>NC_046627.1:18454245-18785078 GCF_900324465.2 Anabas testudineus | reverse complement strand
CAGTGACAGCATCAAAAAAAAAAACAACAAAAAAAAAAAAACTACAAAGGTAAAACACACACTCGCAGCATTAGCTTTTTTCTCTTTGGCTTTTTGGAGGCTGAATAGAGCTCTTTGAGAAATGAATCAAAAATTTTCTACGACCCAATTCTATTCCCTGCCAAGCTAATGAAAAGAAAAATATTAAAATATCTGTCCAGCAACTCCACATTAACACCTTTGTGTTACTAAACAGTCTCAGGTAATATCGCACAATAGAAATTAGACATACAGTAAGTGCCTTCAACACTGGGTTTCTTTGCTTGGGTTACAAACAGTAACCCTTATTTTCATCTGTAGTAACTTGAATCTCTTGGGAAGCTCGGCTGCATCTAGGCCACTCATGTTGACACTGACGAACTGCGCAGCTGAGTATTTGACTGATTCCCTCACGACAAGGGATATTTTTCTGCCGTGGCACCGGTAGCAAATCTGGGCCTTAGCACGTAAAGTACTGGCGCTGATGAATATCCTACGCAATTCTGTAACAAGAAAGTACATGGTAAGACCAAGATCAAAATGTAAGCTCACATGAATAGTGGCACATGCATAAGACATCCCAACCTGCCTTTTGTCTTTTGCAACTTGTAAACACGCCCCATGTGCAGACGATATATAAGTAAATCAATTTACATATCTTGCACAGCTCTCCTCATTTTTTTTTTGCACAGTTCCAGGGAAAGTGCTATGGTTGGTCCACCAGGGCTGCCAGCTTGCTTTTCCCTGGGGATAAATCCGAGTGCATCCCGTTTCAAAATGCTACTTAGATAGGCCCTGTGGGACATGAGCCTCTGAGGGGTTTTGTCTGAAGGAAGAAACATGCTTCTCTTTTTTGCTTGACTGCATGTGAGAAGGAAGAAAAATGACAACTTGAATCCAGCATTGGTCTCATAGCATAACTGTCTTTTCATCTAGTTTGAATTTTTGTTGTTTTTTTTTTTTTTAATCAGCTGCCCATTATTTAGTGTGACATGTAGCTAAAGGCTTCATTTTGACAGTATTACGTTAAATATAGTATTACTAGTCTATTGTATGATGGTGGCACAAGTCTTCTTTTACGACAATGCTAGACAGATCCAGTAAAGCACGAGTTGGTATTAAGATCAGACCTAGTGGTATCCTTTATTTGAAATTCAGAAAAGCCAGCTTATTTTAGGTTAGCATTAACAGGCAGCAAAGCACAATCTGGGCCTGTCAAAAGGCGACAGTGTGATTCCACTATTGCTTCCTAAGCTCTTTCACGAATGGTTTTTGTGATTTCTGTTACATATGCTAAACTAGGCTAAGCCACCTAACCAGATGCTGGTTAGCCACACAGGCCTGAAAATGGTGTTTGTTTATTTTCTTGCCCATTGAAAATAAAGTTAATTAAGACGTATTCTAAAGTGTCCAACTCAAAACTGGCATGTCACATTAATTTTGACCATTTAAGATCCAAGTTTTCACACTGCTCTTAGGCCTATTTTGGCATAAACCAACTCCGTATCTATATTTCTTTAGATGGTAAATGCTACAGTACATTAAGCATCTAGTTGTGCTTTTGAATGGTTGGTACTGGGCAGGTAGAGCACTGATAACAAGAGGAAGCAGAGCTCAGCTACAGTAAAAAACAACAAAGTTGTGGGATTTAAAAGTAAAACAACTAAAAAAAAATCTCTAACGCTCTGCAGAGAGTTGAGTGCTGTCTTTTTATGAGCAACACATTAACAACTGTTGTAAAAATTGTGATGGTAGCTGCTTTAAAGTTTGTATAATGGGTAGGACGATGCGTAAGCTTGTAACCGTAATAGAAGTAAAATGCAACTTTTACGGTTGCCCCGCTTGTCTCTTTTCATTTATATTCTCCCTTTAATGCAGACGATGCCGTTGCAATTATTCAAAGCATCAACTTTCTCTCCTTGCCTACTGATGCTCGGCACTCCTCTCTGCAGTTCACTTGCTTGATATCTCCCAAGATAATTTGATGGGAAATTTATTTCATTTACACATCATACCACACTGGCTGTAATTAATTGTTCTGCTGTTCAGTATACAATAGTTCACTGACTCCTTTGTGCGACTACAGGCTTGTTACTGTTCCGTAATATGTGGTGCCACGCTGAAAATGGTAACAGATGCTGCTGTCATCTAAAATGCCCATATAGGTGACTCCAAAACAAAGAATCACTGGAATTAATAAACAGCAAAGTTTATTTTAATGTATTTTGTTCTTTTGTGACAGTGTGCCTCATCAGTGAAATACTGAAAGTCATGTTGGTCATACATTAGGTTTGATAGTGAATTATGTGTTTGAAATCAGATCTTTGATGGGCTTATATTTAATTTTAAGACTGTTTTTTTTCATCCTTTTCATCACTTGTAACCCTGGGAACAACCAAATTCATTAGAAAAGATTATTTAATGCTTTATACACCCATTCAGCATATGACATAATTAGCTTTGTGTGTATCCTGTTTTGTAAGTAGTAAACTGAGCTTCATATGCAGTATGAAGTTGGTGGGCTGACCCTTGCATGCATCATTATACATATATTAACATATAGTATGGGTGTGAAGTGTTATTCTAAGGGTTGGAAGCTGTTTGCTACAGGATACGCTTTAATCTAAGCAGACACAGTCTTCACCTTGACTGCAGTGTTTGGGGGGAGGTAACACATCACAATTTGCAGCCATAATGAATCTAATTCCATTGCCCTTCATACTTCACAGCTCCCTTTAGTTGGGTCTCTTCCTCTGAATACTTTGCTGGCGTATAGGCTGATGCTGCTGTGCCAGAGAAACACATTTCCTCCTGCTGATAAACATGCTTTACAACCATTAGTCTTTTTCTTTAAGGCATCAGCTGAAGGATGCAGATCTAAGCCTCCAAATTTGCACCTTGCACCTCTAGAATTATGACCCACATATATGTTCTAAGGAATTGAGTTACTTACAAGTATTTGTAAGAAAAGTAGCTATTTATGCCTAATTTAATCATATTGTAGTACACATTTGGTAAATATAATGTGCAGATTTATTTATTTAAAATGATGTTTTTTTCTTTATATTTGACTTTGTAGTAGTACTACTTATTTAGTACTACATTACAATATAAGTTGGACAACACATTAATGCTATACTGTTGCACAGATTACAAAATATGTATGATGTAAACCAAGATCTATGAATAAATAAGTAAAACATATACAGTAACTGGCAAGATTCTGTAAGCGCTTCAACTCAGAAGCTATAAAAAAGCAATAAGTGCAGAAAAACAGGCATTGATGCTGTAGAGAATAAAAATGAAACTAGCTCGGTGAGAAAACATCAAATCACATGGAAGGATCAGATCACAGTTGTTTAGTAAAACACCATTTGGAGGAAAAACTGGGACTTTATTTATACAAATTTAATAAAAAACTAAAATCTGTGATATGTGACAGAAGTAGCCTGTAAAAATGAAATTAAATATTATATGTTTATATGTATATATGTTTTCAATGTACAAAAGAGCAAAGTCAATAAAAATAAACTGTTCAGATAAAGAAACTCTTGTACTCTTTGTAAAAATAGTGATCTGATTGTGGCTGAGTCATTTCGTAGCAGAAAGAAAATGTGATGAAAGGCATGAAAAATGTTCCAGGTTAGCAGAACTAAATTCCTTTTGTTCTCTGCTTTTCGTGTACTTCATAACTCACTGTCTGAACTTTGACGTCATGAGAACAAAAGTTGCCGCGCCCTTGAGTCGACATGTAAAGTGACATTGTTTTGCCAGTGCTGAGCTACGGGTTCATTGCTCATTGAAGCAAATCTGACAAATGGAGTGGAGGTCATGAGAAAGACAAGCTGATGTGGGAACGGAGCACTGTATAATGTCTGTTAAAAACTTAACATGACTGAAATGACACAAATTATTAAGAGGGCCATCTCATCCGTGCGTTCCGATCCAGCTAAAGTTCACAACAGGCTTTTGGTCCCCTGCCATTATGGACTGTCATCGGAGCAAAGATGACAAGAAGGGACGTCTCTAATTAGCCCTTGTCAGCTAAATGACATTCTAATCACGTGTTTCTGGTAATTACTTCACTTTTATGATCACTTGGCTCATCTCAGGTTGACACGATAGCGCTTGTCACTAAAATGAGCCTATTTAAATGTATTTGGAGCTTACTGGCAAAAGTAACAGAAAGAGAGGATGTGAAAATGGAGGGAAAAGCTGCATCAATCCAGTACTTTCCATCCCCGAGGCTTCCTAAAGTGAAAAAAAAAAAACTTCTCATTTTATCATCTCCAGTGCATAAAATTGTGAGGAGTGTAGTGTATTTATGTGGACTAACAGAGTCTTGACAGTGGCAAGCCTGTACTTATCTGTTTGCACACCTTTTAGGTGGCTTTGGTTGATAGCCCTGCCTTCCTGAACTTCTACCAACTGAGCTGGTTATATGTGAAATTAAAAAAGGAAATTATTAAACAGCCGGCTGAAGCTAAACATGGTTCCTGGACACAGGCCCTGGAGAGTGATTCATTTTCATCCCATTTTAGCCTGCGAAATTTGATTCAAGCATTTATGTGTCACACATTTCAGAATACCTATATATTTAGCAGATAGAGGTAGAGCGTTTAACGAATGAGAGAAAGCAAAACGAGCTGAACAAACATGGAAATGTGCGCTATGAATGTCCAACCAAAATAAGTTATCAAATCTGGGAGAAATAGCTTGTTTCCCTACTAATGATAATGACTCGTGCTCACCGACCGGCATCACACTGAAGGTTACTTCTAGAGAGATAATAACTTGTGGTCATTGCAGAGCACATACTGTATGACTGTGTCTGTAAAAAAAGTGAATTTTCAGTCCACCTCTGCACAGACCTGCTGTGCCCTGCACTGAAAAAACAACCACCCATCAAATCCTAAAATCTCTCCCTGTGGGTAATCATTAGTTGGGACACATGTGACATCATTTGAATCTGTGACCTTGCAGGCCTTGTGGGACCGCTGGATCGGTAGACACATCATTGAATAATACGCAGCTCTTTTGCTGTGTGAAGCACAGGGGACGGGAAGGGGAAGCAGCAGAGCATTATGCTAAAATATGTGCCATTTCCACTGTGGTCCGCGGGGCCTTGGCGGCTGTTGTCTGTGCCGCCGTGGCTTGTCTTGGCTTCTTGGTTTGCTCCATCTTCAACTCGGGCCTCATTACGCGTGACAGCGCTCTGCGAAAGCAGGTAGAGGCCGGGATGAAAGGGAGGGAGGGAGGAGGCTCGCTGTACAGAGATGTGACTTCTCTTCCTCCTCCTGATATCACGGATGAATCAATTGATGCTGTTTTGTGCACTTTTTGTGCTGACCCAGCGAGAAAGGGGAGGAAAAATATTCGGCCAGTTGCCTATGGCATGGCAGCTGGAGTTTGAGTCTAGCTCACTCTGTCACTATTATACCCTCCTATGTCCACGCTACTTGCTACTGCAACCACACTCGCACAGGGAAACTTGTGCATACACATCCACACACTCATATACACCATCCTCTTCCTCTAAAATGCATTTGTCGCTCTTGGAGTTATGGCATTGGACTGTGTGCTAGATATTAGGGTTGTGGGGGTAAATCTAGATGATGGATGATTCCTGTTGTGCTGTCAAAACCAGCGCTTGATAAAAGAACAGCGCAGGACAGATGCACAAGACAAACGGATGGCGGGGAGGAAAGCAAAACTCAATCAATATCTGCTCTTACC
Source organism: Anabas testudineus (assembly GCF_900324465.2). Lineage (NCBI taxonomy): Eukaryota > Metazoa > Chordata > Actinopteri > Anabantiformes > Anabantidae > Anabas > Anabas testudineus. The sequence continues at coordinate 18,779,324 of NC_046627.1, read as the reverse complement.
AAATTCATACCACTGAGGCAATTTGAATCAGCGCCTATATGTGGCAGCAGGAGACTTCCACTCATAAAGGGCAGTTTGTTTACAGTGTCAAAGTGTCAGATGCTTTAAACAGACAGTACATTAAGCACACTGCTCACAGCCGCACTTGCGAGGTAAACATTATTATGGGTCCTCAATCAAATATTTCTGTCTGCATGTTGTGTCAACTCACCAGGCATCTTCAGTTGACTGTGGGCAGATCAAACGCGCTGCTGTCTTGTCTGTAAGAGGAATAAATATTGATATGCTCCAGTGGCCTAGTATGTTAATTAAATACATGCTTATTGAAATTCAATGACAGCTGGAATTTCACAGTGAGCAGGGGATCTTGCTTCTCCCCAAGAGTGTAAAACATAATTAGTTGACAGCAAAAAGTAACACACAATTAGTTAGGGAGGTTTAATTAATATTATTCAGGCGAGGTCCTCACTTTAGATGCACCCTACAGTGGGCTGCTTCTCTGTTGTACAGATGCAGCAGATGTGGTGCTGGGAGCTTGAGATGGTTCGTTGACGTGTACAACAGGGGCTCATGGCTGGAGCTGGAACCCCTCAGTGGAAAAAGATAAAAATAATAATAATTATAAAAAAAACATCCCCTTGTGGCGTACTGAGTTGTTCAATTGAGTGCCTTTCTCTTCTTCTTTAGTTCTGTAGAAATTATCAATTGTGTTCGTTAAATAGCTTGAGATACAATTTAGGTAGAGAAATATATCTCAGCTCCTCACTCAGTAAAACAAGACCTTGAGATAGTCCAACTCCACCCCCTGGGGCACAAACTCAGTCCCAACCTGAAGAGAGCAATCCACCATTTTCTGGCAGTGAACCATGGCCTCATGCTTGAGGGTTTTGACTCGCATCCCAAAAAGTGTCTAGACGGAAATGAGATTCCTCTGTAGGGAGGCAGGGCGTAGCCTTAAATATATGGTACAAAGTTTGGACGTCCAGAGGGAACAAAGAGTATTTGCTCCATCGCGTCGTAAGGAGCCAGTTGAGGTGGTTAGGGCGTCTTACCAAGACCCCCCACCCCCCACCCCCGGGCATCTTCCATTGGACTTTTTCCAGGCACATCCAACCAACAGCCAGAACACAGAGATTATATATCTCTACTGATCTGGGGATGCCTCCTGGTCCCCCAGGAAGAGCTGCAAAAGGTTTCGGGGGAGAGGGACGTTTGGCCTGGCTTGCTAAACTTGTTTCCACTGCAGGCCGACTCTGAATAAGCATCATAACCAACTATAGATGGATGAAAAGACATATAAATGTGCCGCAAACATGCTGCTCCTTGTGCTGCAACACATGGGGAAGTCCAGTGTGGATCCAGTCTACAGTAGTACAGCAGTAGTTACTGAGGTTTTTTTTTTGTCTGGAGCAAAATGTTGGGCCTACTGGCTGCCTGTCATTAGATGCATTTTGCTATCATAGCTAAAAACCAGTGGTGAGTATAGAGTAAAATCACACACTGACACTTAAGTCTCACTTAGAAGAATTGGCTACACTGATGAGACAGATTAAGGTCTAATTTCAGAGTGAAACTTTTGCACAGGTCAAAGAAAAGCTTCAGTTCAAGAACATTTCTATCAGTGCAGCTACTCCCTCAGCATTTATCCCAGAGTCAGCCAGCTCAACATGATGATCCCAAAGCCCATACACTTAATTCATGCTCACCTTCCCCCATCGCCAGAGCTGTCTTCTCTTTTTTCCCACAGTGGTGCTGACACCTGGAGTCCTTTGCGAGTCATGTATCACACTCACTTAAATGGCCTTGCACGGCTTATGGACAACGATCCGCTTTGTTTTGGGCTATTGTGAGAAACATTAAAAAGCAATTTGCTGGCAGACCAATTGAACAGACCTGCAATCGGTCCCCCAACATCACATCGATGGTGGATTGTTATTGTCACTGAATGGTCGGGGGGAGCACCTCTGACAGTAGGCTGTTGGGAAATTTCAGGCTTTATTGAGCTGGGCTCCACAAAAGGCAAATGGAAGTGAGCTTAACGCAAGCGTTACAGTGATGATGTAGATACACAAAAATCCACCAGATAAATAGGAGTTAAGTGATATTTTTGATCTGCATCATCAACAGATGTTGGCTTTAGTTGGTTGCTGTGCTGAATAATGATCTTGTAATAAATAAGAGGGTACAAGCTTCAATATATGGCCTAACCTAAGTTTGGACTGACTAAACCATCAATGTAATAGGACAGCTGTAGCTGCTGTTCTGTCTCCACACTTACTCGCTATGTTCCTGAGCCTATGTTGATGAAGTAACCACACAGTACATGAACATATTACGCACATAAAACTACTGTCAGATGATAATAAAGTAGATCTACATCTATACATCTGTACCTTGCAACTCCCATCCACTGCAGTGGCTTGTTTTTGGCTTTCCGTCTTGTAACCAATCAAGTGGGAATTCTGTGCATCTTGTGTAATTTCACTTTGGATCCCCAATCCAGCATCAGCTCGGCGCACCTACCTCGACTACCTCGCCTGCTATCAACACACACACACCCACCAAATGTTTATTTCCCCATACAGAGGAGATCAAACAAACATGACCTGCACTCTTGCTTCATGCCTTCATATCACACCTATCCACCAGATATTAAATCAAACAAAATGGGAAATTTCAGGTGCCCACACATCTCTACACTAAGCCTTCGACTACACAAGACAGCGATCTGTAACAAATTAAAGATTAGTTGAATACTGCATTACTGCTCTGTGTGTATTTATATTTGTATTTGAAAGAATGTGTGCTCGGCAGGAGTTGTTAAGATTCAAGCTCCCTCTTCATTAGTTGAGCCTTGTTGCAGATGAACGCTCGCCCCAGGCAAGGAGCAACAATCATTTGACACTGTTCACTCTTCTGTTGGGGCACTGCTGAATGATCGCGAGCGTCTCTGACATGAATTCGCTGAAACACAGGAGACAACAGTAGTGTGGGTTTTTGGAAAACAATGTGTTTTAAAGTGGTGTCAACTGACCGTTCAATGAACCTCTCCCCGAAAGCAAGCGTAACTATGCTCAGAGTGCCTTTCCTTTCTTCCAGTGCAATTTATTAGGCAATTCCAAAACCAGAAATAAAAGAGGAAAAAGTGTATTAAGCATATTTATATACGAATGCATTACGCAAGTGTGTTTGTGTGTGCTTAATTGAAACTTTAATTGATGGCATGTGTCTGGTTAACTAGTGTATTACCTACAGTAGCAACTACACCAAAGTTACTTGCAAGGCTAGGGAGAATTATACTCTCTGAGGTTACAGGTTATGTTAAAAAATCAATTCACGATAGCACAGTCACTGTGTATTGTTTCCAAAATGTGTGGGAGTCGGTCTAGATGCCAGAGTTTATGGAAATGTTAGCAGCTCTGTCTTGCTCTTTATTGGATTTAGGTACATTTAAGCTCCACCAAGCCCATCCAGGCATCTTATTATTGGTTATTCACGATCATAAAAACCTTTTCTCGTGTAATATTTGGAGTGAGATGTAATGTTTGCACTGAAGTGTAAATCCAACCTCTGTCTGGCTGATCTTGTCTTCTATGTTCCTCATTACCTTGTGGGGATTTTTACAAGACATGTAGCTTTACCGTCAGTCTTTTAGCATCATATCATATAATTTATGTATTTAACCATCAAGTGCAGATAGTTTAAAATACATCGGCTTGAGACATCAAAAAATAAACTATTGAGAATCATGCTGTGTCTAACACTATATGTCCAAAATCAAGGACCTGTAGTTTAAAAATAAGAATTTAAAGTGGTAAATCTGCCCCTGACATTGCTGTGTATTAGAAAACTGCACGATAAGTGCTGTGAGAGGAGGGAAACCATGGCAGGTGTAGCAACAGAAACTCAGGCGATGTGGCTTGGTGAACGATCATTCACACAACCCCACACCGTGTGGGAGATTTAGAAACCTGCTCCAACCTGAGGCTGAGCAGAGTTTGAATTCAGAGTTTACATTTAAGATCCTGATGGGACTTGGCATGCCGGCAGCCTTACTGTTAGACGAGAGGCCTTTCCAACATTTGTTTTAGTGTTCCAGCTGTTGTATTCACATATGATATAAACCCGTTAAATCTACGTGATGCAGTACAAAGCCCGTGCTGTTATAATAATCATGCAGAAGCATATTTTCTTGCTCTAATAAAACACAACCATGTGATATCTGTGACCAATCATTTGATGTCTTCATATTATGATTAATTTCACATCTGGTCACAGGAGTGATTACATTATTGATGTAGTCACCATCAATTTGTTATGGATATAATAGCAACAGTAGTTCTTGGCAAATGATTACATTATTAACCACAGAAGGAACAATGAAAGATTAGTGTTTACTAAGGCTCCCTGACAGTATGTGTGCTACATTGTCTTGTTGCGTGTGACTTTCTTCTCAGTCTCCATTTGTTTTTTCTTGGCTACATTATACATATTTATTGCAATCTTATATTATCAGCAAACTTATTCAAAAACACATTACAGTTTAAGGGGAAAAATGAAAATATTAATTTGCTGTTCATATTGGCATGGCATGGACTGACACTAATAATTAACAAAATACATTGGAATAATAAACTCAGTGAAGATAATCTGAAAACAGTGATGAAAGTTCAGCAATTACCACACACTTCCTCTTGCCTTGGCACTCCCTATCTTTCAGAGTCATCTCAGAGCCAGGACAGAAGAAATTAAGACACAGTTTGAGTCTTGCTTTTCCCAGCACAGATTATAATTTTCTAGGCAATTAAGACCAGCTCTGCTTTAAAAGGTAGGGTCAGTGCATGCTCATGGGAAACTAAGTGTGATAAAAAAAAAAAAACAAGCAGCGCTGTTGTGGGCAATGTGAAAAGCTGCTTGTCAGCTGTCCTGCAAGCCGGGGTAATTGACCCAGCTTTGAGACAGATCACTGATATCAAAGAGTCATTAAGTTCTTTAAGAAGAGATTCCCTATTGATGTTTTCTAAATGCTGCATTTTTAAAAAGCAGTGTCTGTAACACTGCTGATTTAATCTATTGTCAAGATACTGTAACAGTTTTTTTGAATAAATTCAAAGCAAGAATTTATATTCACTGTTTATCATAATTAGTTAGTATAATTACTTTATAACAACATGTGCTACAGGCCTACTGTAACTTCTGTACTAGTCTGAGTTTGCTGATACTGGCTGATGTCAGTAAACCTGCTTCAGTGACATTATAAATTTATGACTTCCTCCTACTTGTGGCAAACGTTAACTAAAGGTGATATCATTAAAGAATCAGCTCCAAAAAACTAAATAATAGTAAAATACACAGCTAAACTTAGAGTCCTGCTTAATTAAAATACAATGGTGAGAATATTAAAAGCTTCTCAGTATTACATTGCTATGATAAATATTCATATGTTTTATGGCCACTCACGCTGCCAAGTCATTCTTTTTCTTTACTAATTAAAGTAACCAACTTCCCTGACGTGTTATGCCTTTAGAGAAATATGTGCTTCACCACTGAAAGCAACAGCATCAACGCTAGAGAGCTTTGCAGTCTGCCTTTACTGGTGAACTGGTGCCACACAAGCTGCACTGTGAAAATGAAAGATTGATAGTATTTTGATGGAAAGCAGTGGCTGTCATTAATTAGGCTCATATATTTCCAACGTTTTGTTTGAAACCACACCCTTTTAATATGTTTTCCCACAATTCATCATCAGACAGAACAGCCAAAGCTTTTTACTGGGCTCACGATCAAATAGGGGAATCGTTTAAGCGCGGAGAAATGAAAAAATTAAAATGAGAGAACAATCAAACAAGCCTGTAGTGTTGGAAAAACAATGAGATTGGATTTTATTGTCATCTTACATCTGGCACAGATCTCATTAAGGATTATAGATGAAATAAAACAAACAAACGTGTTGTTTGTGACTACATTTGATAGATACAACATTGACACGTCTCACTGTATCCAGTGACTGCTGCTTTTGAACGATTAAGGCCAGGCTCAAAACCAGACTAGGCTCAGGTTTAAATTGAACACGGATGACTTAAAACACTCAACAGTGTCCATTCTAGGCTCAAGATGCTTTTCTTAGAATGGGAAATGATCAGAAAAATAAACTGGGACATCCATTTCATGAGCAGATGATGCATGTTACAAAGAAATCTACTAAAATATATCAAAGGAAACATGAAAGTATAACAACCTTTCTGGGAACCGGCTCCTGCAAAACTACCACCATCTGTGAGGAGGAATTCCTGTAACTCACGGGCCAGAAATTAGCCAGCAGAGCCATCGCTTATCCAGAAAAAACTGGATGAGAGTACTGGATAAGACATATTGTATGTCTTTAATAGAAACTGTGGAGTCTAAGGACAACTTTGATTTTGGCATCAGTTTCTGTCCCATGTAAAATCCACAGATCAACTAGTATGTTTGTAGTGTTTTTGTGACCTTTAAATAAAATCTACTACTTGATTCTGACTGTGTTTCATTACATTCTGTACACTCCCAACTTTCAGGACTTTAGCAACACATTTATTATAGTTTGTTGGACTTAAACAAAAAATCAGCACAACAAAACATGTAATTAAAATCATAAAGGTCCAGGTAATCCTTCAAGTAAAGTTAAATGGAAATCAGCTAAAATGGCGTCGCATATGACAACAGCAATAAATCAAAAAGTTTCAATGAGTCCTAATATGGGCAACCAGGGCACCTTGGCCTTACTTTAGTTATCAAAGGGGCACTTAACCAAAACACAACGGCTGCTCATTAAACTCAGGCGCATATTTTAAAATTCTAAACAAGCTTTGAAGTTGTCCTCTGAGTGATGTCATCTGGAGGACACTGATTACAGGTAGTGTTAAATACAGCTGAGTGATGGAGAGAAGAGAGAGGCTGCTGAGCATCAATGAGCTTTGATGGTGTGAAAAAGAAAAATTTCCAAATCTGCTCACACTTTGTTTTGCATATTTAACTGCGCTCTTTAGTATTTCAAATCAAAACTGAAATCTATATTATAAAGTGTTGGCTATTGTCGTTCGTGGCCCAGATGAAATCTAAATAAAAACTATCAACACTCCCTACTCCTGTCAGTTTTTCTGAAGGTTGCGCAGAGTTCAGAAGCCCAACGATACCGTTTTCAAAACAAAAACAGATGCAGGCGTTCGACGTTCGCAGGAGCATGCTGAGATGTTCCAATCTGCTAGTTTCACTTTCGAATGAGATGCTAAGGACGGACTTGTGCATATATCAAACAAACAGCACATAGTTTTCTAGCCTTAGCTTTGTTAACTGAGTAAAAAGAAAGCTGTAAATGTTTCTTTCTCTGAGGGGGATTTCTGATATAACAGACTATTGCTTTCTACAGTACGGTTTATCCCAGATGAGAAGATGCGGGCTGAGCTACTATTATTTTACTAGCTTCTGCCTGGGTTCCCTTCTGCTTGTATTCACAACCCAACACATTTCACTCATCTTCCATGCTAAATAATTTAACAGCACAAACCACATTAATGGGGACGATCCATCTCTTGTAGATGACAGATGGAGAGTGATTCTTTATATACAATACCAACTGGGGATTTAAGCGCTGTGTTTCAAATAAAGACCAGTTGAAAAATATGGGACTGAACTGAGTTGGCCCCTGGGTTAGTTATGCGAGGGAAACAATATGTGAGTAAAAAGTTGCATTTGAAACTTAGTAAGTAGGCATGTCATGACAGTGGGATGGAGAACTCCCACAAGTGTACACTATATGTGACAATGTCTATGTGTGCGAGACTGAGTTCGAAATAAACACGGGAACATATGAACAGATTCTGATATTTATGTTTGTCTCGGGCCTTTTGGGACAATTGATGCAGGGTTCCGTCGGCCAATTCACAAGGAGGAAGATTTCTATGTGATTACAGAGATGCACATTGAGTTTATGCCTGGCTCTGACTTGTCACTTTCCACAGGCATCCACAGAGCTTTGAACAAACAAGCCCCCTTTCACAACCACATTAGATGCACAGACCAGTGCCAGCTACAGTATTGCACAGAATCTACTACCTACAGCCTTCTGTGATGTTTTCCAACAAAGCATCTCCACTGCCGAGTCTCTATACGATGGAGTGAAGTGGAGCGGATAACTCTAAACATAGCCACCTGATATGCAGCAGCAGGCTTACACACACACCGGGCTTTGTGGCACATAATTATTAGCTTAAGCAAAAAAATTCATGACTTGGAGCAGTCTGTTCATGTGAAATGTTCTGCAGGGTTGATAAGCAGGTATTCACAATTAATACCGATACAAATGCTGCACAAAGATAGATGACAGAAGCATAACGGCAGAAATTAGCATCCAGCAAATGTCATGATGTTGCCCACATGCAGAGCAATAAAACAGCCAGCAGCCTCAGCAGCCTCATAGCTTTCTGATATTGCCTGAGCACACAAACCAGCAAGTGTCTGCAGCTTTTTTTTTATACATTTATTTACTGCAGAGTTCGAAAATTAGCATAAGAGTGACTCTGGTGACATTGGAAGATTAAATAAACTGCCTCACTGAAAAGGCATGCAATGGATATGTGCTGCATCAGTCTGAAAGTGATGTGGGGGCTCGGTTTGACATGAAGGGAAACAATGTTTATCCTTGTTTTTTTCATTTTAATAGGATGTTAAATAGTTTTAAATGTATTTGCTGATGCCAGTTTAGTTAATCAGGAGTAAAAACTTCACTTGACTGATGGTTGCCTTCGTTCATTCATTCATTCATTCATTCATTCAAAGTATACTCACAATTGCCACAACATAGCTACTGAAGAGGAACCCTTATAAGGGGCCCTATTTTCCTGCAGGTTCATCATCACTGTTTGTGCAAACGCAGCTCTTATGCAATTTTCCTCACAACTATTCCGTTTTTTTTTTTCAGGCTGCACCTGCATTTGCAATTTTTCTACTGGCGTCGGAAAAAAAAAGGTATGGCTTGGGCTTTGCTCATGCAAATGAGGTAAAATAGCATTTGCGATAGAACCTAGTCAGCCCCTCTCTTATTGCAAATCCGGCCCACACTCAGCAGGGACTGCTGCAAAATAAAAATAAGAAACACCTTTCATTTATGGTAAGTGTGGCCTCTTTCTGTTTGCGCCCCTTTTTCATCAACCTCTGATTAATAAATGCATGAAAATACTTTAAACACATGAAGTAATTGATAGTTGTAGGTTTAATCCTGCACAAACGTCAGTAGCGATGTCTGAGCTGCTTGTAATACAAGTACACAGCAATAAAAACAAACACTGAATGTGACCTCTGTACAGGCATATGGAGAAGTCAAGGACAAAAATAGGAGTGGAAGACTAATGCTGATGAGAAGTTTCTCCGAGTTTCTTCTTTGAGAGACCGGAAGAAGTCCAGCAAGCACCTAGCTCAGCATCTGGCAGCTTCATCTGGATGCCAAGTTGATCCTTCTAATAGCCTGAAGAAGCTTTATCAGTAATGGTCTTTGTGGAAGGACAGCAGCCAAGAAACCACTTTTAGTCTTTCTAGTTGTTCTAATTTAAAAACTGGGAAATAGATATATATGGCCATCATAGCGTTGCTAAAAAAACAAATCTAATAATGGCCTAAGACTTTTGCACAGTGTCTCATCTCATCTGCAGTCTCATAGTTTTGGCAAAAAACATTGTGAGTAATTTTTAATAAATGCAAGTAATTAACTTGCATGAATTATTTATATCTCAGCACACGCTGACAGGTCTGAGTTTAAGGTATTAGGTGATTTTCTAAACATCAGATGTGAAAGTTTTTACTCGCACATTTCAGATTTTAGGGCTCAAATCCTAAAAGAGTAATGTCTGTCCTGGACTCAAGATACCTTTCCAACACTGCCTGTACATTGCATGTGTTAGTTTAAATACAAGTGAACTATTTTCCTATTTTAATATTTAATCTATAAATAGAGACCGATAATTTAGTCACACCCACCTCTTCATTACCCTTTAAAGACATTAATGGCTGTTTTTCGCATATGCAGAGGAGAAGACGAGTGTAAATAATTTTCCTGTAATCTAACTGATTGCGCAGTAAAACCAGCCCGCAGATATTCCAGCAGCTGCTGCCGCAATATAGATCAGCTGCCTGTTATTCTTTGACGTGTTTATGGTGATTTACTGTATATTAATAAATGTAGTGTCCTCTATTTTAATGTTTTAACTCCTGCACTTCCTTTTGCTTCTGTAGAGATGCCGTCTTTCATCAAGATCTCAGCCCTTCTCCTTCACTTTTAAAGGAGATAATAGGAACTGAATTCCACCTCTTCATAATTCATAATGTGTTCCTCCCAATAATAAAGTCTTCTGACTGTCTTCCACACTTCCAATACTAATGGTCACAAAGAGTGGCTGTTGACACACCCATTACATAATGAACATAGAAGCAAGCATTTTCCACAATATGTGTCTGTTGACATTACATTTTACTTCAGAACACATCTGTCTTAATTCCTGTTCCTTAGACACAAAATGTGCATATGACCAGTCCAGTAACTCTCATGATCCTTTTTTACAGTAGCAACCAAAAAGAAATTCAACAGAATATCATGTGAATTCACGTCTACATTATCCTGTTGAATTTCCCTCAATCCTGGCATCTAGCTGCTTTAATAGTTGCTGTAAACTACTTATAAACATCATTTATCTTGACCACTGTCAGAATACATACAGTAACAGTAAAATGTATATGTTTTAATAAACACACACGACATTTTGCATTTCAACACTCCAAACCACGTGTAGAGCTAACCATGCATGTTGACATTGACTACAACCTGGGCGCTAACATCTCTGCACACTCTGATTTACATTTACTAACTTACAATAAATCCAAATATGCAACAAACTCCATCCTTTATGCTTTCTATACGTGTAGATGTTCTTCATGGGTTATCCATAACGTTTTCCACTTAAATTAATCAACACATTACACACGCGACACAGCGCATTTTCACTTGTTACACTGAACGTACATCGTGCCACACTTGCCAGCTTAATGCTACTTCCATCGTCGCATAAACAGACTATGTCGTGCACACAGTTATTAGAACAGTTACTAACATTACAAACAAACTTAAGTCAGCATACTTGCTTACTGGTCACACATTCAGGTACACCTCATTAATTACAGGGTGAACTTTACTTAGCAGATTCAGTGAATTCCCAATTTTTTCACAGTTTTCTATATAAGAAATTGTATTTCTGTCTGGAACATTGACATAGTTTCTAATCTTAACATATTTGTATTATTTCAAAGGGTGATCAACACGAATAAACTCTGCATCCTCTACACTATTCTCTCAATGCAAACTTACCGTATTTTCCGCACTATAAGGCGCACCTAAGAGCCTTCAATTTTCTCAAAAGCCGACAGTGTGCCTTATAATCCAGTGCGCCTTATATATGGATCAATATTGAGCCGCAACTACAGTAAGCAGCCGCAGACTCCATTTTCCCTCGTAGAAGAAGAAGGAGCGTGCGCTGCATGCTGGGATATATGACTGCGCGAACCGTGCCGTTTCATTTCCATTTGTGTTTGTGCAAAGACCCCAAATTGGCTCCTATTAAGAGACACGCTAACGACGCAGAGTTTAACCTCAAGATCCGGCCTGTGCTGTCCTCACAACACGTGAACTTAGTGTAGCTAGACAGCCAGCTAACAAAAAGTAGTAGACTCCATCCAAGGCTTTCTTTTCTTGTCTTTACTGGAGTTGTGAACTGAGGAGTACATTGCTCTCAACGACATTTTATCCTATCTTTTCTTTATGTAACTGAAAGAAATAGAAACTAAATTAACATAATAATACACATCGTTACACATTTGGTGTGTTACACTCGCACACGCTAGCTTGACTTGAAGGAAGCTAATTACAATAACAGACACACGTAATTTATCACATGTAACAGGTAACAACTAACAAACTTCTAATGGCAATAAACATGTTAATACTTACAAAGACAAATGTTTTCCAAGGCACAAACGTATAAAACGTATAAATCACACTCAGCATAGACATAAACCAGTTCGTTTTACTGTGGAAACTAAACTAGTTTAATTTACCGACTGAGAAAATACGTCAAAGCTGTTCTATTGAACAGAGAGTGGAAAGAGCGCTCACTCTGCAACTAATTATCTTAACAAACTTTAACTAAAATACACAACTCTCACTCTGACAAATTTTAAGTATAATACTTTTCAACTGCCTTTGTCACAACTTATTGTTATTCATTTATCACTTGAACTGAAAGGCATGACACGGACAGAGCACATCATCCACATGGACAAAGATAAACTGTGTCATGGAAATTCTACCTCACTGACTTTACCTCAGGGAAAATAATAAAACAGCTGTTCATTCATTTTGGGAGTGAAAGGAGTTGTCAGAACGCTGGTTTGTAATCTATTAATAAAGTTTGACCGACTTATCTGACTGTTTTGTTGACATTCCCTTTAGCGCAGCTCCATCTAATGTTGCATAATGTAACCCCAGCCTCTGCTGTAGCGTCTATTCTATGCGCCTTATAATGCAGTGCGCCTTATAGTGCAGAAAAATACGGTATTCAAATTCTAACAATATTGTTTTAGGCTTCATCATCTATCACCTCTATGACAATTTCCATCTACCACATATGGCCTGTTTTCAGGAAACCTTTAACCTGTAATTGACCAAGAACCCATCATTTCCCTGTTATTATGCTAATGAGCAATCTATTGAGTGATTTGTAATGTGTGCCAGTCATCAATCACTGAGCATAGATAGTGTCCAGGTCCAATCATAGCTTCCGTCCACTGGCTGACGACTCGACTGCTTTTGTTGCTTTAAAATAACCTCTTTATGTTCATCATTTATTACTGTACCAACAACCATTATTTTATTTTATGTTGATCATTAAAAAACTTTTATAAAACCACGCGGAAGCTGCACAACCTCACTATTAGTAGCCACTTTATGTATAAATCACAAAAATTCTATTTACACCTTATAGCCAGTCTGGTTATTGTCCATTGCAGTTTTATACGTTATATATGTTCGAGTAATAAACTGTTCAGCAGTGCTGCAGTAAGGAAAAAGCTTTGTTTTTCTCTGCATTGAGTCCTCTAACATTCAGCAGCTGCGCACACTTCAACAGGAGCTACATTACAGTAATTGATATTTTTGTCCCGAGACAGTTAAGTAAAACAGCCTCTCTGGCTCAAGGCAGGAGAATTTCCCTGAAATGTAAATGGAGCTCAAAGAAGGTTGGGAGTGATTTAAGAGCCAGTGACATCAACACTGTTGTGCTAAGTCAGTGAAAGTGCTGAGTGCAGGGAGCCAAGTCTGTCTCCCTCTCTCTCTCTCACGCGCTCTCTCCATCACTGTCTCTCTTTTTCTATCCCACCCTCTCAATTTCCCTCTTAAGGCAGCTGCCATAACTCAGACTCTATCTTAATCCTTTCTGAGTACACAAACACACTCATGCATGCACACATATCTGCACAAACACACACAGGAAATCACAAAAAGCTTTTGTTAGAAGTATGATCCTGTTAATTGTCTCTTAGACTGTAAGGTGGGAGCTCAGACTGGAAGCTAAGCAACAAAAAAAAAAAAAAAACAAGTGGGATGTTATGTAGGCAGGCAGAGTTATTAGGAGGGCATTTGGTTTCACTGCTGTATTAATCACTAAAGCACAATGAAATCAGATCATTTACTATGTGTTCCAAACAATTCAATTAAAATGGGATATGATGCCAATTACAGTCATTTAGATGAAACTAAATTGTGAGCATGTGTGTCACCACAATAGTGCAAAGAATTAAAATGAGGTGCATAATCAATGTCTTCTCAGGTCTGAAAGTCACACAGTTTTGTGAACTTAAAGATGCAATAGGCATTTTCTGGCCACTAGGGGGCAGAGAGCATAACAAAGGGAGAAAAACATCTTAGTGTATCCCACAAAAAATATTCTTATATGCTAATTAATTTCACGAGGCTTCTCTTTTACATACTGTATCGACCATAAGTTGCAACGATACTGTTATGTGCAGACATGTAAGAACAGAAGTACCGTTAATTGACTTATTTTAAGCACAGAACATATAAAGCACAGGCTAGCTTCGTGTAGACAAAGTAAATCTACATTGAAGAACAGCCAGTAGCTCAGCCATATGTTGTGTAGGTGCGCCAAGCGGCACGCGCAACCCCTGGGTAGTGTCAATTTGTATAGAAGTGTGAGTTTAGAACTTATAGGAACATATCTTCTCCCTTTAAACTCATTTATTTATTTATTTGTTTGTTTATTTCTATCACATTTGCCAGGCCAGCTAGAGATAAATGAAGGCATTTAGCGTGGAATCGGAAATCATAATGATGCTGTTCGAGAGTCATCCTGTTCATGTCCATGTTTGGTAAGATGTGAACACTGTAATAAAAAAGGATAAAAATAGATGATGTCTCATATATGATGAGAGGTGGGAGGTTGGGGAGATGACACTAGCCAACTGCTGCAGAGGGAAATTCAGCTCTTGTTAACCTAAAATATGCTGAATGCTTCATTCTTCAAACAAACTCGCTCCTTTGATCATTTTGAGGTCCTTGGAAGAACAGAACAACAATGGTAAACATGCTAATTTATTCCAAAGAAAGGTTGTAGCACGTATTTACAATTAAATGTGATATACCACAGGGAATACCAGCTCGTGCTAAAATACAATTCTATCCCTCTCTCTCAGATAAAATTATAATACTCTCTATAGCAGTTAAACAGAGCCCAGCCAAATCAGATACAAGTTTGCATTCCTGTAGTGGAACAAAGAGCCCGATCGGTTTGCCTTCGTGGCCTTATCTGGCTTCAGCCAGCTCAAGGCGATTCATTGGGGACTGTGCGTAAGAGAGATCACACAGTGTATAACATCTCAGTGACTGTAGGGAGTCAACATCACACCAGATCTCCAGGTCATTTGCCAGGGTGGGTGGTTTCATTAGTCTTCTTTGCAACAATACTCACTGATTGCCATCTTGTTTCACAGTGATTTATAATTCTAGCCCCTTGGAGTTTGCAGAAATACCTAAAGCAACTGCTCAAATAAGATAAGAAGGGCTCTTTATGTATGGTGTTGTCTGTGGTGTACATCAGAAAGAGAGAGAGAAAGAGAGAACAAGAGAGAGAGAGAGAAGCCTCGGGGTGATGCAGTACTTTATTTTTTGCAAGCATTTACAGTTTTTTTTTTTTTTTTTTTTTTTTTTGCCAGAGATGCAAGCGGCTGTTGTTTCTAAGTTCTGGAACAAACATTGGCTGCAAATGAATGAGACAGTTGTCAGGTTGAATTTGGGTAACACATAACGTTATGCCACCTTTAGAGGATTGCAGAGCATCTATGAGAATAAAGCGAATCCAGACAAAAAGGTGGAATGATGTCAGTTTTGTCATTTCAGAGGGGAAGATTCAGTCTTTTCATCATTGCACGGTTTTACATAAAATTGTACAATGCCTCAAACACCAAGAAAGGCACATAGGATTGGAGGAGGGAAGAGAAGCAGGGAATCACACAGAGAACATAAATAGACTGTAAAACAGAACAATTACTAGGAGAGATATGGGAAACATCTTTATAGAAGTGTGATGGTGTTAATTGGATAGAGAAGAAAATGATGTTTAATCACTGGAGAAACCTTTTTTTTTTCCCCAGAAAGATTCTGTATTAATAACCAATTTTCACCTTTGATGCAGTTCAGTTAGCTCGTAACAATATGAAATGCAGAAGTTCAAAAGACAAGACAAATCAATCTTCACTTAAAGGTTGTTTTAATAGCTTGTTTTAAATTTGATATGCAGTTAACTTCAAGCTGCTCTACCTTTACACCATGACAGTCTGTGAAAGCACAGAGCTATGAATTATGCACAGGAATTTTATTACTGCCGCGAAACAGCTAATGGGCCATGCGTTTGGCTGAGATTAACACTGGCTCTACTTGGTGCTGCATGCTTGCAAGAAGAAGTAGACCCACTCAATTCAAGATCATTGTTTGAAGTAGTCAACAGAGACAGAACAAACATTCAGCAAACACAGCAAGTCACAGTCAGAACGGACTCTTCACTGTGCAGGCGGTCGTCAAAGGGCGCCACGTGCTGTAGGGGGGCGCTGGTGCAAGCCATCCAAAAATAAATAAATAAAATAATAATTTGCTGCCCCGATTGGCGACCTTTCCCTGTGTTGTGTCTTGAAAATAAAAGAGCGTCCATTCCTCCTGTTGTTTCTCGCTTTTTGATTGACATGACTCTGAACCCGTCCTGCACTGTGCCGTGTGGAAGAGGAGGGTTATTGGACCAGTTGTTGGTCTGAGCGATTCTCGACAGGCGTCAACAAGTCATATTTGTCTTAATGAGATTGTCATCATGAAAAGGCCGTCAAAGCCCTCAGTCATTAAAAGCCGCTGTACGCTGTTGTTGCTGCTTTTCGTTTGTTGCCAGTGTTGCCAACTCAGCGACTTTCCAAATCCTCCCGGCGACTATTTTTTTCCTCAGAAATGACATGCTACAAATCTAGCAGCTTTTTCTGGTGTCAGGGGAGACTTCTCTGTTGGGTTGGATGCTCTGACGGGAAAGCATGTATCGTACAGTTACTGTCCTCGCAGAGCAGCTGGTGCTGCCCCTTCCCCGTCCCAAAGCACTCACATGCGGTCATTCTAATAAATTCAAGTGTCCTGCTAGTACTCCTCAAGCTAATGTGAACAATAACAAACACTACTACCTTAACAACATTTTACATGGTTTAACCTATCCTTGCTGTCAACCCATGCATTCCTTTGACAGTGCTGTACATGTTTATACCATGATGGGCACACAAGAATGTGAGGTAATCGCAAGGCCATGTGGAGCCTCATTATTGCTCTTGGATGTGCCTTTGGGGCACTGAATCTCTTCCCATTTACTCACTGTCAAACCTCTCAACGGAGATTAGCGAAAGGCCCATCAATACCCTATCACATGCTGCTACCACATAGATTTGCAGCTGGGTTACGCCGCCTCTCTTATTAACTTAGCCACATGTCTCGCCATGTTAGCGCACTACCTACACGAACAGACTCGGTTCATTACGGTTATGTAGGCCAGTTCATCTCTGACTCCCCTTCCGATCAGAGGAGACGGGGCAGGAATTCCTTTTTATGCAGAGTGTGTCTAGATGAAGAGCACGGCCTCGGACACCTCTTTGAAGAGATGTCTGCCTCAGCTTTTGTTGATGACTAAAGAATGGACTGAGCAAAGTGTCTAATGTAAGACAACAGGATGCTAATTTACAGGGGTATGGTCAGACTTTGCCCTCAAGACATGAAATTATCCTCTGATGGAGGATGAACCAACAGCCCTCAATGAGACCTTTAACAGTAATTTAGGTTTTTCTTACCATATCACACACACTTGAATGTATGCATAAGTGTAGTCATAAAAGGTTGGAGCTTGAAATAGAAATACATATAGTATACAGTACAAACAGAATACAGTATATCTGAAGGAAGTCCATATTGGAATGACCTTAAAAGAGAACTCTACTGATTTTACATATTATAGTCTGTTTATATGTCCTGGGAAGTAATACTGTACATGATTTAAAAAAAAAAAAGTTTTTGTGGCTCCATAGTGAGCTGCATGAAATGAACTCAAGTCATGTCACCTGCCTTTTTCTCTGCACATTTTCAGCTTTCCTTCACAGTGCACCCGAGTAATAGGAAAGATGACTGGAGTAGGAGTACTCACTGCTGAAGTTTAGTTTTGCAACCACAAAGCGGAGGCACGAGGGGTCTATTAATGAATTTATTTCAGACTATTCCACTATGAAGTTGGTGTAGCCTACCAAGTGACCTACTGACAGACCAACAATCATTGGTAAGCCAGTGGTATAACTAGAAAGTCAAATTTCAGAATTAAAGAAGCTGTGAGTAGCCCTTTTAAAATTATACACCCTAACAACTATATGTATAATTGGTGAGACCACAAACAATCAAAATTCATGATGCTTTCGCTCTGTATGTTTTTTCGCTGTCTGTAATACCCCGGTGATAATGCTACCAATAGCCTGTTGTGTACAACAATCCTGCATAATAGGGGACTGGGGTACCTTGTGTTGACATGATGTCTGTGCTCCTCATTGATGCACACCTTGCTTCATTAGTTAGAGTCTCCAGCTGTGAGCGGTGCAAGGTCAACTTTATTTTAGCAACCAATTTCCTGGCTCGCCAACAATATGAGCACACAAGCTGCAACTTAATACAATAGGGAGAAATCTGTCTCTATGTAGCAAGAATTGACTGAGAATAAATGTTTGCTCGAGAGGTATTCTCCGTCTAAATTGAACATTATCTGTGAAACTAATACTATGAGAGAAGTACATTGTCCTAGCTTTAACCTCTACCATTGACTTATGCCACAGTTGGAGTTCATGCATCATTTAGTTATTAAAGAATACTTTGCTACCAGCCCACTTCAGATTGGATTTTCAGCTTAACGGATCTTTTTTGTTCAGTCTACCTAAGCTTCTAACTGAACCTGACAGCCATTCGGCGAGAGAAGCAGGATCTGTCCACAGTTTAAGTTTAAAAGAAAACAGACGACCCTATTTCACTGTACATTAAACCAATTACAGGGTGGTACGGGAGGGAGGAATGGGGTGCGATTAAATGTTAGAAAGATTAAGCCAAACGCTTGTCAGCAGCACGTTTTAGGATGGTTCACATACACTTAATTTTTTGGAGTGAAAACCAAAAGAATCTGAGTGTTACATGTTGATACTAGAGGCCGCCTACAGTTCGGCACCAGGAAAATTCAATGAAAGAACGTAGACAGTTGCAAAATAATGATGTTCATGAATAATGATAGAGCAGGTCTCAGAGGCTTCACACACATTTTAGTGCCAGGCAGCTAGAAACTGGCAGGAAGAAGCTTATCGGGCGAATGCCACAAGATTCATGGGGGAAAATACTACAAATCCTGCTTGGCGGGAAAACAGTCGTGCGTGTGTGCATGTGTTCATGTGGCTGAGTGTGAATGTGGGCCTCCCCAGTAGCATGTCCTGAGGGTTTATGGATACGACGTGCATGCGCGAGCCTTGGCACGCCAGCAATAAACAGTCATGTATGAATGAACGAGAGGGAAGGAGGGAGGGTAAGAGGAAAACACAATCTAATCCTTTGGATGCTCTGGCATCACAAGGTGGAGGACAACAACAAAGCCACGGGGGTTTCCGACCCCTAGACAGGGGCATCACAAAAATCCCAGACCAGCATTAGCACCCAGGGCAATGCACGGAAAGGGCATCTCCATAAAGCATACTAGAGGCCAAGCAAATCAAAAACAAGCGTAGAGGGCACAGGAGAAGGAGGACACAAACAATAAACAAGTCAACTCAGTTATATTCCACAAGGAGATAGCTGAAGTCACAGCACATCTGCTGGCAGAGGTATATTGCAGGAGATTGGGTTATTAACCCCTGTAAATACCCTGACATGCCTGCTTCAGTGGGATCATCAAAGCAATGCAAATTCAAACAGCATGTTGTGCTTTGTTTAATACAAGTGAAGAGCAATTTCCATTTGACCCTGACTTGAACCTCGAGCATTTCGTGTAGCAATTTCAACTGATAATGGCCATATTGAAGGTTGTTTCAAACTGAATTGTGTAGATGAATTGCAGCACTCAAGCTTCATCTCCACCGACTATACCTGGAAGAGAAGATATTTTTGTAAAAGTACAACATGCAGGAATTCTAAACACATATAACTCAGTGTCCCAGATTTCCTGAAACCTGTAAAGAAAGAGTTGAGAAGACGACGGTGATGGTGTTTCCTATTCCTCTGTTTTTCTCCCCCTCTCAGAAATGTCTCACGAAGGATTTTGTGGTTCTGAATTATTAATTTCTCTCTCTGCATTCAAATCTTGCGCCTTGTCACTTTTATCAAATTACTGTATATGTGGGATCTTTCGTTCTTTGGAGCACATTGTTTTAATTCGGTATGTGTATTTCACCTTGCTTGAAAGTCAACGTCTTTGGCAACCGTTGCATACCATTTGATTCATGCTCTAGATTGCAACATAATTCTGACATATTTGAAGGTTATTTCCAAAGTAACAGTAACCTTTTGAATGTTAAAATTAAAATATTTACTCTCTGACTATTTCACTGAGTAGTTTAAAGCTTCATTATATTACTTATTTACCATTTAGGGGCATTATAATCGGTTGTTAAGACAACATATGAGTTTTTAAAATCGTCTAATAAACATTAGCAATTGTTTGACACCTAGCAGACGTGGAGCTAGGGTAGAGGTTACATTCACTTCAATGATATGTGCTCTTTAGTCCACACGAAGACATATTAACTTGGATATCCTTGCCTGTCAGGGCTGAATTTCTGAGGGCTCTAACCTCAAGGAAGCCTGACCTCTAATACATGACTTGTCACAGTCAGGGCAGTCAAGACCACTTATTTTGCAATAATGTCGAGTGGTAAAATGACTCACCGTCTATCTGTCTTTCGTATCAGATTGTCTCGGTCGAGGACACAGTGAAGACACTTGACCCCTGTCACCTCCCAGTTATTACATGTTTTCAAAGAGGTGGCAGTGAAGTCCATCTCTTATTTTCTCACTCTTACTTTGGTCAGTACCACTTAATATCAGACAATTGGTTTTGATGCGATGGGAGCGAAACAGGTACTGTTGCCGTGGTGCACTGACACTCCCAGTACTTCCAACGCAGGAGCTCTACAATAGTTTCTGTCCAGCACTTTTTTTTTAGCACTTAATCACTGTGCTTATTGAACAGAATTGTTAATAATCACACTGTAAAATACTCATTAATCTCCTCTGCAACATCCAGCATCTCTGCACTACAACAAGATTGTGCTGTGCTGGCATCCCATAAATACTTCCTTTGATCAAATGAGAAATGGTCATGTTTTCGATTCAGATCCTTGCTGACTGTGGCTATTTGGATAGAAAGGAGATAATCCATTCAGCACTCTTGCTAATGCATCTTTAGGGGTTGCGGCTCGACAGAAGGATTGAGACATTCCCTCCTTGTTCTTCAGGTTGTCTGAGTATGCTCAGTTTTCCCTTATTATGAATATTGAAATGCAGTTTTGAATTGCCTCAGTGGGCCCTTTCCCCCGTACATACAGGCTCAAGAGAGGAAGGCATGCTTAGAGACCTGAAATACTTTTAGCACTAATGTGCTGTTCAGTGAACCATCACATTGCCAAGATTGACACCATTTTTTACGCAGCCCCCCATTAGTGTCACTCAGCCTCCATTGTGGCACATTAAAATAAACTAATGATGTTTCTTCACCAAATGTCTCATGGAGTATTAGCCAAAAGAGCAACTGCTCTGTACTTACTGCACTTTAGCCTAAAAAACAGTACAAAAGAAATTCGATACTTTGCCATAAATCATTCCCCACTAGGGTTTGCATAACATCGCAGGATTACACTTCTGACAGAGGATGTCAGTGGCTGGATGCCTCAGATGCTAGACAATATCATGGAGATGTGAAAACCTCCAGTTCTTTCAACTCCTGTTGTCTTAGTTGACCACGGTTGCTTTATTTAGGTTGTGTAGCAATGTAAGAGACAGGGATCGGTGTCAGTGAGGCGAGCATGAGGCTTAGTTCCAGCCCATAGCCATCCCTGCTCTAGCATCCTGCACAGAAGGCTACTGAGGCCCTTTTTGCATGGACAGCCTTCTCCCCAAACCTCTCCAGACACCACCCTGAACTACTGAAGGGGAAATTGAAATATGCTGCCTTTCTGCAAGGTCAGGCTTAGGCAGGACTGATACCTGCTGCTGGCTATGTTCAACATGGCATCCAGAGGCTTTGCAAGCCCGGTCTGCGTTCTCTATTGTGTACATTATTTACCACCACCACAGCATTATTTACTTTATATTGGAGCAACTGAAGTATAGCTCTGAAACACTGGAAAAAAGGCATGGGAGAGCCGGCATCTACAGTATTTTTCTGTTGGAGCTGATTGATTTTAGTTCATTACATCCAAAAACCTCGAGGGAGTCATTTTTTAGGAGGTGACTTCGGTCTCAGTAAACGGTGAGGTGAAAGCAGCAGAAAGCAAACAGGTGTATAGAATTGACATGTTATTATGTTTGTGCCACTGACACACAACATTGTGTCTGAAACGTTATTTACCTTTCACTCTAGCATCGAAGGATGCAAGATGTTAAACTAGACAAGGTTGGAAAAGTTTGCTTTGACATTTTTATGCACCTGATCAGGGATTTTGACCTGAACTGATGTTTTTTTTTTTTTACTTTACAGTAATATTAACATTTTTATTATTTATTTTACTATGTGATTAATCCTGTATGTCTCTCCTACTTTATCATTTAGCCATGTCCATGCATAACCGGCTTTCATGTCACTTTTCCAATGAAACGGTGAAGAAAGGCCTTTGTTTGGACTACTGTATGTAATGAAAGCAAGAAAGTGCATTACTTATGGCTTGATCAGCCAGCTGACCAACTGCATTTTTTTCAACAGAAAAGGCTCCTTTAATGAGAAAACAAGCCTCAGATAGTGTACTCACCAGGGCCTTCTGTGTTATGAATAGCTTGGTCGCCTATACATTACAGCAAGAAATTCAACATGTCTGCCAGGGGTACTTGGGGAAATCACATTCCTTGGTGTGTGGGAGTGTTGCTTTTTATTACCTGCCTCAGAGCTTCAAATCCAATTCCATCTCCTCACTTCTCCCTGGGCCTTCCTCTGTCAGTGTAGAGAGAACATTGGATAGGCGATGATACAGCCTTATGGACAGGACTGCTATAGCCTGCAGGTGACTTTAAATTAACACTCTTCATTAAGAGTATCCATCACATGGGATCCATTGGGAATCACATGGAACACCCATGACACATAAGTAAGGAGCACACAGGAAAATGGCAGTAATGCTGAATACATGACCATCAGTCTCCGCTGAAATAATCCACCTGTGTGACAGAAATGTGCTCAATAGATTATTCTGAGTGTAGCTGAAAGGTGTCAGCTCTTGTTTCTCTGCTGGTTTCCCAACCACGAGGTTAGGTGGTGGTGGTGGGGGGGGGGGCGGAGGGTCTGAACTTTACTGTGACAATTCTGTGCTGGAATGAGGTAAGGCCTGGGCATACATTCAGAAGAGCCCTCTTTGTTATTTTCATACAGCACAGCTGCATCCTTTATGAGGTAGAGAATGCCTAACCAGCCATCCAAGACATAAGACAGGCCAAGCATCCAGGGTGATAGCAAAGGGTGCTTCGTTTACATTCGGGAGACTTAGACAATATTCCCCTGGCCAACTTATCCTGCTGAAACAGCGGCCACACTTGGCCGACAGAGCTTTGATTTTTTCCGTGGCCTGGAAGCTCCGGGGCTAGTGGAGGCTTTAGCAAAAGGGGAACAGGCAGGAAATCTGGGCTGCAGAGCACACCACTGGGCCGGGATCCCTGAGTTGAATTTCTGAAAGGCTCATTATTCTAGACTGGGGAGAAAGTGGCATTGAGGGGTGGAAGGGGTGAACAGCAGCCCAAGACAAAGTGTCCATCACAGCTGCTGTGGTGCGTTTAGACACATCACCGCTGGGACAAATGGGGATCAGGAGTGAGATCATATGACTCACCAGAGTCAGCACCACTCTGTATTACTGTACAGATAGCACCGTACTCACAATAAGGTAAAGTTGAACGTCTGTGGGCTAACGTGTTTTTGTTTTCTTGTTCTTTGTGTTTCGATCCACCGATTTGAAAAAGTATTCAATAAGAAAAAAAGGTATGAACAATTTGCACTAAAACAAAATGAATAATATCAAGACTATCACCGATCGTGCACCTGTGACACAGGATGTTAGATTCAAATTAAAATAAGAAATAATGTGCTTTATTCCTTTTAATTTGACAAATAGTCCAGTCTTAGTGCGGAGGAATACATTACTATCTCAGCTCACCACACTTACAACTGACATCTCACCAATCTACATTCAAGGGCTTCAAAAGGGAATAAAATTATGAGGAAATTACAAGGCAAGTGAGTTTTGGTCCCACACTGGGAATTAAAACTTATTATCTGTGACAACCTGTCAGCCAGTGAGAACTCAAACATGAGCACAAAGCTCTATGAGCCGCAGAAGGGAGTAGAAAAAAAAAAGCGAACCATAAAAGAAAAGAGGAAGAAAAAGAGAAAGGGCCAGTTAGAGACATAATTTCTGCATGGAAAAGCACCGCTCTGGTGGCTGAGCAGTAAATGTTTCCGACGACTGTGATTTGACAAGCTTGATCTCAATGTACAATCCAGCGGTCGTATAATTTCTTTTAGATCTTATGTTTGTTTTGCATTTGTGGCGAAGTGTTCGTGGTAAAATGATAAACTGAGTCACAATTCTTTCGCAGGGTTGGCTCGAGCTAAAGAGGATGCATAGAATCAATACGCCCCAGAGGGAACTCCAGTCATGAAATACAGTTATTCATCCTTTTCTTATCTTTGCTGTTCCAAGGGAAGCTAATGATAGAGAATAAGCAAAACAAATCTGCTATCACCTGCCATTAATCACGTTCAAGCCCAGCCCATCACAGTCACTTTGACCAGTTCAAGGGAATTACAATACTCTACGGAGTCGACAGTCAGATGCAATTAGTGGCGCTGACGGCAAATTGGACTAAATTATCATGAAATCTGATTTAATGGGGCCTGGTGTGGCGTTCACTTGTACTTCCGTAGCCGTGATGTCGTCAGCATGAATCCCAGGGGTGCGAGTCAAACATTTTACTTTAATGGCCCCCAAGGAAATCCACTCCGATTCGGTCCATCCACCCCTAACACGCCACCTGGGAATGGCGAACTGCATGAAAGCACTGCGAAGCTTAGAGGGACTTCAGAAAGAAGCAGCTTCTTAGAAGTTGGTTCGAACATCCAAGCATTACCAAGTTTAGGCAACTCCAGTAAAGCCTCAAAGCTCGGCTGCTTCTCGAGATTTTTTTTCTTTCTTTTTAAGTGAACACAAAAATAGTGTTGTGTTCAATAGCTTTGACCGACCGCGCCGTTGTGCTACTATTCCAGCTGAATATGTGAACTGAATTAGCACAATGATCCGCCGCAACCACAGGCCTCCCCCATTAAATAACACGGAGGCGGGGGGGGGGCAGCGAGCGAGGCGAGTCTGAGAGGAGAATTTTTGGTCGCTCATTCTTCGGCTTTGTGTCATCCTGCTGACATCTGCTACATTTGCATGGCAGCTGGAGATCCTTGGATTAAGAGCTTACAAGAGTATTGCCATATCTCATTTAACAACATAATCATCTTATGAGGAAAG
This sequence comes from Anabas testudineus, assembly GCF_900324465.2. Classification (NCBI taxonomy): domain Eukaryota; kingdom Metazoa; phylum Chordata; class Actinopteri; order Anabantiformes; family Anabantidae; genus Anabas; species Anabas testudineus. The sequence goes on along the minus strand of NC_046627.1, from coordinate 18,753,923 downwards.
CGATGTTTCGTCGCTGATGCTTTACAAAGCCTGGCCCGCAGTTTCCACTTAACTCTCCCTTTTCTGCCTCTCGTCTCGGTCCCTCCTCTCTCTCTCCTTGTCTCTGTCCTCCTCTCTGCCTTTTCCCTCCAAGCTGTCTCTCTTCTGCTGCAGTGCCTTGCAACTTGCAGTTTTGAGTAATCTTGTTCAAGAGGACACAGTGTGTGTGTGTGTGTGTGTGTGTGTGTGGACCAGTGTAGATCACATTATTTACCAGGCAGCCCTTTCATTTTTTTTTTTTTTTCTCCAAGGCTATCTGGTCTTGTGAAAGCTCTATCAACGTTTCACCAAGGTCTCTGGAACAACCAACAAAAATAAGAGGAACATCAAAACAAAACGCTCCAAGGATGCCGACGCTTTGGAGCTGCCTCTTGTGGTCAAACAGGAGAACCGGAAAGTGCACTTGAACCCAGAACAATGTCTGTATATATTATGTTAATATAATCATATCCTGTAATGATGTGGCGGATAAAAGACGCACTCAAACCTTTTTTCTTTATAAAGCAAGTCAAAGCCTATTTGATTTCTCTTTGTTGCGGATTGCACATTCATTGTGGGTTGTGTGCTGCTTGTTTTTAATCTAACTGTTGAAGTGATTGCCATTAAATGCCATTAAACTCACAGCATTACTTTACATTAGCACTGAAGTCAAGGCGTTGCTGGGCCTCACGGCCGAACAGAACCACCCGTATGGATCTCGACATAGTCTCCTTGTCACCTTCTTATCTTCAAAACCGTCACTACACAGCAGCACGGATGTGAGGAAACTCTTCTAACGATAACAAAATATCCTCACAGTCAAAGCAAAAGAGTTTTTCTCATCCCAAGTAATGGTTTGCATACTTCCACATTCACCGTTCTTAGCTGTGACCTTTCCGGGTTTGATATTTTGCTCCTTTGCTTCAGATAGGCAGATAAATGGGTCTCTGTCCACTCAGGTTACCGACACAAGTCCAATTATTTTTGCATTGGCTATCCAATCCGTCTGCCTTTAAAAAAAAAAAAAAAAACATTTCATCGCGAGCGTGATTAAATCTATGGCTTCTACGCTCCTGAAATCCTGGCTAAGGCCTTCTCTGCTTTCCACACCCTGTTTATTTCATAAAGAAATCAACAGTATCAAAATCATCAAATGAGTGCGTGATATGAGATAGCAGCAAGGCATGAGAATGTGCTGATGCTGTCAGGCTCTGTTTCTTTCTGCAGCTGCACTAGTACGCGATTCATATTTTTGCTTTTACAGACACTCGCAGTCAGGATTGTCTCTACGAGGAAAGCAAATCCATCTGACAGAGAGGGCCTCTTTACTTCTCCACAGAAAAACCACAAATGGTTTGCACAATTAACATTCAGTGAAGTAATATTTAATGGTTGCATGTGCATTGAAAACACTTTAGAGTTAAATTTTGTGATATTTGGATTCCAGGTTTTGCACATGTGCTGTACAGTAACATATTAAGTAGTACAGACATTTACACAAACCTGAACCATCTGTAACCCAATTTAAGCTAGCCTATGAGACTAGATAATTGTGCTATGTAATGATGTTTACAGCACAATTAACAATGGGTTAGAAAAAGCATGCAAGTGCTTAGTAATACACCAACACAACAGAGACTGGATTAACATCAACCTGTGCGTTTAATTTCTCCACCGGTTGTCAACACTTTTGTCCAACGTGCCTGACAAACCCACTTAATAAATGTGTAGACTTCTGAAGAACTTTGCATTTACACGAATACACCAAGAAAGTGTACGTTAAAAAAACATGTTTGTAGGTCACAGAAACAAAATCACTCAGAAAACAGGACACGAAGCAATAAGAGCAAGGACAAGGTAATATTAGTTTTCATATCAATTGAATACAAAAGAAGGATTTCTGCCACAGGGTTTTCTACTCAGCCAGACCTATTTTAATGTCCTAATTCATCTGGGCGAATAGCAGGTCACAGTGTCGAGGTGTTTGGCACTGTTTTTGGTCATATGTGTTGCAGTTGCTCTTGATGTGACTCAGCTAAGCCATCAAAGCATTCCTAGCCTCTCCATGAAGGTGGGAGGATTTGGTTTACTCTGCACTCCTCTTTAAGCACCACAGCTTTGTTTGTGCCTTGTTTTATTCTCACTTCTGTCTGTGTTGTGTATGACTAAGAGGGAACTCAGCACCAGCATGCCTTCTTAACACTGTGTTTCTATCTTTTATTGTACAGGTTTTATTGATGTAGTGTAGCTACTGACACACATTAGTTTTACTGATGTATGTGAATTTAACAAAGACATAATTACATTTTAATAAGCAAGATAATACATGCTGATTATTCCTTATGCTGTAATTGAATATGATGAAGTAACAATGGAAAAAGATATTTGGACAGTGTAGGTCTGCACCCCAGTTTGTGCCTGTCTAGTATTAATTATACTCTATTTACAAAGATCACCTGCCAACAACCAAGCAGTGATTACACAGCGACATTTAAAAATATGGACTAGATTTTAAAATTAATTTAATTGAATTAAAATGGAAATGGAATGATGGATGGATAAGGAAAAAATGGGGACTCTCAAGCTACATACAGAGTGCTTCACAAAGCCGGGGCTATAGGTCCATAATGCTGTCTGTTCCTGTTACAATATTCCTCAAGAGCACTAAAGGGGCATTTTAAGTGAGTTTTGCAACATAGCGTTAAGTGTATTTGGAATTACAATGTGCAATAAACTCTAGTGGCTTAAAATCCACACTAGCAGCCTTTTCACTTACGCTGTTCTTGCCAACGTGGCGGCGTAAACACAACCAGTCATATGACATCTATGGATGGCAATAAGACTCTAATGCAATCGCACAAAAACAAAAAACATAATTGCCTTTTTCATTTATACCTTCATTCTTCATTCTTTGACCATGACTGATGTCTCCTAGTGGACATGAAATGAAAACAAATAAATAAATGTAGTGTTTGCCAATGGGGAAAAGAGTGAATTAACTCACTGGGTTATTTATGAGCTTTATGCTTTTGCTTTTCAGTCGCTGCAGTTAAGCATATGGGGAAGTCAATCGCGACAGGTTGAGAGGAACAGGTGCTCAGTTTTACAGGAAGATGAGGTGAGAAGCAAGTGGACATATAAATAGGATCCATAGGACCAAAGATTTTTGTTGGGGACACTCTGCGTCTGTGTTGAGGTGTGTGTACATCATGTTTAATATAAGACAACGCATGAGAAAAAAAGAAAAATCATGTTTTCCCTTGCTAAAGCATTCATCATGAAGCTATTCGTGGCACTGCTTAATTGACACACCTGAACGACTTGAGCATTTTTTGATTCTCACTCTAAATTATTGAGTGGGTTGATGGATTTCGTGGCACCGTTTCATGCATTGAAGAGCGCTCGGTTGTGATTTGCTAATACGTAAACTCATTACCGCATGTGTGCAGCATTTTCCATTAAATAGGGACTCATTTCAAGTATTAGCTGGTTTCGTTCTTTCTTTTCACACGCCCGACACCCCTCCCCGCTACTATGCAGGCTTCCTCTTTTTCTTTCTTCTAATATCTCCCTGTGAGCTGCCATGGGGATGGGATATAGCCTGGAGATACAGGTTTCCCTGAGCAAGCAGCTGATGATTGCACACTGGACTAACAAACCTTAAAGTATATATTTCCCCCATTTCTGTTTTCCTTACCTTTTCCATCCCCTATCTAAAAAAATCTGAATATAGACTGTACAGCTAAGGCTAACACACATTGTATCGCTGGCATACGATAACATCTAGCAACCACACACTTGCAAATATTGTTTTTTCTCCCTATGCATTAGTAGTTAGGTTAAAGGTTCATTATGAGGTTGTTTGTCTTTAATTCATCCTTCTTAATAAGACCACTCTTACTGTATATTTAAATTACGCACCAGTTGACAACAAGGATAACAATGATAAAATACTGGATTAGTAGAGCAACAAGGGTATTGCTTTGTTTTGTTTAGTTTTTTTGTTTTTTTATAATTAATATACAAAAATGGTGTGTTTCATTACCTCCAACTGTAGACACTGCACAAGGCAACAGTTGGGCAGGACATATGGCAGAATGAACGTGGGCACTGTTGTGTGGCACAGCTTCATTTTACACAGATGTTTGACTAACGTGGGGAAAACATTACAGAAAAGGAATTTTGTATTAATTATAATTTTTAACTCCTTATATTAACATTAATATGAAATGTTGTGCATTTATTAAATTATTTTGATACAGAATGCAAACATATCAAATAACTGCATCAACAAAACACAATGAAAGGTATGTGTATTTTTCTTTATTGTTTCTTTATTTTCTTTGCTTCCTGCCTGACTCAAGTCATTAATTACAAGTACGCAAAAGGTGGTAAAAAGTAATGACGAATCTTTTTTAGACTAGATGTTCGACCACTTGAAAATGAGACAAGCAAGCAAACGATACTTGAAATGAAGTTAATTCATGAGATGTGGTTATTATTTAAGCTCAGTTAAGAGTTAATAAACACTCAATTTTAAAGTAACAGCAAAAACAGTAAAGCAGAACTATAAGAACAGCGACAGTGAACCAAAACAGGAAACTCTCAGGCTGGACCGTTGCGTTAACTAGTTACTGCTCCAGGTTGTACTAGTACTGTGCTAGTACTGTAGTAGACAGTAGACAGTATAAAGAGAAAGACAAGTAAACCTAACTTGGTTGCAGCAACAGACTTTATACACCAGATTCTGGGCGAATGCCAAGATGGGTCAGAAACACCCCAAAATCCAAAGTACTTAAAACAATTTCTTGAGAGCCAGCTTGGACTCGAGTATCACAGCCCTGGCACGGCCCAATAGTCCAATTGCCATGTGCTGTTGGCTTAAGCTGCACACAACTGACATTTCCCTAAATGATTACAAACTGGTGTCGGACAGAATATTGGACCGTGTTTTACGTCCTGTAAAGCTCTAATTTCCTCTGTGTACGGAAAAAAACAAAACAAAACTGAAAACGCTTAACCGAGAAGCATAATTCAGCGACAGCACCTCTCCAAGTGGCAGCGTCACAACAAGCCTTCTGAGCAAGCATCTTAAATCAAATGTGAGGAATTATGTGCTGAGTGCTGTGCATCAATCACACTGATTCTCCAGGCCTCATCATCCTATATAAAGTCCTTAGTATAATAATGTTGTCAGAGGATTTGGCACGGGGTTCTGTTCACACTGCCAGTGTCAGTTCATTTAGATGCTCCCTCTGAGCCCTGGCAGCTATCATTGCTCATAACCACCGTGTCAGTCAAAGACAGGAGCAGAAACAGCATCCTGCCCTTTGGAGGTGCTAACATAATGAAAGAAAGATACCATGAGAGGGTGTGTTAAATGTTGTTTCCATGAATATCAGATGTGTGACTTGGGCAGCGACAAGCTGTAATGGAAGCAAACTACTTTTGACACTCTTGACTGTCAGTTTGCTTTCAAAGCAGCAAAGCACATTCGCGAAGACACGGGCACTCGCCAGCAGCGTGCGACTGCTCGCCCTTGGATCCCTCACTTGTCAAATGTTATTTTGAGATAAGCATGTGGGATCTGTGTTTTGATAGGAGCATCTCAAATGTCACCTTGCGTTGATCATAACGTGAGCATTTAAAATCTCTCAGATTAACAATAACTGAAGCAAGAACTGAGCTGAATGGATTGAACTGAACCGCAATGTGGCGTTGCTGAAACTGTTTATCTCCAGTACGCAGTGGACATTTCATAAAAAGAAAAATAAGAGTATAGCCTTAATTCTCCATAGGAAATCCAGATTTTTCTTTCTCTGCCAGGTGCATATAGTGTGTGACAGTGTTCCCTCATCATGCATTCATGAGATGTATTTATGGACAGACAGTTAGGAAATAGGACACAGGGAAACATGTGCAGCCAGTATAGCCAGTGCATGTTTTAGTTTGGTTATTTTATCTTTTAGAAAATCAGAAATGTAGCTGGATGAAGCAACATGTGCTGCCAGGCATTTAGTCACCATTTTCACACGTAGTGCAAAACCTTCTTTTTCAGCCTCAGCGCGATTTCTCATTTTGTTTGGACATCTACATCAAACCAAAACACATCAGGATGAGTCCATTTCAGATGAAATACGAGACATATGCAAGCTGTATGAGCAGAGGCTGACACAACCTGTTCATCGTGGAGAGAGTGAGGAAAACAATCCAGACATTATAGGCAAAATCTTCCCTTCTATCCTCTCATTACACTGCACGTCAAAAGCCCTTGAGGGATTTTAATATTCCGGTAATATTCCAGATTTGTCTCATTTTATTTTGTAGAAATTTCTTTTTTTATCAAACCAATGTCCTTCTTGTTCTCCCAATAAAACTCATGCAGAAAAGTTGGATTTTCCTTATTTTTGCCTATGCATGATCGTTTTCTGTCTCCCTCGTTTCTCTCTCCATGTTCCACAACCCAATTAGGTTTTCGCAGAACTGTGCAATGTTGCTGAAAAGCCCTGAGCAGTACAGTGGCTCTGAATGCCCAAGGTGTGTTATTATCTTGTATTAGTGCACCACCTGCCTTGCCATAATGATTAGCTAATTGGCTCAAAGTGTGTCTTGAAATAATAAAGAAAGGAGACATTTTACTCTGATTAAGGAAGCACATCAAGTGAGTGCAGCAAGGCCAATGAGATGTGCACAAAGTACACTTAATGTCTGCAATTCTGAGCAGGAAAGGGATACTACAAAGTGTATGCATCGTATTCAGACTTGGAGTGATCTGTGTCATTGACATGCTGTATCAAGTAAGGGTTTATTCGTGTTATATGGCACATGTTATGTATTTCAAATACAATGTATAGAACAGTGACAGCTCATTTAAAACAACTATTATATAAGGGAAATTATTTATATATATATATTATATTTTTTTTTGTAAAGCCACACTCAGGTTTAAAGCTGCATAAAGTCTTTATGTCAACAAGAAATCTGAGACTGTGTTATACACAGAGTATGATCATCAACTCTGCAGTACCACTTCCACCGCTACAGTAGAAACAGTGTTTTAGCATCTTCCATGTTGTTGCTTTGTTTATGGCCTACAACGTAGCTGTCAGCACTTTAGCAGGAAGTGTTTTTAGGGAAAACCCTCTCTGACAAAACCCTCTCTGAGGAACATGCATCTCCAGGTGTTCAAGCAAAAGGTTCCATCTCCTAAGTTGTGAATCAGATTTGGACGTAAACACCTGGAAATAAAAGCTAACATGTTGATCTTTTGTCTCATATTCATCTTATTCCATAATGCAGCCAGTGGAGGAGCAATGAGGCCGAGTCTGTTTCTCAAGGACACTCATAAGCACTTGTCTTCTTGGACAGATTTGCTCTTGGGCCTCTTCTATCCTGGATCCAGTTGCTGCATGTGTCCGGAGACTATAACATCCACAATACAAACGTCTTTCTTTCATTTATTGGCTGTATCCATAAGAGAATAGGTTACACTGAAAATTAGGAGGAACAAAACACAAACACATTATTACTTTTAAGATGTTGTAACACCTGGAAGTCATTTCTGTGTTTTTAGATTTTTACATTATTGTAAAAATCATCTAATAACTTCTCAGAGTTTCCAAACTTTTTCTTGCCAGCGAAGTTGAAATAGATCAGTCTCTAATAAAAGCCTCTAGAGAAGACTCTAATAAAACCTGTATTTGCACGTGTATGATTTCTGTATGTCTCACCTTGAGTCAACCAAGCATTAATCAAACATCATCTATTTTGACTCTCAATAATGTCTCAACTGTGTCTAGACAGTGTACCCTTGAACAGATTTTTAAATTTATGAGTCCAATTTACATAGATGATATGCATCTTTTTCACAGACACGACCTCTAAATGGCATATAAAACTTTCAGTGCCAATTACTGACCCTAGTTACTGCTGTTTACCACTGGCGATGACCTCATTTGTTCATTTTAAGGCAGTTCTTTCACTCTCTGTATCAAAAACGTTTCTGTTTTTTAAAGCCTATACTTTGCAGCGCAAGAAGAAAGCCAATACCTGAGGAGTGTGTTGAAAGAGTCGCACTATGCGGTCTTGCACTTGCACAGAAATTTCAAATACGGCTTCTTCTTTCACAGAAAGAATAGAATTTCGCTAGATTACCCTCACAGTATTCCAGCAATTTCCATATGATGGGGATGAGCTCTGTCCTACTGGGTGACTGACATCAGAGAAGCTCTGCAATTCAAAAAACTTAACACACACTTGCAGTAACAAAGAGAAAAATAACCTTTTACAGTGTTGTTTTTGATCAGTCTAATGTTTCCTTCACATAAGACATAATATATACGCCTTGTACAAAGGTTACCTTCTCCAATGATCTAACACAGCAGGAATAATCACTGAAATTTGAATGTAGTTTCACAACCAATGAGAAGAGTGTTTTTCTTCTGTACTGTTAACTAAAGCCATGGATTATGCATATGTAAGCTCACTTTGACCTCATCAATATCAACCACACACTGAAGCTACAGGGGCTCAGTAATTGATACACACTGAACTGTTGTTGCAGCTTCCTGGTCACGCCACAGTGCTGCACTGAGGCCTTTTCTTTAGGTTTGTGTTAGTCCATGAATGTAACGTAGTATGTGAATAGTAACATATTGACGTACGTCATTTAAAGCAAATACAATGCTACTGAAGCGCTGAACAAATAAGGTACACGACTTTCTCGAGATGGTTATTTTGCTGTTTATATTCACGTCGTTCAAGTGTGTTCAGGGACCTACTGCATGATATGTCCAAGGATTTCACAAGCACCCATCTTACACCACAATAGGGGTTTGCCTGGCATCTGCTCAGTCCCAGGACGCTTCAGCTACAGTACTTGGCTTGGGATGGTTGTCACTGGGATATATTCTAGGGGGAAGATGGTTAATTGTAGAGGTTACTCTGGGGAGTCCCCAAGGCAGAGGAGATAACATGAGCGCTCCACAGGGGCCTTATCAATGTGTAATGACCTTGGATGTCTTCCTTCACACACACACATACTGAAAGACACTTACAGTGTCCGTGCAAAGGCTCCCTGGATAGAAAGTGACATCATCTGAAGGTAACCAAATAGATGAGTGGGCACAGGTTTGGTGGTAAGGGGATTGGTTCCATTTTAAGGTGCACTGGGAAACTGAGCAGACTAGTGGTTATAATGTCCCTTTGCACAGCTTGAAGATGGACTCCTGAGCTTTGGGAAGCTTGCTTCACCATTGAGAGTCCAATTGCTAGATATCTGGTGAAGTAATGGACTTGTTTTTTTTCCTAAAAGCTTTTTGTTTTTGTTTCTGCTCTGTTCCTACAGTTGGACATGTGCAGGCCGGTTAGAGCCCAACAGTAAAGTTCTTACTGTGGGGAAGGGAAGTATTAGAACCAAAAAAGACCCATATATTTCCTCAATCATTGCAATTCTCAATGCAGACTAGTTTCATCTGCATATAAATGACAGCATGCTATAATAACTTCCACTGGAGACATGATCAGTACAGTTACATGATCGCTGATGTTTGTTCCATTTTCTCTGTGATTAACGTTACAGCGTAGCCGTGACTGCATCAACAACCGCAACAAATGAGAGACATTTTTGTCGGGAGAAACATAAAGCTGTCTGCTATGGTGCTATTATTCCTGCCATCACTTACGTGTAACATTTAACAACAACATTGTGTTTGTTTTGAACAATTAAAGATGTGCAGGGTGGTGCATTCAAATAATAAAATTAGAATAATTTTATCTGGTTGAGTTGTTCAGCTGATGGATCACTTCATCTGACATACTAGAAGCAGAAACACTCAACAGACAATAAACAGTTAGCTTCCTCACATATGTCCCATTAGTTATGTTTAGGGTCAATTGTTTCTTTAATAGAAATTCATTTGGTTGGAAAAATCACCTCCATGCATAAAATGACCAAAGAAACCTGCAAGAACAAACAGCATTTTTAAGATACAATTTCTATTTTATATTTTTAGTGAGATCATATCACAATACCAAACTGGATTTACCACCTAGATGACTAGACTGGCTCTTCATTGTCAACCTCACTTATCAAATGTTCCCTCTGAGAGCTAAATGAAATGCCCAGTTGATTTAAAACTACTTTGATATCGTTATTGCTCCAAAAAAATCTTGAACTGCCTAAATGCAATTAGATTTAAACTTCCTGAGGTTGTATTCAAACATTAAAGCAAATGTTTGCCTCATGTTATTTATCACTAAACCACGTATGAACTATGCAGATACTATATTTCTGCCAACATTAGTGTGTTAAAAGTCCATCTCCCCATCTTGCCTACTTACTTTCTCCACATAATTTCTATCAAAGTAAATTTATGAATGTAATCTGTCAGTATGTGTATACAGTTTGTTTTGTTGAAACTATAAATCAAACAGAATACATGCTTGTTTTTGCTAAATGTTTAATACAATCACTGACTAAACAGCTGGGAACTGATTCACTCGTGAAGATTATAAATGCCACACAGAAACAACTACTCACGCCACAACACAGCCCATGTTAGTGATTAATAATTTATCCTTTAACAACCAAATAGTAGGGGTGGGGAGGGGCGCAAAGCACTTGTATCTTTAGTATTGTTGAAAGGCTGCCTTGGCAGTTTTTTCGCCTAACCCAGTTTCCAACAGAGTGTGTTTCACCTTGGAGAAAGCAGAGAGGCACTATTCAAATGGGGATAAAGTAGGCTGACAGTCGCTTTCCCCCTGCAGATATGTCCTGCTTCAAAACCTAAACATCTCTCCTTGCTCCCGGTGAATAAATAAAGAAATAAATCGCCGACAAGCAGAAGAAGAAGAAATACTAGCGCGGCTGCATCCTCTGGAGGATAACAAGAATAATGCCTTCATTTGCTGCAGGGCCTCCACTCTGCACCAAGTATAGACATGGCTTTTATGGCTGTAGTATTTCTGATTGGCATCCTAGGACAGTCATTTGAATTATTTAATAGAGCTCCCATTCCCTTAGAGGAGGGACAAAAAGAAATATGTTTGTGTTGGTGTGTGTTTGTGGTATTGTGAGCTCCTACCGTGCCTCGCTGTTTACCGTCTTTGCTCTGGCATTCTCTCCGGCCTAACTTGATTTTAGCTGTTGTTTTAACAATCAAGTCAAATGTGAGTTTATAAGAAAAACAGACAAAATATTTTCGAAAAATCCTCCAAATAACTCAAGAGACGAGGTAAAGGGGCCACAATTCACCTAAAACTGCCTTTTAATACCTGTGGTAATTGTGAAAATGTGAAATGAATCAAGCAGTGAATACTTTAAATCTGGTCTGGGGGGTGAATCACTCCTTTTGAGATCACAATGTAGAGCACAGGATATTGAAGGAATGTGGGCCTTCGGCTTTCGCGAACCCGATCCATTTCCTGTCATGGAAGAGATGGAAAGAGAGAAGGAAAGAGATGAGTTAGTCTCTGTGGTGTAGCTATCTCTCCCCAGAGCCTTGTGGGGGAATGTGCAGGTGTTACGAGATCTCCTGCTCTCTCCGTCCTATCAACATTCCTCAACTCGCCCGCTCCCTACTCTCTCAGTCTCTCTCTGGCTCTCCCTGACAGCATATATTGAAGATTCTGAAAGACTTGAAATGAAATTAGATAAACCACAGCAAGGCAGCAAATCGTATCCATTTTCAGATATAAATGAAATACATTGTTACCCAGCAAGACGCCCTGATAAATCCTTTCTGGGATGTTCAGTGAATGTGACTCAAATATGAAAGCGCTTTGCTTTCTGAGGGACCGTTCAGCTACAACCATCAACAGTCCAACGTGGCTCGTGTGACCAGGCCTTGTCTCAACCCTTGCACCATCTCGTCCTCTCCCCCTCCCGTCTCCCCGTGCCGTCTTTATCGGGAATGATCACCTCAAGCCTGTCTGACCTTGGCTAGCAGATAAAAACAGCAGACAGATAAGGAATAAGGGATGGAGGATAGTGGGAGGGAAGGGAGAGCAACAAGGAGTAACTTACTTGCTATGTGATGTATTTGTCCTAAACTCTGGCTGTTTGAAAACCCCAATTTACATTGCTGAGGAAATCCTCTGGGAAGCTTTATGATAGATGAAGAAGACCACTCTACCATGGGGTAGAGATGGAGTCTGGGATGACCCGCTTTTGCAAATTTGGCCCCAGGGAGAAGGGAGAGGAAGCCAGGAAACTTAAGCTTTTGCCGAGTGGATCACTCTTGAGCCTCTGAAGCAACATTAGACTGCTAAATTTATCATTGTGTCATATTTGGGATTATGAATTAGACTTAAGAGAAGCAATATGCCCCCTCAGCATGTTACTCCTTTGTGCTGTACTGCTCTACACATGCAGTGCAAAAAACATTTCAAAGAAATTAGCTGTTGTTTGTAACATTACATTTATTCACATTAGTCCGATTTGTAATGAACAACATTTGTTGATGACCTTTTTAATTAGACCAACAGTAAAAGGAGAAGTAACCTTGTAACGTGAGGCAGTGAACATAAACAAAACTGTGAAAAGCAGACGTACAGACGCATTCATTACTTCCACGTTTAATGATGCTGATTTAATGATGGATGTACTCGCAGTATCTCCCTGATTAGTAAAACATGTAGCTCACACGTGAGCTGAAACCACCACAAATCTTCATCAAACCTTGTGATCTTTGATCTTGCATATCAGCAACGTTATCCAGCAATATGAGCTAACGTTATTAATCCACGGAGGGAAGAAAGTAATAAATGGATGGACTGACAATGACAAAGACAAAGGAGCTGGGATAGAGCACAAATGAATGGAGGCTAGCAAACGCAACATTGTCAAAGAAGATGTAACGTCTGTTAGCACTTGATCATTGTGTCCTGGCATTTCTGAGCCCTGGCTGGTATTTCATAGGTCATGTTTTTGTTCCTTATTAGTGATAAGATATAAATATGAACCTCTGGGTAACCTGCAGGCCTGTAATAAAAGTTTCATATCTGTCGACTCCTGCAGCAGCTCTTCTTCTTTGAGGATGGTCCTTCATAAAACAGCATTAATAGACACCTATTGATGGTGATTTGCATACGCATGAGCATTATCCCTTCCAAATAACGCTTTTTATATTACTAAGAGTCAGCACAGAAAGGATTATTAAAAACCATTAAACATAACTCAAGCACGTTTGTAGTTTTATTTCACTTTTAAATACATTACTCTGAGTCTTACAAAGTGATAGGAGGGAATAAAATAAAACAGAATTGAATTGAATGTGAAGGTAATAGCAATTTTGAGGACATATAAAAAGCAATTTCTTTTGTAGGCGAATAGAATCAAATTAAACTCAATTGATTTTAGTACTGTATAGATGGGTGTGATGTCAAGGACATTTGTTATTGTGACACAGCTAGAAAAACTAAAAACAAACGTGATGTAAAGAATCAAAACTTTCGATTATGACCGTGGATTATTAGGGACAGTTTGTCCATGGTAGATGCTAATAACTAAACTGTGTGCGTCTCCATGTCCCCTCTTGGACACAGACTAATGAGAAGTGACCCCTAATTGTGTTGTTCTGTTAAGGTGGCACGGCGTCAGCAAAGACAGACAGATTGAAGGAGGAACTTCTCTGTTTATACACAAAACCAATCAAAACTGCTAGATTGGGAGAAATTGTTTAATACGATGCACGAGAACTTGGAGATCGCGTGTTTCAAGCTGCATGGTATGTTAACCAGTGCCATCGTTTTGTTCTCTCATGTACAGAATAATGGTGACCAATGTGTCGCAAATGAATCATAAACGAGCCCCGTGAAGACAGATGCTTAAAGTTCACGTCACAGACAAGAATTCTCTTTTATGTACAACCACAAAAGGTTACCAGGTTTGCCCCGGATTGTCCAGGGGGCTGAATTAGTTTTAAACAGTCTCACTGTGTCGCTGCTGTAATTACACCGCTCTAGGAAGCACTGGCCCACGGCTAAACCATTCCACGCTTTTTATTTCCTCCGATCGTGACAGCTGTATCTCAGCCCTGATTGGGCGGTTGCTGTGAGGAGTTCCTGACCTTTCAGATGGAGCCCATGTGGCCCGATTCGGATGGCTGGTTTACATTCTGTCAAACATAAGTCCGTGAGGCACAAAAAAACTGCATCTCTCCCAGAAAATGTCAAATAGTAGTGGCAGGTCTTTGCTGGAACTGCGCTGTGATATTATTTTAAAGCATCTCAACAGAGTTTGACATGTCTTGCAGTTGACCAGAAGAACTCTGACTTGCACTGAAAATGCTTGTTTAAGTAAACAGCACTCGATGTGGTTTTAAATACATCATATAGCAAAGTGCATAGTGATAATAAAGTACCACTGAGGGCCTAAAAGAGCCAAACTAGTTGCAGCTACACCAACTTTCAACAGAGGGAGGGGATGTTGCACAGGACACTCGAGTGCCAGGAAAAGTTCCAATTAGTAAGTTAATTACTCTTGTATTAATACTTTATTTGTGATTCATGGCGCTGACTACAGACTTGACACTTGCATTCCATTACCTTTGATTTGTGGAGATGAGAGTCACTTGCCACTGATGTGGCAGGAACCAGCCTATGGGAGAAAAGCTGGGTGAAGTTGTGCATCCATCCTGAGGCTCAGACTGTACTGTACCTTACCGAGGAGCACGTGCACGTGTGCCTTTCGTGTACTAGCAATGCTGTGCAGCTGCCATATATACGGTATGTGAGTTATTGAAAACAAAGTAGTTAATCTACAAGACTTTAGATCTTAGAACAAGCTATCCAAAGCAGACTTGTAGATTAGAGTTGTCTTGATATTTGCATCTATCGCTGACTTCCCACTCAGAAAGTTTGGTAACAAATTGACTTAATATTGACTTAACCGTTTAATTTATCTAATTCTTCTCTACTTTTTCATCAAATACCTTGAAAATATTGCCATTTAGCCTGTGCCATGTGGTGCATTGAGCAAACAAACGCTGGCCTTAAGACTAAACAGGCTTGTCTGAACTCCTGCGTCTATTGAATGCAACCGTGTATGAGTGGTAGGTGTAGCAGCTCTAGTGTGACATGTATGTGAAGTGTTCAGCAACAATACAGAGTGTAGCTTATCCATACTCGGGAAGCATTCAGAGCCATGTAGCCTGCACAGTGATGGTTATTATAGATTTTGCAATGTTAGAAATCTTAATGGAATTTTGAATTAGCTGTTCTTACACGTGAAATGAAAGCCAGATATGTTTAGTCCAGCTTTCTATACAGTAGCTGTTAAACGAGAGAGTGTGTGCATGTCTTGACAGCTTGTAAGTCTCCTGACATACTAGCGTTTAACTATGTGCTCTTATAGGCACGATGGCCCACATACCGCGCATGCTTTTGGAGCATTGTTTGGCCATTTCCTTAGATATGTGAAGTAAAGTCGGCAGCAGATTGAACAAACACAACAATGACAATCTTCAATGGTTCTGAAGATAAAACACAACTTGTTATATGCTGTGTGTTTTACATCTTTGCTGTAACTTTAACAATTTCAAGAAGTGTTTGCTATATTTGTGCTCAAAAATAAAAAGAACTGAAGATAAACTGTTATAAAGTGTGACATTGTTTTACCTTCCAAGTGTAAATAAAGTATGCAAATAACCATATGACTATTGTTTGCAGTTTTTCTATGCAAATGTGTTGTAATGTAATATATCACGAGCCCGAGTCCCTGTTCCTGCAGTATGGGAAGCCTCCTTCTCTGCGTGGCCCATGCCATTCTAACCACCATGGTGTGTGTGTCTGAATGTGCATGATAGTCAAGTTCCAGTATATCACCTGCTCACCAGAGGCCCACCTGTGCAGGTATTACAAACCGTCAACATACAAACAAATACTCATGCACAAAAATGACCCAGGTGTATTGTACAATGGATTAAAGCACCTGGGAAGACGTTCCAAAACCCTGCATGATCATTGTTGCTACATGTGCTGTTGGCCACCGTCCAAAAAATGTTAAGCAATGCCCAACATTCATTAAGTGACACAATATCAGTTTCTGTGACATTTCCCGTCCCTACCTGCAGCGCAAAAGACTAGGTGCCATCCTCCACATGAAGTGTCATGTTGATCCCTCCTCCGCCTCCACTAATGTCAGCATTAATAACTCACCATGATGTCATCTCCTTAGCTTATGTCCGGCAGGAGGTGCTGGAAACCGCCTGCGCCCGTTGTTAGGACGATTAATCTGCACTGAATTGCAATGCCGAGGGTGGGCCCGGGCTGAGTGAGTGGGGTCCCGTCTAATCACAGACAAGGTGATAATTGCTTTTGTGCTGGGGAAAAGAAAGGGCAGGGTAAGCCAAGGTCGACTATGGTAAATCTTTCACAGCACACTTTGCGTGGTAAAGCCGAGTGCTGCAAACACACACTGTGTTTGACTTCTCTGTTTGGTAGGTGGGTGGTTAATGGGCTGGGCTATGTGTTTTATTCTGTGTCTGTATGCGCGGCCGACTTTGCTTGTTTGTGTTTATATTTGACTTGGCCATGTTATCTTGTCTGCAGGATAAACTGAATGTGTTTTTTCCTTGTAAACACCATTTCAGCTTTTCTTATTACAGATGTGCATCAGTTGACTCAGGGCTGTTAGATGGCCATCAATTACCTGGTGGCAATCGCGGTACAGGGTTTTGTGAGGCTGTTGATAACTAAAAATATTCGGAATTTTCTGTTTTATGTTTTAAAACCATAATCTAGAGTAGTAAAATAATTGGTAATTATAATTATTTTTAATAGGTCTTTCTCCCTGTGTTTTGCTTTACGGTGTAGGGTGACAGTAACCTTGAAGAATCAGCATGTTTTTTACTGGTAGTGACACCTTAGGATTGTATTTTAAATGCATACTGACATGTATGACTGCCATTTGTCGTCTATTAAGTGGAATCATTATGTAAAATAGTAAAAAAAATGTGCTCAGCTAATGAAATAAGGGAGACAATCCTCACTTTATACCAGTATGTTCTCAGTCCCTTTCATTTCCTGGAAGATCCTATGTCAGAAGAAAGGCCACTTCCCACTCATATAATTCAGCTCTGGCACTTGCCAAGAGCCCTTGAGACATGCGCTTAGTTTGTTTTCCCAAAAGCCTGCCACACACCCTTCACATATTCTCTTTCTCAGCTCGTTCTTATGTCCTGTAATTGCGAGGCGATGGCCCCTCTGAGCGTCTAGTCCGTTCAAACAAACGCTTCAGCTTATCATGCTGTGAGGTGAAATGTAGCAGATAGACACGGTGCTCCACCCATCAGTAACAACTGTGTCAGAGAACTTAATCACAACAATATCGGTGTAATTAATCTATTACATTCCTGCCCTTAAACAATAATCGGATAGTTTTGGATGTATGCTTTTTTATAATAAAAGCATACTGTACATACCATACAGGCAATTAATAGACTACAACCTAAATGTTAAATGAATCTTCGCTTTTGAGGAGTTTTATCGCCAGTTTCAAGCTGCATGGTTTGTTAATTAGTGCTGTCATAGCACAGACCTCTTCGTTCTCTTGCCAAAACTTAGATGGCACTGATAACACTCTCATGTCTGAGTGGTAAATAAGAAGCCACAGCGAGGGGAAGGTAAGCGTAGCACACTGACTTTAAATCAAATCTATACAGTAGCTCACTAGTTAACAAGCATAATGACAAGTTAATTGGGGTTATGACTATTTCTTGCAAGGCTCTGAAGTATCTGCTGACAGGATTTGGCCACGAAATTGCCTAGTAATAGGTTCATATTTAACAGAATATATTGGCAAGAAAAAGTATGTGAACCTTTTGAAATTTCATGGTTTTCTGCCTTAATTTATCATAAAATGTGATCTGATCTTCGTCTAAGTCAAGAGTATTAACAAATACTATAAAAACCTCACAGTGACGATGGAAAAAGTATGTGAACCTCAAACAAAGCTAATTGTAGTCAGGTGTTAGAATAAGTTAAGAAGTTTGGTATGGAGGTGTGGACTAGAGCCACAAAAAAAACAAACACTCAGAACAACGTTTTGAGCGTTTTGCTCCACACAAGAACAACACACTTATGTGAGCCATGCCTCGCCAAAAGGAGCTTTCAGAGGATCTACGAACAAGAATTGTTGATTTACATAAAACTGGAAAGGGTTACAAAGTGATATTAAAGACTTTAGAAATTCACCAGTCTACAGTTGGACAAACAATCTACAAATGGAGACACTTTGGGACTGTGGCTACTCTACCAAGAAGTGGGCGACCAGTCAAAATGATGTTAATGATGATGATGTCAATGAGGTTAAATAAAACCACGAGTGACAGCCAAAGATTGTAAACATTGGATCATCATTGGAACTGGCTAACATTTGTGTTCATGAGTCTACAGTAGGTAAAACATTTACCAAGCAGCATGTCTATGGCAGGACACCACAAAGGATATACACATACTTTTTCCACTAGCACTATGATGTGTTTATAGGTGTTCCTAATAAATATATGAAAGATCAGAATTTTCTTTGTGTTATTATTTTCAGCACATTATATTTGTTAATACTCTTGACTTTCATGAAAATCAGATCACATTTTATGACAAATTACTGCAGAAAACCATTAAAATTCAAGAAGGATTTACATACTGTTTTTTGCCACTGTATATAAATTGTAGCTTAAGCTGCTACTTAAGAATAATCATATACAGTGAAGAGAAATTATTTGATGGAAAGTGGCAAAAGACAGTTTGTACCCTGACAGGGCTGTGTCCTCACATATGTTTGCTGATTGATTGATTGATTGATTGATTAAACCACTGCCCTGACCCCTACTGTACCTGCTTAAGCCTCTCTAAGCACAGTTGAATTTTAATGTGTATTACTATGGAAGGGTATTGTCATACCATGCAGTCAGCAATTGACAGCTTCTGTGCTTAGGGAGTTTTATTAGGTCCAAACACAAGAGACAAATCTGTCAAATGTGTCAAGAGAGTGTGGCGCTAATGTGTCATCCCATAGAAAAAAAAGTCCTGTTAATTTGGGGCCGACTGTACCCAGTCAAACAGCCCACTTCTGACATTTGCCTTCGCCCAATTATTTGCATTTGTGGAAATGAGACTTAAAAGCACCCCCCCCAAAAAAAAACAAGAAAAAGAAACAACTACAGCAGCTCTGGCACATGGACGTTTCTGTTTTTCTGTTGTGCACTTATTTTAGTAGCACCTTTATTAGCCACTTTGGATCTTGACTGTATCTTTATTGTTTGGTATACATACTAATCAAATGATTATAGGCCTCTGTCATGCATATGTATTTTCTAAAGCCCCTTTTCTCCTTGTAGGCAAGTAATGTGACGTCTTATTGGTCCTGATCAAACGCTGAACCCTAAATAGGCTTAGTGTTTGCACAAATGATATAAATGTGCTTGTATGTATTAAAAAGAGCCTGTTTGTGTGTGAGAGAGAGAAAGAGATGGGTCGCTGTAGGCCCTGCTAGTCAGGAATTGATCGTCTGCATTCATTAGCAGATTGCCTATTGATGAAGCAGAGGATTTATAATGTTCTGATTGATGGTAGCAATCTCAGAGTATAAATAAATGAATATGTGGCTGCCCTTGATGGTGATGGCAGTAAAGCTTTGATTTGCAAGCTCATCTGCCATCGCAAATGTCACATTTAGTATGCCCTCATCGCCAGGCACCACTGACAGATAATGTATACAGTGAAGTCAGATGTCAGGCACACTGAAAGAAGAACAAGTCTGTCAGCGCATTTCATTCAAACTGGCACAAGATCATGAGACCTTTAAAAATAAAGTGGAAAGAAAAAAACCCACTTTGATTTAAAGTAGAATCTGTACTTGTCTTTATATTGTGGTTATTAGAGTGGCATTCAGTAAAAATCTTGCCTATTTAATGTTAATGTTTGAAAGCACTGAGAAAATGCCCTTTCTCAGTGAAAGATTAAAAAAAAGGACTTTTCATTCTTATAGCAAAATACAGTTAGTTACAGAGTTGTTAATAAGCTTTAAGTAGTTATCTACGTACATCTTCTGTATATAAAAGGTGTAGTTAACGACACAGTGTTTAATTTTATTTTTCTATTAGCAATGTGCTCCACAATGTATTTTAATCTGGAGCATTCAAACAACCACATCGTGGGTCACACATGGGGGAGGAGGTTTATGGCATGTATGACTGCAAATGGATGAAGTATGAAGGATGAAGTACTGTATGGAGCTATACTCTCTGCTCAGATTCAGCCCAATGCTGGTAAACTCTATAGGATGCCACTACATATTGCACATGGATAATTACCCAAAACATACAGAAAACACTACCCAAGAGTTTCTGAAGGCAAAGACATTCTTCAGTGGCCAAGTCAGTCACCTGATCTCAACCCAGCGGAGCAGCTTTTCACTTACTGAAGACAAGACTGAAGGCAGAAAGACTCAAAAACAAGCAGCACCTGAAGGCAGCAAAGCAGCTCGAGGGAGGAAACTCAGCTTTCGGGTCATGTTCATTAGTTCGAGACGTCAACCAGCCAATTACTGCTAAAGATTTGATTGCAGGTACAGAGGGAAATTTCTAGTTTTGTTTGCTTATGTCGGTGTGATGCATTATTAATTAGCCCCTCAAATATGTGTATATGTGTCTGAAAATGGAAATAGCCAGCTTTTGTTTCTAAAGTTACATTCTACATTTTTTTCAAGATGAAACATCTGAGAATGTAGACACAGCGTTTCTAAAACAATTTCTAAGGAAGCCCTTTTTGTACATTTGAATCTTATATAAGTGTGGATGTCCATTTTCAATACCATTGCGAGAAAGATCATTTGGTTTGACCTTGTACACGAACTGAAGGTGACTACAGTGTATCAGGACCCGCTCGTCTGATAGACTTCTCTATCTGAGTCACTGAGACACTCTAGACACTCAGATCCCCTGAAATTTAACCTGAGCAGTTAAATCATTTACTGGGGGGAGATCATGTGATAGCACGGCTTGACTGACCTCCACTCTTCCTGCTCCCAAACCAAACGTCACCTCTGATGCGGCACTAACCTCTGACCTCCAACTCCTTGCAGCCACGCTAAGGAAATCTAATCACACTTACTTAAGATTGCAGCACCTGATACGAACGTCCTGCGGTAACCAGAATAAAAGTGGTACAATTTTATCCACAGGCTGTGTGCCGTGAATTCAAACCAGTGCCCGAGTACATTATTTATCTGTTAGAAGGACCTTTTGCCCTCTGTGATTTTCACCCATTTCCAATTTTCCTTTTTGGTTTTGATGGTAAGATAGTTACTTGGGGTTAAATGATAGTCGTAACCTGTTCTCTATCCCATGGGGAAAAGTTTTTTTCTCTTCCAGAATTGAAGATTTTTCAAATTAACAGATTAACTTGAGGTGTTACAAATCCCTTCATATAAATTTAGAGATCTTGCATTGAACATAGTGCCAATTATCACTTTCCTCATGTTCCTGCTAAGCGAATGTGCTACCCACTGAGATACTAAACAGTGTGGCAATGGTAATATTGATTCCAACACATGCACCTGGTGTCCTCCTGCTATTTTATTTCTTCTTCCATTGCTTAGATCACTTTGTCACATCTTTATGCTCAAGCATCAACTAGTGTGTCCATTTCATCTTTTTTTAAACTCAATGTTAGGCATAAAAAAGACAACATTTCTCTGACAATACTTGTGTTGATACCCCTGAGATAGTCACATACAAAATACTGACGAGAAAATAGTTAATCTATGCATAGTGTGATTCTTTAAGCACATACAGCATGTACTATATCTACACTCTACATATGCCAGCACACACAAACATCACTGAAATGCATGCACCACACGGCTCTTAGAGGGACTGGGCCTCCTCCTGGGATTGTGCCTCCTCCCGGACAGAATAAATAAATGTTTCTCCACAGCCTGTGGTCTGCATGCTGAGCAGTCCGTCAAACTCTCCTTCCTGCTTCCGTGAAGCAAACAAATGCTTGTGCTGATTCACCTGCCACAGTTGCATATTCCCAGTGCACCCTGGGCTTAGTAAAGTATAGAGGAGAAACATAAGGCCATGTGATCAGAACCGTGTCAACCATGTCTGAACAAGCTCTGCCCTGCCCTGCGTGTTTTCATAAACCAGCTCCTGGGTTTAACATGCTTCATCCCTCTGGTGACCAGGAGCCACGAGAGTAATAACTATGCTCATAAATTATTTGGACTCTTGAAATGAGACAAAGTATTGTTCCCCCGTAAGATCTCTTGTTTGTCTCCCCTTTAATTGGATTGGTGATAATTATTTGTGTCCACTTGTATGAATCAATTGCAGACACTTAGCATTGTAATAAATTCTATTTTAGTATTTTGCACTTAGCTCGGCATGATTAATTATGTAATTAAGCACTTGATTTATGCGGTACCTCCGTTTTTCTTTGCATTATTTATTTACATTTGTCTGCTTTAAGCACCACAGGTCAACGTTAGTTGGAGTATATTGCCCAATTATTATTATTATTATTATTACTATTTCAACAATGGTTCTAGAGAAACTCGGCTTCTTCGTCTTGGTGCAATGTATTAATCTTCCTATAAAGAGATTTGTTTTTGGCCATGATGCTATCATTCTGTAAACAAAAAATGTCTCCAAGCTGATTAGATGGAGATTGCTATATTCCTGTAATATTCCAACTCCAAATAACAGTTAATTCATTTATTAATTTGTTCTGTGTTTGTTTTGCAATGAGTCACTGTCTTATCATTTCAGATTCAGCTACTCCCACCTGCCCATTCCGCCTGTCCAGTTTTTTTTTTGCCTGCCCGTTCTCGACCTCTTTTGGGGATTTGGCTTCGTGCTCTTGCCTGTCTGTTATCAAAGGTTGTGAGTAACTAAGTGCAATGACACATCTACTGTAATACAATCTCGAGGTGCTTGTACTGGAATGTATTCATTTTATATTATGATTACTTCTACTACAATTCACTGGACAATGTTTTACATTTTACTCTGCTAAATTTACATTTATTTAGATTCTTCATAAAACATATAATTATCAAATAAATTATAATGTACAGTATTTTTATTTATTAACCAGTACATGGTACAAATTGGCTCCACTTTTACTAGCTGTGCAGTTTTTGCTCCACACCATACCAAGACCAGACCATACGAGTTAGTAGTAGTAAATTGTAACAGGACCTACTCACATGGCTGAAGATTATTTGTTTGTTGGAACACTTGACTCTTTTTGACCAAAAGAATAAAAGCATTAAAAAAGGGTCATTACTGTATTGGATACATGACGTGAATCTATTTATAAATTGTGAGATAATTATTCCCATCATTAACACGCAGTAGTGCACATCAGTAGACAGTTCAATGAGCAAGTGACTTCCTGTTACGCTGCCTCTGATGCTTCTAATTACACATCGATTACAGCAAGTTACCAATCACACTTAAGATGACACGTTTCACTGTTCTATTATAGTTTAGCAAGATGGAGCAGATGGTTTTAAATTGCCTTTCCATATCAAAGTAGACCTCTGAATCTCAAAATGGATCATCCATTGTCTTAGAGTTGCCAGTGATGTGTTACATGGATCTGTAAGAACATGAAGTGAAACGTGAAACTATGGTTCACAACCTCGTGTGAGGTACATGAAAAAAATGAAAGAGAAGCAGAAAATAAATAAAAAAATAATGAAACATTGGTTCATTGGCAAAATTCAGAAGCTGGAAGCTGCCTCTGTTTCCCAGTGTTGTGCTTCACTTGGCTCTCAGCATCTTCTCCTTTGGTTGCTTTCTTAGGTAGCCCAGTGCTTATTTGAGCTCCAATCCTCTTTAGATAGATATTGACCCATGCATTCATCCATGCTGAAGCCGACATGATCCCACACACCAATCTGACGCGCAAGGAGTGAGAAAGAGAATCGAGAAGATCAAGGAGGCCGAGGAGAATCAAGTACGGAAACCAACAGCGAAGTAGCACATGAATGAATAAATGATGCTTCTAATCTGTACATTTAATCTGTTTTCATGATTCATCACATTTCACCGTTCCAGAAAGTGTGAAAGCGGCTACTTGACCACTGCTGCCTCCGTGTGTATTTTAGGGCACTGCAGACATCATGACTAGACCTAAACTATTGATTTTGTTACACTTAGATCTATTGATCTGGGTTCAAAGTTAAGGGGCGAGATGAAAGTGTGGGAGAAAGGCTGAGGAAGCGCGTTGAGGGTTGCAAGCCTCGCTTGGCTTTGTGGTCAGTGCGCCGATGAAGAGAGAGGATCGCTTTCAGAGAGGCAAATGTCAGACAATTCCATTTCCGATACTGTGAGGTAGAGGGATTGATTGACTAACAAATGGAGACAACGGTAAAAAGTTGTCCACACTGTCTCAAATATCTCCTTTCAGTGTATAGTAGTTACTGAGAGAACAATTCTTATTATTACAGTAGATGCTATTTTTGTCACCGGCTGTTGGTGCTAAATTAAAGCCAGCAGGGTTTAATATTTTATTCAAACTATTCTCTGCTGACCCCGAGAAGTGTTAAAGTTAAAAGCTTTTTTTTGTTTTTTTAGAAACTATGAACACAGCTGGATTGTTTCATATTCTACAAAGATCTATATCGGTCTGAACAAAATTATTGGTACCCTTTAATAGTGGTGGTAAAATCAATGGAAGGAGTTTAAAGTCTACGGGTGCAAAAAGAAAACTGGCTTCAGATTGAGCAGAAGGATAATTTAAATGGTGAAGAGTGATGGAAAAACAGATATAGATGACCTCCAAAATCTATATACAACAGTGTCCAGTCACGCCAAATGTCAATGAAGAAACATGAAAAGAAAATTGACTGGAGTTTGCTAATATGCCTACTGACAAGTCACAATGCTTCTGAGAGACAGATGAAAGAAAACGAAAGCTGTTTGATAAGTCACAAAAACAAGAAAAGAAAAATGTCAAAGTATGCAGCATCACCCTGGATCATTCACACAACTGCTCTTAAAAATGCACGTCGGATGCAGAAAAGGAGCGTCGGTGGTGAACAGCTACTGAGCTGCGTCATTAGCCAATAACAAGCCAGTAGTGGTGCAGTGTATTTTGAATGATCTTCTACAGACAGCGTTCACAGAACAATGGCCCAGAAAACGGCAGTATACAACTAAACTGAGGACACACTTTGCAAGTAAGACATTACAAATCTTGTCAATTAAATACAGTTTTATTAGCGTTTACTCGAAGCCCAGGATGCATTAAGCTAATTGATTTGAAAAACAGAATTTTTTTTACTAATAAAAACTGCTGAAGGAGTCACATTTAGGAACCAACCGCAAAAGACAAAAGTCAATACTCCATTCGTTAGTGAGATTACATTCTTTTATTTTTTCCTGTTTAAATATTTTGTACTGTCTGTTCTCTTTTTCTTGCAGAAATGGTGCTTGTTCTCTCTGCTCGGAGCTGCTTTAAAATAAAAATGCTTGTGGTCCCACTTTTCAGCAACATGATCCATCAAGTGACGTGGTACGGAGCATTTATGAAGCTATTATTTCTATTTTGCTGCTCAACTTAATTTATTTTCTTTTTGAAATCCAAATAAATCCAAATAGAAATCCTTAATTTGGAAGTGATCCAAACTCACCCACTACTCAGTGTAGCAAATCCAACACTGTAGAAGTTGAAAGTTTCAAACACGGCGGGGCTTTGATGTGATGAAATGAATTGTTCCGAGCGGAAATTACTATTGTGCCAACTTGTGTAATGAGTGTAATCAGTGTCAGTTGTTCACAAGTGGTGTTAAAAAATCGTATTCCTGTCATATGCTGTTAAAGGCTCTTGTGTGGTCCTCACCTCGTCTGAGCTCCTGCACTAATGTCCGAAACCAGCACTTCTGACCTTAAATGTGGCTTTTAAATTATTTAATTAGCTAATTTTTTTCCTCTTTTACCTATTTCAGGTCTGGGTTGTTACAGATAACTGCACAAAAGTGTGGGAAAAGAAGTCTTTCCTCACGCAGAGTCTGACAGATTGTGTGGGTTCCTTTCTGTTTTACCTCTGATTGCAGTGCTCTGCCTCTTTATCTGTTATCTCCTATTATCCTCTGTGACTGAACATCCATAAATGGTTGAAAAGAAAGCTGTCAACAGTAAATGTTATGTAAGTCTGCTGCCGATGCATTGACAAAATCTATGCACCCTGAGCAAAATCATGAACTATTAATGAAATAGTAATGCTCCGTAGAATTTGTCATTTATTATTTTACACTTTTATTTCCCACTAGGGCCAATTTGTGCCATAGGAGGCAACAAAGGAGAACGGTCAACAATGAAAGCCACCTTTACCCCATGTAAACATAAAGTACGCGGACGCGTGTTACTAGCAGTGACGCCAGCTTGTGGCAAAGGCTTGTGAAGCTGTAAATTATTGATGAACTCACATGTAAGTCAATACAGCAAACATGCAGACGACCACAAAGGCATGTGGCAGACAAACACACGGACAAACAATGGTAGGAGCGAACGCTGGCACGTTCTGGTTTGTGTTTGCGAGTCCCCAGTGTGCAGAAATGTGCTTGTTCGTGATTTATTATACTGGTTACATGAGAGGTTTACGGCTGTTGGTGTCTGTGCAACTCAAGGATGAAGTCATCAATTGCACATTACTGACATAACAATTAAAAAGAAGCTCCCGAGGCAACACGTGTAGATCATCGTCGGCGGCTGTGAGTGAGTTCATCCACGGCCACTGTGTGACTCTTTTTAAAAGCTCCTTCCTGTGATACAAATAAAAAAAAAAAACAAACACAGAGGTAAACAAGTACAGCCACATGCAACTTGACAAAACAATTTCCACCAGCATGCACACACACACACACACACACACACACACACACACAGAGACACACACACACATACACAAGCACCCTCCACATTTAATGACCCCATCCTTTCAGCGAAATGGCGCTGTTCTCAGTTGCACTCTCTGAACTGGCATCTGTAAATTAAGTAAATTACAAATGATTGCGTGCTCTTTCCTGGCATAGCCGTACCAAGAGTGCAATCAAGTCAACAATTCTCCCGGTTCTTGTTCATACGCCAAAAAAAAAAAAAAAAAAACAGGAAGGTAAAACACACGTGGGATTCTCATGGCAACGCTCTCTGTTTGTCTGTGTGGTCGTGTTTGACAAAAATCTACAGGGGATCATCTTACTTGCCAGGGAGGAACGTGGAGCGACGAGGCTACGAGTGCATGGATGAGTCTTTCGCTGTTTATTTGCCGCTGTTTACAGTACGTATTCCTCCCTGTGGCTTGGGATTTATGCCTCCGGTAAAGCCCACAATGTCAATCAAAGTCAGTTGTAGCAGTCAGCAGCCATTACTGTTGCAGTGGCTCCCCGCATTTGTTCTGTTGTCTCTTAGTCAGAATAAAAGCGTTGCAACCTGGACACACAGCGAAAAAGGGGGTCCTGCGTGACCACACAGCTGAGAGCACGAAGCACAGACAACCTTTATGTTGTCATCTTATTGCTGCCTGTTTAACTTGTGCATGGTGCTGTTACTTACTTCTTCCACATTCATCCTCACACAGTGTGACAACACCCCCCCCCCCTGCTGATTTCTGCTCCTGTCCATTCTTATCTGGCTTCTATCCAAAGGCATCGGTTGGGGACAGGATTATATCGAGAGTTGTTATTAACTGCATCTCCTACGTCCTCGTCTTCCACCTCCGCCGTGCCTCTTGCACTGTCTGCTGGGTGCCTTTCTTATGAGATCCTGGAAGCTTATGAGAAGCAACAGCCAGTGAGATAGAAACAGGCTGTGGATGATCAGGGGTAAACAGAAACATCACACATCTGGGCTTTTTGCAAAGCCTGTATGTAATTCTCTGTTGCCTAAACAGATTCAGCATCATTACTTTAGTCCATTAAGAAAATCAAATTAGATTTTTTTTTATTTGTGTGGTTAGTTAATGACAATGATGCAGGCAAAAATAACTTTCGGGAACGGAGGTGATGTCCGGAAATGACAAACCATATCTACTATACTTCCAGCAGTCTATTATTTTAGTCCTTAGACCGGCTTCATCTGTAGAATTAAGATCCTTAAGCTTGAGCATTAGAGCGCCCGTGGCGCTTTTGCAATGTTGTTATCTAACAAACAGACTTTGTGTTTTTTTCCATGCACGGCTAACATTTTAGAGCTATCAGCTCTAAAGAGCAACTTTTGTTATCAAAAGCTGAATGAGCCTGAGCGAATCCCACCCCCCCTAGTAAATGTCACA
Source organism: Anabas testudineus (assembly GCF_900324465.2). Lineage (NCBI taxonomy): Eukaryota > Metazoa > Chordata > Actinopteri > Anabantiformes > Anabantidae > Anabas > Anabas testudineus. The sequence continues at coordinate 18,725,618 of NC_046627.1, read as the reverse complement.
GCATTACCTTGTTCTCTTTGGCTGTATTGTGTTTTAACCACCAGTCGCTAGGACAAGTTAAAGTATGTTTACCCAAAGTTTGCAGATTCTCCATTCACTGCAAAGCCAGACTGATGTGATTTGGTCATATAACACATTGTACTAAACTAAGTTTATGCACTACCTGTATAACAACTATGTTAAATGTATATTCAAAAACACATGCTATGTTGATAGCCCTGTCAGGGGCTGCTCCAGGTCAATGCAGGCGTGCACATTGCAGGAGGATGCTTTTGTGAACATCTCTCCGTCTGACAATTTCGGAACTGATCACTCCTACCCTGTACAGTAGCAGCATTTCATCATCGCAAAGCAATAAACTAACTTTTATATATTTATTTGAAGATCAATCAGTCAAATTTTGACATCAGCAGAGGGGAAGTGCATTTTCAGGTAATATTGCTCCTAGAAGATAGCGGAAATGAAAGGCAGAAGGGAATAAATACAATCAAAAAGCAATAACCTGACCCTCTAATGGAGCCTGAGAGGCACCAAAATAAAGACAGACATAGGTGTGTTTCCACTGACAGCTAGACAAATTAATAACACATGATACAGACACCTCTGGTTAACCCCCTCACTGCGGATCGCAACACATGGGGTGAGTTTAACTATATGGAATAAATAAAAAGCACCGGTCTGCTCCGTATACTGTAAAACTGTACGGCAGTTATGAGACTACAATTAAAACAGGATACAGGTTGAACTGACAGCAGTGCATTTATGCGTTTTTCAGTTTTAATTTTCTTCCCAGTATGTTCTGTGGGGTGTTACATATCTCTACGTGTTGCAGGGGACGTGAGATGAAGAAGACAAAAGTAAGAAATGAGTGACAAAAGAGCAAAGCACGAATGTTGCTAGAATCTATTCTCATTGTGAACCAGCAGCACTGTTTCTTTTCACTTGCACCTTGTGTGTGTGTGTGTGTGTGTGTGTGTGTGTGTGTGTGTGTGTCACAGTCTGGAAGCTTTGTCCTAACAGATGGAGAGAGAGAGAGTGAACGAGAGAGAAAGACAGAAAGAGAAGACGCAGGAGAGGCCTGCTGGGTTAATTCTCCTCAACCGATCCTGTTCCTGTTCTGTCAGAGAGCGCTTCGTCTATCCAAAACCCCTCTCCCTGGACCTCGCACCTGCTCCTAGGCATGGCAATGAGCCTTCAAACACACACACACACACACACACATATGCACGCAATCACATACACACACAGGATGACATGGACGCGTCCGTGAAGAGAAGGGAGGAGAGGGAACAGTGCGGCGGGTGTAGAACAAGAGGAGAATGGAGCACAAAGGGATGTGAAGAGGGAACGAGAACCGGGGAATGTGGGACAGAAAAGTTACGGGAGACAGCAGACAGAGTGATGTCAGACAGGAGGGACCGAAGGGAGGGAGAGGTGATCTGACAGAACTAATCTGGGGAATAAAATGAGTGATACGGAGACAGGGAGTGGAAGAGGAAGAAACCCAAGCAGAGGAAAATACTGCAAAAAGATCACGAGGTGTATTCCGCATGCGGCTGAGCGACATGACTCCACATGTACATCTACAGGGATCACAGTTTCTAGCCCTTCGTCACTTTTTCACTTAAGTAATGCGAGACCATTTCTGCTGTCACTCACATTCAAACAAAGCCCCGTGCGCTTTGGCATTCAGAAAGGTCACAAGCTGTTGGTATAAAGATGTGTCACCTATCCGGAAGAGACCCAACAGTTGGTCTGAAGCACAGGTGTCAGTCCCTGGAAAACGTGGTTGAATGTTGCTGCTCAGCGTCATCGCTTCAACTCCTATGTCCAAACTTGTTGCCGTCGGTGTGCGCGTTTTCTCTGTGTCTGCACAGGTTTCCACTTCAGTGTTTTGGCCAAAAGACACAGAGGTGAAGTGAAGTGGAAACTCTAAATGGCTCATAGTGGTTGTGTCACTGTAGGTGTTTTACATTGTGATGGACCTGTTCGTGGCGTACTCCTACCTCTCACCTGCTGCATGCTGGGAGTGTCCTGCCCCCTGTGACCCTGAACAAAACAAGTGGTTTAGAAGATGGATGAATGGATAATTTAAATGTGCGAGTGCAGGGATGAAATACAGCTTATTTTCCAGAACAGTGTTTTCTGTGAAAAAAAAACAAATAAAACAACCATACGTGTAATTACAGATAAAAGTTATTTAATCGAGCAGTTTAGTTGCCTCACAAAAGTAATTTTTAGGGGATGGAGTTGCTTGATCAGTCCTGTGGATGGAAGAGGACGTGGTCACGGTTAATCCAGAAACGTCTCTTTGAAAAAACAACCCTGTCTATTATAAGTTGCATACTTGGTCAATTGCATATACGTGAGTACTTATGTTAGAATTAGAGAAAGACTGTGCTTTGTTAGACAACAGCTCTGGTTTTTGCTGCAAACAGAACGATCACATAAAAAAATCAAACTTTAGCCATTTTAAATACTAAATACTTAAACAGACTGGAGTGAGTAGGACTCGTGATTCGAATGACTGTGGATGCCTGTTGCATGTAAATGAAATTACAAATCTCCGTCATAATTTGTCTTAGAAACAAACATTTTATGTTTGAGATTCTTCCCCCACTTACGTTGCCAGCCTGCTGCACTGTATCTCCTGCAGCCCATTAGCTGTAGTCTATACATGCCACTGCTTTTCAGCTGTGACAAGACTCGTTGAATTCACACAGAAAATTGGAGAAGTATGCACAAACAATAATGAGTTTAAGGGGACACCCCCAGACAGCCAGACTGTGACACACAGCAGAGCACTGGAAAACTCAGGCAATATATTATACTGATACACACTCCACAATGCAAACCACCTGTTCATCATCCCCAGTGATTCTCTGCATACTTGGCACACGCTGACTGTCCCGGGGGTGTAGAGTGAAGAAGAAGAAGAAGAAGAAGAAAAAAAAAAGTATATTGACTTGCACTATACTTCAGCACTGTTTAAAAGTTGTACTGTACTGAGTAACTTTTTCTTTTTGCTCCACACTGAGTTTCTGATTGCTGCAGTTTGAAGTCGAAGGTTTAAAAAAAGATTTAAATGAAGAGGCTGAAGATGTTCGCGTCTTATTAGCCTCATATTTAAGCACATTTAATCTTGACGGGTGAAAAACAGGCGTAACTACTAGCTATTGATAAAGGGAACTGCTAGTTTGTGCAGATTTATCAGCACAGATAGTTGAGACATGTGTTTATTAGAGCTATAGCTGTTGTAAAGGTGCTTTAACAATCTCTTACAACCGTACAACATATCTGTGAAAAAGCTCTTGAAACTTTGATGTGAGAAGCTCAACATAGTTTCCTGCAGTTGTTTCCAAATGTATTATTATAATTTTCTTTTCATTTAAAGTGAAAGAACAAATATATGTTGGAGAGACAGGCATGCCCCCTTAGCCTCTGAGCTGCGGGTGTGAGACCGTATGCACGTTTTGACTGACAGGTGGGCCAGCGGGGGGGGACCAGATATGCGTGTGATTTATTTATTTATTTATTTATTATTTTAACCTGTAACTGCATTTCAGCTTGTGAGTGCATGAATAAAAATGAATAACTTTGATTGTCACCTTCAGAAATGTGTTATTCATCATTGCTTTTACATCATCACTGACACACACACACACGTGTTGCACAGGGTTTTTGCGTTTTGCATTGCGCATTGCGTGAAAATACTGAGGAGGCTCGGAGCATGTTCACAGTTTGGACTCTCAAATCAAATGCTAAACAGCTTAAATATGGTTGCATTACACTGAACTGCTTCTCCTCACAGTATAATGTATAGATCAAGATGATCCAATATAAAAATAGAGTAATGTGAGTGAAACATCGGTCTAAAATACTACTGAATTCCTACACTATGTTAAAAAAGAGTCAGTCTGTGTGACACAAAAAGCAAAAAGTCTGAGTGGCATCTCAGTGGCTCCATGTTCCCCATCTGTTCTTCAGATTTATGAACTTGTCAGGCGTTTGTGATATTCATTTCTCTTCCTAACCCCCTTTCTTTAACTGATTAATCCCCCGTCTTTGTAGCCGTGTTGGGCCTGTTCACCAAAGTTATTTTTCCTCTTCTTGATGGCAGCCATGAGGAATATGGTTTGATATCGCCATGCTTGTCACTCACACAGTCAGAAAGGTGTACGCATGTGTGTGCATGCGCGTGGAACTATGACAGATTAAATAGGCGTGAGTTTCCCATTTAGACAGCCGCCGCGTTCGTACGCGCACGTGTGCATGTGTGTGTGTGTGTGTGTGTGTGTGTGCATCAGGTGGTGGCACACCACAGAGGGGAGGAGGGCGACGCTACAGTATCTGTGACAGATGAAACTGAAGAGTGGAAAGAAGGCAACGTGTTTGCCTGGGGAGCTGCTACAGTTCCTTGGGTGGGTGGGACCTAAGGGAGCGTGTAGGTAGCTGTGACAGATGATATTAATTCACTTAAGTACCCGTGCATAGTGGCAGCATCACACACTATGGCAACATTTGACATATAAGCAGCGTGGTTGCTGTACAGTACCCCTTTTTGATATCTGTCTATTTTTCCTGTGAGTGTTTTTGTGTGAATGTTGAAATAGATCGGTCAGTTGACGTTACGTTGTGTCATCCAGACATTAGTCTCAATACCCACACGGTTTAATGCTTTAGATTTGTGCAGCCCCCTTCGCAGTGTTTGTATCACGTGATGTGTAAATGTTGAAAGCTGATTTATGTCGGTTATTGATGATATACAGAAGATAGAGGAGTTTTGTTTAGACAAAAATCTCAAGAGCATTTGCATGTTGTTCTAAAGTATTTGGTGAAACCGAACTAACAGAGCCAACAAGAGGAATAATTAGTTTTTCATTCGTTAGATGATTAACAGAACATAAGGGTAATTTAATTATTATTTTTAGGCATATTTAATCGTTCTTACAAGCAATTTACATCAAACGAGGAAACATTACAGATTTTAAAAAAAAGTGTTAAGTATGTTTTTTTTTTTGTTTGTTTGTTTGTTTCATTTCGATTCTGCCAGGATACTACTTAAAGAAAAAGATTTTACAGGAGTCAAATGTGAATGTCATAGCCCTATAAAATGGCAATTATCATTGTGTCATAGGGAGCAGTTAGTAAAGTCCTTCTCCACCTCCTGGCCAGCTGAGTGCTTTTAGACCCAAGCACACTTGGACATGCGTAGGGAAAGAAAGAGAGGTTTGGCTGAAAATAAACCCAGTTATGGTTTAAAACAGGAAACCAACGTGATGATGATGATGATGATGATGATGATCCATCGTCTGACCTACCTACACTATGTGTGTGTGATAACAATTATTAATGTCTGCCTAATGTTGTCTACTCAAAGGGATTAATGGAAACATGGATGGAAATGACTGCAAATGCATTCATTTGTATGCAAATCCTGGCACATTTGGCAGTACTCTAAATCATAATCTATTCTGTCATGGACTAGACCAAACAGCCAGTCATTAGTAATTGTTCTACAGCCAAGCGTTGTTCATACAATGTCTTGGGTCACCCATACAATTTTAGTGATGCTATGACCATCTTCCACAAAGATCTTATTTGATTCAATAGTTCGAAGCTGCTTCAGACTGTAGAAGAACCAACTTGGCATCTAGATGAACAGATGGAACAGGATCAAAGGTTGATGCTGACGATCATGTGGGACTTTTATTTTTCTTTATTTCATTTTATTATAGCACCATGTCATCTGACACAGACATATCCCAAAGTTTTGGGCTGTTATGTTCAGCCGACACAGGCTGTAAACTTATTTGTTCTCAGCCAAAAAAAAAAAAAAAAAAAAAAAAAAAATCTCTGTCAAGCACAAATAAATTGCAGTGAACTCAAATGACTAAATCTGAGCTTGAGAGTGTACATTGTGTCCTGCCTTTCAAGATGACAGTTAGAGCTGAATTGCGCACCTCTGAGTGTGAAAGCAGGTAATTTGCATTCAAAAAAAAAAATGACAGCAACAATGTCTACAAGTGCTCATTAGGAGCAGGGTGAATATTGGGCTGTGGCATTGCAGAGATCTGTTCTGTGTAATGTGACACTTCACAGGTATGAACAAAGTGGCTCTGCATTGATTTTAGAGATGTACAGCACTGGAAAATATGTTTTCACCATCTTTTTTATCAATTGTTATTATAAAATAAAATAAAAAAAGTCAATTCAAAATGTGATTTCTGAAAATGCAAAAAGTTACACTGATCATTCTGCCCTCAACCAAAAATACAAATAACGAAAGGATATTTTTCGGTATTGATTCGGCATGATTTGGCTCAGAGCTCGTTTTAGTCTTTGTCTCGGATGCTGCACAAATAATACTGTATCATCTGCCTGGAACTGTGCTCCGGTTGACGCCCACCGCCTCAGCAGCACCTCGATCTCGATCGCTAACGAGAGGCCTCTCACCTACAGTGCAACTGCACATTGCTCAGTCATCCTAATGAAGCAGGATCTAAACACACTCTCGCTTTAAATGAGGCAAAAGCCTACTCGGTGGTCCATTTCGAATCATCTTTTCCTCCCCTATGCATTAACAAAACTCTGATTCCATAAAACTACACATGAAGCACAAACCGGTATTTTGTGCCAGAGCCGAGGCCTGGATGGGATTTTCTATAAGCAACTGCATTGTGAAAATCTTTTCATTAATCTGTGCTGCATGACTGATGTTGAATAATTGATTCGGGGATGTCTGTTCTGTTCTTCTAGACAGAACAGTGGTTTAAAAGGTAAATCGATAACGGTGTGTTCGAGGCCCACACGAGTGGCCAAAAGCTAGGAATTGTACTCTGTTGTTAGTAGATTTCTATTCACAGCTCTCACTTTGCTGCTGTCATCAACTGTTGTTGTTTTCCTTGGCAGACCCACTTTATAAATGTCTGCTGGACAAAGTCACAGCCTGACTGCTCACTCGTGCAATCATTTCAGCTCGTGCCATATCTTTGACAAATGGATGTTAGTTAAGCATCTCTGCTGCTCCCGATCCTGACCCGTTTCTCTGTGACAAGCTAGTAGTCACAATGCAAGATCACATAGTCGAGCCTATTCTCAGATCACTGACCCAGTGCCGAACGTGTCTCTTTAAAGTCCCCCGGGACGCTGAAGACGCAATCAAATATGATCCTCAGATTTAAAAAGTGAGACGTTCCGTGGCAGCCGTCAGATGAGTCATGCCTCCCCTTTGTGCATTTGTCGCTCTCTTCGTGATCCTCGCAGACAAGGTCTCTGCGTGCATACGTCTGCATATCTTTACGTTCTCTCTCCCTCTCTCGCGGCCGGTGGGCGACGTGTCACAAGCGTTTAGTGTGAGGAATTGAGCAGGGTGGCACAAACAGATTGGCAAAATATGGAAATCGCATCACCGTTAATGGCCACGCGCTTCTAAGTGCAGGGGATAATGATGTGTGCGCACCTAGGCCTCACTCTCTCCACGCCAATGATATTCAGTGTTTGAATAGACACCTGCCACCACATTCTCGCCAGTCTGCAGCCTTTTTCATGTGTCCTCTGCACAAAATTTTTAAATAGAGAAGCTGATGAGGTGGAATGTCCAACTAGATTGTATACGACAGGCCCCGACTTGAGGAGAGAGAAATCATCATTTTCATTGCTTCTCTTCCTCCTTTTTTTCCTTGACCGGCAAGAGCTGATGTGACAATCTGATTTGGAATTGCTGCACATTTTCACGATGGAGGGGGAGCGTGGTGGTGGTGGTGGTGGGGGTGGTGGAGCTGTGCAGAAGCAGACGAGGGCGAAAAGGAAAATGTATGTTTAAGTCAGTGTGTCTGTCATTTTTGTGTTTCGGTGTCATTTGAGCGCGTGTGGAATAATAGTTGCTGAGATTCATCTCTGAGTAGCGGATAAAAGGAATGAGGAATATAGTGCCTCGCAGCCGAGTGGAGGACAGGACAGGAGATTGGAGCGTGACGGATAGCATGAAGCACATTGGGCGCAGCGTCTTCGAGGCTGCACGGCCGCCTTCAAATAGAAGTTGCATGCTCGCAGATTTGTGCGCGATCTACAGAGTCGTGCCACTTCAACCCCACATTTTAGCCACATGCTTCTAATTCATTCATGAAGAGCTATGAACCAGACAAAGTCACGCTTGCTTCATATTATCGTGTCCCCTTATAGCTTCCTTGTCGACCACACTTGCTGTTTTAACTGCTGTTTTCATTTGCTGATACAATCGCCCACTCTTCTCCCTCTTTCTCTTCCTAGTCTCTAATACGCCCTTCGAGATCTGAAAAAATATCTTCTCCCCTGATGACAGCAGCTCCATGATGTGAGACTGTGTCCGTACAGCTGAGCTAAGCCCCGTCCCATTTGCTCTGCTTTCCTTTTCACCTTTCTTCCTTAAATAATAGGTCTCTGCCCTTTATTGCTGGTCACGGACATTGTGAGGCCATAAGACAAGATGGTAAGCAAAATTAATGGGGCCCCTGGCCTGGACTTTCTCCTGGCTGACCGCTTAACGGTCTGGAGAGCATGGGCACAGAGTAAATGACTGCTAATGGGAATTGGACAAGGTAAAGCACACACCTAACCATTCACTTATGGACACTCTGATGGTATTGACAGGTCATTGTGGATTTGGAGCAGGAAGATATATCTTTGTAATGCTACTGAATGACATATTGCAGCGTGAAGTGCTTTAGTCATTACAAATGTGGGTTCGCGTCAGTGGAATATCTTTAATAAAACTCCACATAGGCCTGATAGTCATAAACGACACTTTCCATGTAAGTTTTATTTCTTCTGTTCACCGTGTGGCTTTTTCTCCTTTCTCAACTGTCGGGTGCAAAGTGCTGAACTACTTTTTCCTTTGTCTTATCAGCAGCAAGCAATAAAGCTTTCCAGGGGGCACCTATATCAGATCCTTCACGCTTGTCATCATCAAGCCTCTCATCAGGTTTTGCACTCTAAGTCTGCTCCTTTTCCCCCCCCTTCCCATCCCGACGGCATTTTGTTTTCTTGACGAGGAAGACAAAGAGGAACACATTGAGTGGGGTGGAGGAAGATAGAGGCGTCAGAGACGTCGGTGTACACACATCTCCTGGCTAATAATCCGGCAGAGGAGACAACAGTCATTCATCTGTGCGCTGGCACTGGCAGGTTGACTTTTCTGACTGAAGAAGGGGAATAATTGCGAGGCTCTCGTAACTGATGAATGCAGCTGAGACTGTAGCGCTGAGGGCGTCCCGACTCCCCTTTTTCGTTTTTAAAGAGTGGGAGAAGATGAAAAGAGGAAATACACGCAAAGGAGCATTTATGTAACAACACAAGGAGTATGTATCAAATGAGCCATGTTCCACTTAGCATAGCACCAAAAACTAGACAAGAAGAATCAATAGGCGCCAGCGATTTTGCCCTCTTGAGGAGCAGAAGCTACGAGCTAACAAACACACAAGGTTTTCAGTCTTTACAAATTCACACATCTTGTTCCTAAACTATTTGCCATTCACTGCAAACCTTCAGAATAATTTATTGAGTTTCTCCCTGCACATATATGCAATGGAAGCTTAAGGATTTGTAAAACTAATCAAAGCCTGAAAAAAAAAAAGAGTCAGGCATCAATATTCACCGCCTGCACGATTCTTCTATTTGATCATGCAGGTGTAACAGAACTTTTTGTCTACAATACCATCTCTCCGCTCTCCCTCTCTTCTGTCCTCCTCCTCCTCCTCACCGTCTCGCAGTCTCTTTGCTCTCTCTCGTTCGCTCTCTCTCGCCCACAAACTCTCTCTCTGAAACTTGTGCCCGTGCTTCATTTGCAACACTGTCCCCAGGTCAGCGAGGTGGGTGTGGTACAGAATGTGAAGTAATCCCACTTGCTTGATTCTATCAATCCTCTTTTTCACCCGGGTTTTGAACACCTCAATCAAACCTCCCCTCAAGGTCGCCTTTGTAGCATGCTCGGCAGATTAAGTCCCCGTCCGTGTGCAGTGTGCGCTTTGAACTGGAGACATCACCCAGAGAAAGATAAAGAAAAGAAGGAGACAAGAGAAAAGGGAAAGAGGGAGGCAGAGAGACAGAGAGAACGCCTGGCAACTTTTGATATTCGCTTTTTAGTTTAGCATTAGACAGCACAGCTCAGATAAACACCCATGGTCAATATGTACACTGCTGTTCAAAGGCTTGAGGTCACTTAAAAGTTTCCGTGGTTTTGAAAGACAAGCAGATTTTATAACAAAATGTTTTTTAATGTTCAATATGTATAATGATCACATCATTATTTCTAAGTGACCCCTAACTCTTAAACTGTACTCTTGAATTTATTTTCACTTTTAAATACACAGAAGCAACCGTTCCAAGCCAAAAATTGACTGATCAGTGCTCCAACAGTGGTTCAAACCCCTGTCCCATGCACTACCATCAGCTCTTGAGCATTTCAAACTATTCCATTTAAGTCCAAGCCTGTCAAAGGCAGACTATGCTGTGTGATGTCAGTGATAGCAGCAGGGACAGGATGGTGTTATGAATGGTCTGCTGGACACAATGCTCAATTTACAGCAGCCTGAGATTTCCATCTATCATCAGCACAACATAGGAGAGCCAGGGAGAGCAAGAGAGCACAGAGGAAGAGGAGTGAAGCTTCTTTTCCCCTTGTTCTACCTCATGAACTGAATACCAACTGGAGTGCCACTCGGAGAAGAGCGTGTACGTTTCCACATCTTTCATTGTACTAGAATCCTGTATGTATTTTTTTCTACACTTTTTCTGCTTCTCATCAACAGGGAGGTACAGTATCAACACTCATTCAACCGCAACCCCATTTTCTTTCACGCTTCCACCTCTTCTCTCGGGCTTGCACCTTGCAAACATACATCATTGGGCATCACCGTTATGCTTGAGAGTCAGCGGCATTCATCCTAATATCCGCGTGCTATCCAATTTGCAAGAAGTCTGAAATAATCTCACCAAGACAAACCAATCATTTATCAAACTACTCGGCAAACACCAGAATCATTCCCTACTGTTAGGAACGGGGGACCACAAGGGGACCCAAGAACTGCCAGACACAAAGAGGTTCAAACAAAAAAAAGGTTTTAAAAGACGAAGAGATGTACAAACCAGAACAGTTCACTGCTTAAGTGCAGGCACAAAACTCACAGGACGCTAAGTCCATGGTCCAAGGGCTAGATCCAAAGTTCTAGAGAAAAAACAGATTTTAAAAAAAGGGCAAAGTCCAGTGACAAGAAAGAGTAAGAGATAACTGGTTACAAAAGAACTGGACTAGAGAACGGCCACTAACAATCAGGAAGCAACAAACTGGAAACTGGTGTTGAGTGAGGGAAACTTAAAAAAGGAGGCTGGTGCACAGGTGAAACTGAACCGGTGATTAAAGGTAGGTGAACAGAGGGAGAACAAAGGTAAAGCTAAAAAGGTGATAATGAAAGGGGGACAGACTGAGAGAGCAGGGACAGAAAAACAAACTAATAGGTGCAAGACATAGGCAGGGATCGTAAGACCTACCCCACCTACTTGCGCCTTCTGCTGCCAATCCACCAAGGTAAAGTGGAGGCTTTAGTGACCAGCAGAGCTAACACAGAGTGCTATAATAAACAATGTTTTCCATCTCCACACTTACATAAATCTCACTTTAGCGGGCTATGGTGCTTGCTTTTCTTTCAGCATTTCCCTCTTCTCTTACATACATCACGGACAGCAAGATATATCAGCAATGTATTCAATGAAAAATGCCGCAAAGACCCTCGTCCTGCTGTCTAATTACATGCGCTGGAGATCTGTTGCCTAGAAAAGAGGTTGCCCTGAGCCACAATCCCCAGGAGGTCTCATCTCCTCCTTTATCTGTGTGATTTTTCCATCCTTCTCCAAAAGGCCTACTTTGCTCCATCTGTAGCCTCTGGCCCTACCCATGTATTGCCATGATTCAATTAATTAGTATGTGACTCATCCAGAGATTTAACGTATAATGATACGTTAGCCCCACCACTGTGAATATCTTAAATTGGTCTAATCCCAATGGGCCAAGTGGGTAACCTCTTGTTGCTCGCAAAAGGGTCACATTATTAGAGAGCAGTGAACTGTGTTAAAGGGGAATAAGGTGATGCAGAATACATGTTGGACTTGTGGGATGTGGGAATGTAAGAATCAATGAAAGCAATCACCATGAAGTTGTTGTGAACTGCACAAAGGACAAAAAAAATACGTCTATGGATTTTTCAGAGGTCAGGTAATCATATACTCACTGAGTAATACAAAGAAAAATCATACTCTGCAGTATCATATAAGGAGTTAAACCATTATAGATTTTAGTATAATACTGTGAAAATGTCTTATTATTACAAAGATATATCAATTTGTAACCAAGCGTTATTAAAGAGCAAACACAATTTCATTTTCTATTAAAACCCAGGAGGTTTAGAATATATACTGAAGAAATAGAGGTGTTGAACATCTCTGTAGCTCGTCAGTAGCCATTAGGAGGATGCAAGGTTAAGGGAAAGGACAAAGGCATAGACATGATGACTCACCTTAGCCTGACTGGGTGATTTTAACCCCTAGCAGTCAGCATGGATAACCGCCTGTCTGTCTGTGTATGGTGGTAATAGTAATAGCTTGTGATTACCAATGACAGCACAACACATTGCCACAACATTTAACAGAAAAAAACTAATATAAAATCCAAACGGACAAATAAAAAATACATAAGAAGCGAAATACTAACTAATTACTGTTCACCGCTGACCCTGAAAACCAACCGGAAACCACAGCTTCCACTACATTTACCTGTACTGTAGTACGGGCGCTTGCTTCTTAGCAACAAACAACATAAAACACCTGATTTATGACTTGCTCCTCACTCCTCAACTACCAAAGACGTCAGACATGCTTATTGAGAGAGCGCATTAAATGTTTAATGCCAGAATGAGGGATGAGAGTTACAACTTGCTTTATGGACTAGAAGGTTATTGGTTATTGTTGTTAAGTTTGATGAACACAGCCTTTATTCTACATACATACCCCTCAGATCCTCTGGATTAGATGGAGCACTGACCTACATGTTTTATGTGTTGTTTTAGTTTGTCTGTGATCAGTAACAATAAATGTTCTTTGAATGTAGTGACTAATGTAGAAGTTATTACCAGCGCCACATGCTCTGGTAACTGCTCAACCTGTCATGTTTTGATCTTATGTCCCATACAGCCCTGACATACCATCCATCATTTAGCGAAAAGAAAGGATTGGTCTAATGAATGACTTGGCTAATCAATCTATCATTCCTAGTCATCTCAATTGAAGCTCAAGGTTAATTCTGCCTGTCTATTAACAGTCCAAGAAAATGACTGAGCACTTTGACATGACCACATACAATAAATATAAGCTGCACTTCACCACATGGGGAAAGTCTCTGAAAACAAGTTGATAGCAATGGTGGTGAGAACCAAGTCTGGGCAATGAGCCATTACTGGTACTGTGTTTGGTGTTTAAGATGTGATGTAATAGGGATAATACTGGTTTTGAACAACACCAGATTGTGCAAATAATTATTAGCAAAACCAGCTGCTAAATCCATGCATAACAAAAAGATATTCCTGTAATGAATGCAACCGGTTCTGCATCCAAATGAATGAAAAAAATAAATAAATTGTACCACAAACAGCAATTGGTTGCCTCTCTCTCTCTCTCTCTCTCTCCCTAGGCTCCCTCACCTCTTAGGAGCACAGCTCTAAGCAGCCCATCTCAGGGCTGGAGGACGGCTCCTGCCAACAGAAGGTAGGGATCGCTTTTTCTGCGATTAGTTTCATTTACGCAGTTTTCCTTTCCGTGGTAAATAGTTGCTGTTAAATGGGGGCGGAAAGACACCCGGTTGGTGGAAGCTAATTTTCCACTTGAGGAAACTGTCTGCAAAATAATAATCTACGGTTTGTAATGGGAAAATGATGATCTCCCTCAACCCTGCCAGGAGCTGGGTAATGGCAAAGCACTGGGGAGGCCTTCACGCCATAACGGTGCGTTCCCACGACTGGCTTGTTAGCCAGAGAGCCCAAGCCTGTCACCGTGCAGAGAGGCAGGCCGAGACTGAAGCATCTGCCACGTGCTGGCATGGGGATGTTTTGAAGGTGCTGCTGTGTGCTAGGCAGCATATTGTATCAGTGGAAAAATGTGGGTGTCCTTTTAATTGTCTGATCTCCTGGACATCTTACATATTAGAAGATTAGAAAGATATCAAACTGTTTAAAGAAAGAAATGAGGTCATTTTGAAATTGATGGTAGCAGCACTTCTACAAATGCAGTGATACAGGTTTCTAACTACTCAACAGTCCTTTAAGAACCGTTTAAAAAGTATTTTTTGTGTGTTATTTCTAGTTTTAGGTGATTTCTCTCTACAGTACGCCAAACCATGAATACACTTAAAGGGTTTGTTTAAAATGAGATAACCCAAAAATTGTCAGTGTTCCACTGAAATGAGCACCCATTGTTTGAATGTTAAAGCCCATTTCTGAATGTTAGAAAATGAGACAAGCGAGGCGTATTGCTTCAAATTGCAACATTTTACCAAATGTGATGGAGCTGCGGTTTATTATTATTAACTTTTTAGGGGGAGCTCTGTGAGCCATGACACGTCTTACACTATTCAGTCTTTAGCAGTAAACTTGGTGTTATACTAGTAAAGAATAAAAAAAAAAAAAAATCAAAGGTCACTCTTCTGTGAAGACTTATGCCGCTGGCCTTTAGAGAATCTTCATTTAGTATGAGGTGTATGTTCCTATAGGGGAGATCTAGCAAAAACAGCATGGTCTGCCCGACGAGAGCGGGGCCTCTTGTATTCAGCTCAAGTGTGGTGAGGGCAACAATCAACTAATCCCCCCCCCCCCCCGCCACTGAAGTTTGTCTGTTGATTTAAATCTGCTGAGCTGATCTTTAAGCATCGAAGGAGGAGATAAGATGTGGCGATAGGGGCGTATGAGCTTCAAAGTCAAGGATACATAGGATGCTGCTCTTTCTTATTCTTTATTTTGTGGTTTGGTTATGAAAGACACCTAATTTAGCTTTGCATCTCAATGTCGAGTAGGATTTATGATATAATCATAATTATGCATTAACTACCAATCTACGAATCTCCCGCTCCATTTCTTTATGGTTTTTCTCCCTTGAGTTCAGATTATAGTCAGTAAATCCACTCAGCTGCTGTGTAGTATGTTGGAGACACACATATACAGACACCCAAACCTAACACACATGCAATAAAAAGGAATTAATTAACCACAGCGTAAATTGTTTGATATGAGATATATGTTTTATATTTCATATCTCATACGGTTGACTGAGTTTATTTATCCCCACAAAAAAAAAAGGCTTTATTAGCCGGGACATCTGACTATTCATAAGGCCGAGTATTATCCGGCATATAATTTTTCCTCATTTATTTATTGAGTCCATGAGTGCCTCCCTTCTGCTGAAAATTAATTACTTGAGCTGACTTAATGTGCAGCTATTGAATAAGACAAAGAGCAGAGGTTTCCCACTCACTCTGTTTTTGACACTTGATAAGAGTCCATGAGTGAATTACAAGGAAAACTGAGAGGAGAAAGAAATAGAAAACATTGTAATTTAATGTGATTATCCAATTGAGGATTTAATGACATCATTCAGTGCAATTTCTTCCTCAGAGTATTGATGACACACTTAAAAATCCCATTGATTTCGCTCTGTATTTGGCTTCTACCAGCTTTGCTTATGCTCGTTGTTTAGCTATTTAAAAGCAGGTTATAGGGCCATGGCTTTTTAAACCTCAGGCTAGGTTTGCCTCAGTAAACACCCTGATGCACCAACACACACACACACACACACACACACACACACACACACACATACTGATCGACTCCAAGTCCCCTGCCTGGTTTTTATAGGAGTGCAGGCCAACTTTATCATTTCCCTGTTCAATAATCCATCATTTACATTCCATTAATCATCCCGCTGTCTGACTTCGAGAAGCGCTTCAGGAAAGGCCCCCTGGGCGGGTGCACCAGCCCTCCCACATTAGCCGTAACGCACACACACACACACACACACCAACCCACACACGCTCATGTGACTTACAGCTCAGGACAATATCGACTTCGACAACTTGATCAATGCGCCGAATCATGTGGAACAGTGTATTCGTCAGCTACAGGCATATACAGGCATGAACATGCACACATGAACCGCTTAGTGTTTGAGCGCAAATTCAGCGGGAGGAACGATAATACAATGCAAAACAAACAAACAAACAAACAAACAAAAAAGCTGTGAATGAAGAAAAAGAGAGTTAATGATTAGAGGTTTGAATTGAAAATGGCAGCTCAGCAACCATGTTTACACCACCACAGGGTCTCAGGCTTCCATCTATCCACCTTTATGCCATGTACGCGCACACACACACACACACACACACACACACACACACACCAAACATGTATGCACATCCTGTCAGCCTGAAGAGCTGTGAAATCAGCCTGTCACTAGGCTGCAGTGGCGTAGCAGTAGGGGGTGCTAGTGCGCTGGTGAGGCATAACATACTGTATGCACCATACACACTCGCTCATAGACTTCAAACTTCCCTGTCACACCTTCACTACCCGTCTTGTTTTCGTACATGCACACAAACGCCTCACTCTTTCTGGTCTCCTAATGCAGAGAATAAAATTTGCACTAGATTTATTCCCTGCTCTTGAACACATGAAACTTTATGTTGTAAAGGTGCAGTGCGCCACACAAGTGAAAAAAGCAAATCATGACAAATGATAAATGCGTAACTTTTGCCATGGCCAGAGATGCCGCACACAGTCATCAGTGACGCAAAATGTTGAGTCACAGAACCACGTCATGTTCATGTCACAGATACCCATTGTTCTTTGAAGTTATAGTCGGTTCTCTTCGTATCCCTTCATATGACATAATTAAATAACATCCTTATTCTATTCAAGCCAGTAAATGCTCAAATCCCATTAAAGGAACTAGTAAAATGATATTTTTGTATGTTTATTTATGTATTATTGCGTTCATGGATGCAGAAATCTAGATTTTCTATATTATTATATTTATAAAACTATTTTTTGTCTTATTGGCAGACCCATTTTTGGAAACAGGTTTGAATGGAGTTAAATAAAGAAACGCGTTTTGCTTAACAAGGGAAATTCAAGGGAAATGACATTTTCCAAATGGACACATGATAAAAATCATGTTTCAAAGTCAGAGTAAAAGTGCATAATGGGAGATGGCTGTGTGGAAATGATGGAAGTAGAGTAAAAACCTTTCTCCTTCAGCTTATGTACGCTGTGAGGCAGACTTATTACTGCAGTTTTTCTCAATTACTAAGACACTCTTAATGAAACCGGGATCGACTCGATCGTCACCTTCTTAGACATTTGAATGTGTTAACATTTGAATTTGACTGATGAATTCTGGGATTGTGTGACGTCACCTTCCGATGCTCTACATCTAGATGCAGCACCTTGTGCACAGTTTTTTAAATCAGCAACTAGTCTTCATCCATTTATCAAAGATGCAATATTGCTTTTTGCAAACATGCTCTAAACAGGCTGAGTATTTCGTGATGGCGGATTGAAATTATTTATTAGTTGAGTGGTTTTTGCCAGCCATCTTCCGTTTCAGTCTGTACTGTATGTTAACCGAGTGGACAGAAGTGTTTAAGCAAATGAGAAATACTAGAAATGTCCACAAGCCATTATAATAACCTCTATAAATTTTCATGCACTTCTACTTTATCCATGCCCGCCAGTTATACGCTAAAGTTTATATCAATAGTGAGTTTGTGAAATAAGTTTTATCAGGGTCACACCAGCAACAATGCCTGCAGAGAAATTCAGCGAGGCAGAAGGCTACATATCAAACATCCTTTCTACTAGATGACTAATGACAGACCTCCCTGTTGGCATATCTGCATTTTGCACATTAAGGTAAAATATGCTAATGTCTGCATGTGAATATCACAGTGTGGAGATTAAATTCATTATAGTTACGCAGTCATTGTGCCTTGGAAAGGTTTGAATGTGGAGTTTAAGAGTTGGTGAGGACTTCTTGATTATACAATATGTGATTGGAAACAGGCAGACTGTAATTATTTTAGAACTTCAGTAAAATGTAGTTTTTGCTAGCAGATGACAGAAAAAAGTAAAATAAAATAATTTATGATATAACTAAAATATATCCACTTATTAAATCACACCAGTTCTAGATGTGACAACTGAGATCCATGGAGAGTAAACAGTTCATTAAGTAATGCTTATTAATATGTTAATGTAAAAATATGTTAAAGTAATAGACACATTTAAAAAACAAGTAATGGATAATCAGCTGAAACAGCTAAAAGTAATAAAAAGAGAGAGAGTTAATGATTGGATTACCTGAGTAGAGATACAGTCAAGTAACACACACATGTACTGAGAAACAGAGATTTTATCTTTTATTCACACTGTGTAATCATTTATGATAATTAGTTCCCATTATGTTGTTCTTATGAGAGTTAACACTGGACAGTATGTTATTTGTAAAGTGTAAAGTACATTATCATATTTCAGCAAACACACAGATGGATAATATCGCTACAGTGAAAATAAGCACCTCATCGCTGACACTCGTCAGAATTAACAACGGAAGACGACGTCAGACATCACAGGACAACATCCGAATCACACTGAAGATGAAATAACAGCAGTGAGAAACCTCAGGTGGTGATGAAATGGATGGTACCTGGTGTGTTGTTTAAACTATACAAATCCTCTGCCATTACCAAGGAACTGCAGGAAGCAGCTGTTTACAAAAGTGCAGTCAGCTGGTAACATATTAGATATATTAGTAACTAACACTAACTAAGTAACGATTGTGGTGAGCTGATTTCTTGCACACGCTAATTACTTGCATGCATGCTCGCTGTGTGCAATTAGTTTCTAACCCCTAAAGTGTAGGACATTAAAAATTGGGTAGTACTGGAAGTGGAATAGTGCGGTCATTTGTTTATTTATAACAAAAAGTCCCCTTGTCCCCATTTTCATTCAGAAATCGCTTAGAAAGTTCTCCATGCTTCCAGTTTATCAACAAAACATCAATACATTGGCTTAATTTGCATTACATAATGAACACTAACCAAACCTGGAGACTTGCGCGACAAAGGGTCCAAAAACCTAATTAAATTTCTGTATTTGCACACCAAATAAGGAAAGAGTAATTAATTTTGTTTTTTTTTTTTTGTTTGTTTGTTTGTTTTTGCTTAACTGCAATTCATTACCAAAGGCAATATCAGGTTTATTAAATGTGTCACAAATTTGTTTGATGAATTAAATTTGCTGAATGTTGGGAAGTGGAAACTTTCATCCATGTATAATTATACCTAATGGAGATATTGTCATCCTATAACTAAAGAAGAAGTTTTGGTCATTAACACCTATTGGATCACTTTGCAAGTCGTCTTTTTTCCCTACAAGCTGTGACAAAGTGACAGAGAAAGAGCTGTAGATGAGACTGAAAGACACACACACACATTGACACATGCTTAATGTGAGACAAGTGGGACAGCAGGAATTCTACTGTCACTCATCAACATTTTGCCGTTATCAAGACCTATTTATAATATTTTCACACCCTGCTCTCACACCACCTTAAACCCAGTAATTAAACAACACCTGTTCTATTCTCGTCAGTCTGATGGATGCCATCCCTGCGCGCGATCCCCTATGAAGCTATGCTTTTGGCTTGTGTTGCTGCTTTGTTGATGAATCTGCAGGAAGTGCTTTAAAATGCTGCCTTTGTGATTTGTAAGCACCGAAAGCCAGATTTGAGTTCATTCTAATGGAAATGATACAATTAGTGGTTTCCACTAGCTCCAGTGAAGACAATCTGTGAGCATTTCACAGTTCGCCTGCAACTTGGGCCCAAGTCTGGCTTCGAAAAACTTCCACTACTGGTCTGGTCCTGTTTGGAGGTGTGTGGAAATGTGGTTGTATGTCTGGCCTCGGGCAGAGATACTAGATGTACTGTGTGGTTGTCTCTCTTGAGTTCGTTCTGCAGCATCTCCACTGGGTCGAGGTCTGACTCGGCCACACCAAAAAGTGGATTTTGTGTATGAGAAGCCATTCGGTGGTAGATTTACTTTAACGTTTAAGGTCATTGTTTTGCTGCATCACCCAGTTTCTTGTGAGCTTTCGCTTGTGGACTGCCACCCTGACATTATCCTGTAAAATACCTTAACAAACAGGGGAATTAATTTTCCTCTTCACAATGGCATGCTGTCCAGGTCCAGAGGCAGCAAAGCAAATCCCATTATGTGGCTCCTTCCACCGTACGTCACACTGTTGGAATGATATATGATGGATGATGTAATGAGCAGGCTCCTGTTAGCAAGCGACTGTCTCGCTACCTGCGAATTAGCAAGCGGTTGAGGTTGTTAGTCCACATATTTTGTCTCCCTCAGTAAAACTTTTTAGCAAATGAAAGGATGGACAATACTGACGATGAAATGCCAGAGGGAAGCAAACAGGGCTCTATGAAGTAAACAGAAAAGGTAACTTGCTCTAGTATGCTGTAATAGACCTGGCTTGTTAAGTAACACGTGTATCGCACTCGTTTGTCGTGTGCTGTTTAAGTAGCTTCTAGTTTACATCCTTTTATTTTGGTCTGTGCTTCAGATTAATTCAATAATTTAATCAAGTCATCATCTGCATTGACGTCGTGAGCACATTATCAGGAAGCCATCAGCATCATCAGCTTCCTCTGTCACCTTTTCCCTTCGTGATTAAAAGGTGAATCAAAGAAGAAATGATGAAGTAAAAAATAAAAAATAAAATAAAAAAAAAGGGCCATGTATCCATCTTCACTATCTTCTATCTCTCAGAAACTTTCTACTCTCTGTGGTAATCACACGGCACACCTCTCATTTCAATACAGGGCTGAGTGCGCTGACTGAACACCGCAATCTGGTCCTTGTAATGAAAACGTATATTCCAGCTCCCCTTCCTGAAAGGAGGCCCCATTAGAAGACTCAGCCTCATTGATTGAAATGCTTTTAAACTTTGCACGTGTCCATTAATGCAGGAGGGGAGGCTTTTGAGAGGCACAAGACAATGGTACCATGCATAAGCCATTCAATATGAAAGTAGGAGCGAGTTCCTGGTTCAAATGTGAGAGGGTTTTTTTTTTTTTTATTATTATTATTCAATCGTAGAGCCAGTGAGATATACAGTCCAGCTCCAGTTGAATTAAGTCCACATTTTGATACTCGTAGATCTGATGATACCATACCTGATATCTTTAATGCAACCATTTTATTTTTCTTATTAGGAAACCTGACTACTCATGCACCTTAAAACAATCGCCTTGGATAAATATCACATTATTTCACTGATACATCCTGAAACGGGGACACTAGAGTCAGAGAACTGACATGTATTGGTAATGGGTGTTGCACCAAAATTCAATTCAATACGTTTCTAAAGAGAACAAAGTGACTTCTGCTCACCATGTGGCTAAGATGATCCATGATGATATTGTGCCGCCCCCTTGAACCTGCCTGGAGTGAAAGGTGAGGGCACATCCTCAGCTTTAAAGGGGTGAGTATATAGTCTGATCACTCCAAGGAAGGGAAACTGATTCGACATGCATCGCCCCTGCAACGCCATTAAAAATCCATCTCCAGCACCTAGCCAGAAGCTTCTACACAAAGTTAAGATCTTGGCTTTTTTTTTCTCCATTATGCATCCTATCAATTGCATCTAACATGATCTTCTCCCTGTGAAAGCAAAATATAATCCAAACATGTACAGTAAATGGCTCCCACTCCTAACCTGCTAGATTTAATCTGTCCTGCTCCCCACGGAGTTCGCCTTCGTATTTCCCTTGTTCCACTTTCAGGGTTATAGTCGCTGTCAAGGGGAAGTGCTGTGTGTTTGATGTGAGCCCTCAAATTCAATTATGCCCCAGTCAGATTCCCCTGAGAATGACCCCCAAGACAGTCGAAGTGGTCTTGTCTCATTTGGAAAATAGAGGGACAGATCCAGTCATGGAAAGAGAAGTCTTGGAGGTCTTGAAAGGGCTGTTCCAGGTGATTATCTAATCTAAGGGTAAGGAGGGGAGATAAACGGCAGAAAAAAGCAGCGAGAGAGACACACAGACGGGGAGAAGGAGAGAATTGTGAATGACAACAATGACAAATCTCTTGTTTCCACAAAATAACCCCCGTTCACTCGCTTGCCCATGCTGTTTTTAAACACTCGCTGTCTTATGTCTCAATTCAGATTCATGAACTGCTTATGTAGCCAGCAGGTTGCCTCAGATCAGAGCATTTTAAAGAGCCCAGAGATGTGTGGGAGCAAGTATCTAGCACAGCCTTCCTTGGTTTAATTTGCCTGAGTGGAAAGAGAATAAAGTGTGCATTTACTCTAGAAGTGCTGCAGGATGCAGACAGATCAATTTTGTTTTTTGGTGTGGAGAGTACTGTCAGAGAAAAAAAAAAAAAAAGAGAGAGACTAACCTACCCTCAGTATGCCCTGACATGACATGATAGAAAGGATGGCCTGAAATGGATTTCAGCCTCTGATGCAGAATCTTGAGTTATTTAACTTAATAGTTCCCCTATGTGATAGAACATTTAAATGTTCTGTTTTTGAAATGGATGTTTTGCTTGAGGAGCTGAACATTTTGACAGCAGGCTGTTACGTGGACCATCCGTTTGACTGGCACCAGTCATCATGAATTATTCAAAAAAATACAGTCCAAATATCACGCAATATCATTCTAGCAAACAGAGCAGCATAATATTCATATTTTTCATTTGACTCCTGACCTTTTCGCAGGCCTGTTTCTCATTCATTCCCATAGCATCAGTATAAACCAATAAATTCTGACGGACAAAGCCTTGATCAAATAGCAGCACCGGAGAGGCATCAGGGTAAGGAAAACTGGAGATGAGACTGTCTCGCAGTGGCAAAGCACTTGGCAAGTAAAAATAGCTATAATAGCCTCAGGTAAGTTAACTGCCTGAAACTCCCCAAACTGATTTTAGGTACAGCAGCAAGTGTGGGTGTGAAAATGGCCCCGAGAGTCGTTAAGCCGCTTTAAGAGAGGCAGCTGAGAGGATGCAGTGGAAAAAAAAATAAAAAAAGAAAACAGTATGATAGCTTAAGCAAACATACTCACCTATCAGCTGAGTTTGTGGGATTTTATTATGTCTTTATTGTGACACCCAACAAGATTATATATTAGCTTTAATTGGCTCTTAAGCTTAATACTTAAACAGCAAATAGAACATGGTAAATGGTACTTAAACGGATGTTGATGATTGTTACCATGAATTGCAGATGAACTTGTGATGGACAAAAGTGCTGTAAAACATTAGAGGACAGAGCCTGCTTTTTTTTTTTTTTAATTTGGGGGATTTTATTTCCCAAGTATTCATAACCAATATGCTTTAGAAGTTCCATTAACATAATGAATAAAATCCAGTGCCGCTAGAGTGCAGAACGCAATGGATGACACCTTTCTACTAATTAATTGGTCCTGTTATGCTGACCATCTTAAACCTCTCGTGGCAATTTTTTTTCAAGTATTTGTTTTCCAATCCACTCTATGATTTTTCTAAAACTAAAATAGAAATGATATTCAATTACGGCAATGAACAGGTCAAATGCTAATGGATTATCCTGTTGTAGAAAAAATAAAAAGAAAGGAAAAGAAACACAATTATCAGGATGAGTTGAGGACCATTACTCGCATGCTGCTCTAAAATTGTACCGTTATCCCTAACATATGAGCATGCAGTGTTATGTTTTCTAATTTTTATTTTACTTTTTAAGCTTCAACGAAAGTGCACATCTAACTTTCTATTACACTTTGATAACCTCTGAGTCACCAGAGTGGAGGTCAGGATGTGTGAGGGGTTGCACGATGAGAGCATTTTTCCGTCAACCCATCACATCATATTCTTTCACACTGTGCCACCGCGTGCATTTGTGTGTGTGTGTGTGTGTGTGTGTGTGGGAGTTGGTGAGTGATCGAATGAGTGAGTGAACAAGAGAATTAACTCAAGCATGTGTTTATGGTTGCGTCTACCACTCGTGTTGAAATGTCTTCAAGTTAACTGCGAGCCAGACTGTCACTCCACAGAACAAGTGGGAAATATTTACTTGCTGCAAATACTCATCAGGATTGAGCCAAGCTATTTAGCCATGTCCCACTTCTCAGGATATAAATTTTCAAGTTTTGGACCAAATGGCTTTGCTTTTATTGCTTTTTCCACCCGTTACAACATCCAGGGGATGCGGGCTGAAATTAATTAGCACTACAATTACACTGGGGGACTTAAATGCAATTAGAATTAAATCCCTTTTTAAAATAAAGCACTATTGCTACTGTGTACCTGGGAATGAGTCACATTGTCTATTGGAAGATCAAGTAGATAATCAAGCAAATAATAAGGACACAGCCTTGGATAAATTACAATCTGCATAATGTGCCATTTTTTCAGTCATGTCATGTGTGGGTTAATCACACTGTGAAGCACATGTTATACGTTTCTTTATACAGGCTAGGAGGTGGACAGTTCAATACAGCTTTCAGCTGATGGAGTATGGGAAAAGCAAATTTTTCATGTCTGAAGGTTTAAAACAATTGAGTGAAACTAAATTTTGAAACACAGATAGTATGGAAACTACTGGACATGCTTGCTACCACTCTCATGTCCTGATTCAGCGGGCAAACATAGGTATTGATTTCCTGATTTGACTCACTGTAAAGTAATAACACTGAAAAGCAACAAGTGCCTATAAGGTGTATAAAGTACACCAACTCAAGACTACAAGTTCTTGCCCAGAAAAATACTCCACTACACGTAAAAGTGCCCTTTGATTTTTCTACCCGAGTAAAAGAAACTACAAAAGTAAAAGTACTCCACAGAGAAAACAGTGCATTTTAAACAATGTAGAATTTGGTGCTTTTGAAAGAAAAAGAAGAAAAATTCTCAAAAGTATAAAATTACTAAAACGTTTCCTACTTAGAATCTGTGGAACAAAAACAGCAGTCGACAAAGTTGGGGGGGGGATTTTAACCACCTTGTAGAGTGACAGGAGGTTAATCCATAAATAATGCATCAGTATTTTATTGGATTTTTATGGGTATCTAATCCTGCAAAAAGTAACTATTAACTTATGATGTTAAAATTAATGTAATGTAAATCCTCCTCTGTAGTGGAGTAAATGTAAAATAATACACATAATTTAAATACAAGTACTTCTAACTAGTACTTAAGTACAGTACTTGAGCCAGTATCTGTGTTTACCGCTTTACCAGTGCTATCAGGTGAGTTCTCACTGTGACTCAAATATAGATAATACATGAGAAGCATAAGCTTAAACAATGTGCTAAACACCATCCTCTATTACACTTCTAATTTCAGGCCATTATCTTTCGTAACCGCTGTGTAGATTGAGCCACATTGCAATACCGCAACAGTATTGTCTGATATTGTCACTTTCATGTAAAATTCCCATTCCTATCTCGTAACAGTATTCATTACCAACCTTAGGCCATTCCAGAATCAGCGGGTCAGCATGGAGCTGCTTTACACCCCTCAGAGAAAAGGGCTCTACCTCGTAAAAGCTTTATGCTGCAGCACAGGCAGACATTTGGCATTTACGTTTATCGTCAACTTGGGTTAATTAAACCTGACCCATCCACCATCTTGATTAAACAATGATAAATAATGACACAATATTTCTCCGCAGAAGAGAGTGGTGTCAGGGTGGAGGGCATGGGGAAGAACACTGAACAGACTGAACTAAGCACACATGCAGGCAAACATGGAAATGTGTAAGCATGCACAAGTGTCAGGGATCCTACCTAACAGCTAAACAAACAGATGATAGAGATGTCTACAGGAGGCAGGGAGGCTAAGGATGACAAGCATTAAGCAAAGCCATTAGTTTAGCAATTAGATTGCTTGTTGAATGCCCTTGAAGTAGAACATTTAATACTCAGGCCTCAGCCCAGGTGGTGCATACTGTAGGCAAAGGACAATAAAATGAAAAATGGGTTTGTCTCACTGGACTTTATTTTCTGTGCATGAAACTGTGTTTTTGTAATGATCCTAATCTCTTAGTCAATCCTCTTAACAGCAACTGAAGTGCAGGTAAACAAACCCTTCCCTCAACCCACCTCTGTGCAAATAATCGGCCTTTAAAATTGATCCTAATGGCTCATGGCTTGTGCTGGGGCTGTTTGTATGAACGTGGGAGTTACAGTAATTGCCTCGCCATTAGAATGCTCAAGATTGTTTTATTTGATTGTTGTATGTGCTAATTCACAGAGTCCTCAATTGCAACATAATCGGGAATGGACCCATCATCTGAATTGGATTTTAAAACTCACAATTATCACCTGTTGTCTTGCATTAAGATATTTATGACCAATAGGGGGAGATATCATGCACAACAAGGAAACATTTGAGCAGGGATTTGGATGTCTACAATCAGACAGACTAAAAAAGTGAGTACAAAATTGTGTTAGATATGATTATCAAGCACTGCAACAGTCCTCTGTATACCAATGAGTACCACAATCACAACAGACTGATGGATGCTCATTAGAAAATATACAAAACAAAAGTGGTCCCAGGATTAACCCTAGGGGAACACTTCTCTTTATACATAAAGAAGGAGACCAATATGAGTTCAACATGAGACCAACAAAATAAAGGTTATGTAGGAGAAGATGCTCCGGGTACAATCAATATGTATTACTGCTATCAATCAACCATAATCATAAAGTGTGTTTAATGAGACTAATTAAGCCTAAACGGTGATTGTCACAGGTCTGTAATTACTAACATTAAGGGAATTCATTTGTGGACTTTCAAAGTAGTACTTGTGTAATTATCTGCTACATGTAATCACAGAATTTCCAGATATTGTTGTACTTATAGGAAAGGTCACTTACTTTAAAAACAGAACCTGTAGTGAAATCTTTACCACGACGGGCACACAGTATATATATGCCTTGATGCGTGACACAACAGTCTACCGAGCCTTGGCTCACCAGTGCAGTAAAATCCACTCAGTGTTATTTGTGTTGCCTGCCACTTGTCGTTCTTTCACTCTCATTTACTCGCCCACTGTGTTTTTGCTCAACATCAAGCACAAAACATTGTCACTGGACCATCACTGACTCGGCTCAAATGACTTCTGCAATTGCTTTGTTTCCCCTTCCCTGCACACACATGACCCAGATGTTGTTTGGCTGAGTATGGCTGTATGCCAAAATCAAGTATGACGTGCCATTAGCGATTGAGATGGTTGTGTGCGGTGTGGTCTTTCTTCCATTACAGATGTTTGTCGGAGAGTAACGCAGACTGTGAATTTACAGTGTTCAGTTGTAGCAGTTTGCCTTCTTATGAATCTGGACAGAGCACGATCTGCTGTAGTGATGAGTCATCTTTAGCTTATGTTGATATTTGGATGGAAACAAAATAAGCCTCAGGGCCTATACCACATTGGTGGGATGTAGCTATGTATGTTCTGTGGATTAAAGCATATACAATACTGTGCAGGTTATGATCAGTCAGAAATTTCCTTGTTTTAGAAAGAAAAAGTTATTTTGTAATATCAAACATAACCATCGCAGCTGGATCCATCTTATTTCAGGTGTTCTAATGGTTTGCAAAGCTCAAAACATGTATGTTTCATAGACATAGACAAGGACATTTGCAAGAGACTAAAAATAAAACAAGCAAGAGGCTACTTGGAGTAGAGTTACCAATCTAAACTGTCAGATAAATGTTGCCCTTAAAATAATTTAGGTGAAAATTACAGATGGCAGATTCATTCCCGTAATTAAAGGCAAGTCTGTCTCTGTTGTTTGGAGGAGGTTTGGCACAGTAAAGAGTCTGCTGTCTCTCTTTTCCCAAGTTGCTCTGAGGTCAACTTCAGATTAACTAACGTGATGTATCCCCACTGCCACGATGCATTACCACTCACATTGTTCTCCGGGTCGGCTCACAAGGCAGGCATTGCTTTCAATTACACTCTCAACTTTTCTTTTTAATTAAATGTACAGGCAGATTAATTACAGGACAACTTAAATGATGAAAAAATTAGAGGTGTCCTGAAACATTGTGCTTGGTGTGAATCTGCCAGCCTTCTCTCTGCCCCCTCTAGCCCTTAAGCTGTCACGCCCGCTGTTCAATAAGCAATCTGGTAGGGAGGCGTACAAACGAGTGGAGTTGTGCAGGGCAGTTTGTTTCTGTTTGCCAGACAGGTTCGATTCTCTCAGAGACACGGCCCACAGAACCAGACACCCAGGGCTGGAGGCTGGGTAAAAACTAATTATGGTGGTGTTAAAAGGCAAGCTCAATGAGGCACAGAAAAGACAGCCAGATTCTCAGCACCTCTTGACTTAAGCTCTCCGGGCCAACTTGGGAGTTGCTGGGACTAAACAATGCTGTTTATACATTTGTTTGAAGAACCTTACCGCCAAATGAACTACCGGGTCTTTGACGAACATCTTTAAGTCTAAGAAACAATTCAAATATTGACAATGCAAGGGAAGGACGTATCAAATGGGGAGTGTTATGAGACGTAGCATCACAGGGGGAAAATTCCTATACATGAACTCTTTCCATTGATTTTCATGCACATAAAAGAGGAATGCCAGACGACTCTCAGATGTCTGTGTGAGACCAAAGTGGACAGATATCCATCACACCATCCAGATGATCATTGTGATAGAGCTATATCTGGAAGATACCAGAGGGCCTTTAAAAGGGGAGAACAACGGATATGTGGGTATCAGATGAAGGCATTAGGGAGACTGTGAGTGACACAAACATGTTATGAGAGATGAGCAACATCTGGTGCTATGGATCTTATCCTCTGGTCGCCCGTCATTACTTTGAGTTTGAATGCAGCCCCACTACTGTAGTTTCTCCATAATCTTGGCTCTAATTCCCATGTATCCCCTGCTTTAATGGACTCTTTAGAGCATTAACATTTGTACTTCCCCTGGATGCTTTAATGTGTCTCTTTTACACACTTACAATGTCTTTACATTTTGTTAATGTCTGTTCAGAGCAGAGCGAAAGCTCTGCAATTGTTTGCTCTGTTTAAGTAGCATTACCGGGGTTTTTCGAGGATTTTCAGGAACATCTTGTTTGAATTTATGTATTAGCTCTCAAATATCAAAAAACAGGAATTAAATAAGATTTTTGTATTATAGCAGTCTAACGATTTTACTTGAATGCAAATTGTAAACAACACGATGCTGAGGACTCTGGTATTCGACGGGATTTATAAAGTTAATTTGATCCCTTTTCAAAATCAGTGGAATGTGAGGAAGGAAGGCAGACAGCTATACAAAGAGTTAGAGAAATGGTCAAAACTGCCTCCAACAAAATGAGCATGGCCCCTGAACTAAACCCAGGGGATTGAAAGTGGATTGAATGCTTCTCACCATATATAGACAGCGGCTGGCACCGCAAGGACAGCGATAGCGAGAGGGAGAGAGGGAACTTGAAGTGAGTCAAAGAGTGAGACGGGGATGAAGAAAAGGAGCGCCGGGGAGATAGAAAAAGAGCAGTGGTGTGTTACCAGCTGACCAGTGGAGCTTTTCAACCCCCTCCCTCCTCTTCCATTATACCATTACTGGGACTGAGGTCCCTGTTTTCACCCAGCCATACAGTATTCTGGTACAGCGCCAAGCCTGCTGGCTGCCCCGCAGTGTGTCCCACCACCTCGCTGCGCCATCAGCACCGGGAAATGGCTACAATTGGAGGAGCCGGACTAATTCCTGGATGTCGAGAGCAAAAGGGCAGGGGTTTCCTAGGGGTTAAAATGCCTTAATCTTTTTATCCTGTGCTAGGGAGGACTATTCACAGATTTGATACACTCACTTTAAGTCCGTAAGTGGCATGTAAGGGCAAGGCTGAAGGGAATTCCACACAAACAGATGAATCCTGGCAGCCGGCTGAGGATGATGGAACTATGAACAGCAAATATATGGTGCCGGGATTACAATGTACATCGTAACATTCGCCTTATGCCATGGAGTCTATGTATTTGCATTATGTATATTGTCATGTTGGTGATTAGTTGGTGAAAGTGAAGTTGCAGCGCAGTTTGGCAATAAAATCTCTGTCAGCAGATCTGTTATTATTTCAGGGACAACATCACACAGACTGTTCACTATGTAGCAAATCTTCTTCCCTGCATGCATCTATATTCCTTCCTCTTCTCCGCTCTTTCTTGGTAGTCCTCAGCATACTCACGCACATCCTCAGCATCCCCAGTTCCCTAATGAGGCGTGATTACTGTGTTAAACTGCTAATTAAAATCAGATATTAAAGCCTACTACCCATAATCCCTCTTGGCTTGCGCTACAAACACCAGGCTGGCTGTCGCCTGGTATTACGCTCCGACAGATCCGAGGCAGAGAGGCAACAAGTTGTTCACCTCACCTTCACAGAGCAGCCAGTGCATCAATCAGCAGCTAATCGGTGATATGAGTTAACACAAGGCTACAGAAACTTTGACTTCCCATTTCTTTCCTTGGTTTGAGCTGTTTGCGATCACATGTGAAAACGTGCGTAAGCAAACAGATCACAAAAAACATGTCTTAAGCATATGGTGCATGTCAGAATTGTACATATTTAAACAAAGAGGCACACATTCGAACAAAATGAGGGCAACATGTAAGCAAACACACTGATTCCACAATCTATGAGTGATCAGGCTTTCACAGAACAGCTGGTAGGCCATTACGGAGCGCACGCTAATGATCAGCCATGTAAAATGGATGAATCATTGATCTCTGACTTTCACTGGATTTTAGGTTATGAAATGTAGTCTTAGCACACACACACACTGGGAAGAAGGATGATGAAACACTTTCTTGCTTTGATTGGAGACAGAAAAGCAAGATGCAAATATTTAGTTTTCTGTGTGTGTGTGTGTGTGTGTTTTCTGTTTGTTGGTTCAGCTTTAAATATGTGATGCGTCTGCGTATGATTTTCCAGTGAGCACTTGCAGCTCATGAGCCGCCCCGTCTTACCTCTCAAACCATTCGCAGCTTGAGATAAAATAATGTTTTTCCCCCATCAATTTCCAATTAATATTCTCTGCTGGAGAATGGTCAAGACCTCGGTGATCTTCCGTCTCCTCTGCTCAGGGCAATGCAGCGCTGAGGGAGCGGCTCCAAACAAACTCAGGTCTCCGACGCGTAGAGCAGGGGTGAACTCTGATCCCTACTTTGCTACCTCATTAGCCTGCACACACACCGGCATCTGTTCTATCATGAACCCTAATATGACTGCTTGAAATGGTAAAATAACCGCTCTCATTGCACCATGTGGGATTAGATGGGCGATGACTGGGGTTCGCTGACCGCATGGCACTGTTCAGCTTTTTCATTCGGCTGGAAAAGAAACGCCGAAGAACAACCAAATGAACCTTTTCAGACGGGACGTGGTTGAAGCCGGCTGGTTTTTCTGCTCAAAGAAAAGAAGCGAGAGAGGAGAGAGAGCCAGAGAAAGAGGGAGCGGAAATGGACAGACAGCATGAGAGGGGTCATTGAGCACAACGGGAACACGGGGCCCCACTCAGCTGGAGGGTCTCTGGCGAGGACGAAGCCACCTATCTTATGGTGACAAGCGGCAAATGGGGGCCCATTACCACACAGAATGCTAATGCCAAACTTTGGGCCCCGGGGACTGGCCCCGTTCCCTAAACACAAGGAGAGGGGACCTGCCAGGATGGCATGCATGACAGCCTCCATTCACACCCACAAGTGCAGGAGATAATAACCATATAAATCATAAGAGACTCGTACACTCTTTCTTCCTCGCTCCTTCTCCACTCTCAATCTGTGTCTTCACTGCTTCTTACACTTGCTGCTCCTAATTGTCCCCTCGTCTATTTTTTCCTCCTTCCCCTCCCACTCTCATTCTTTATTGTCTCTTAACAAATCCCTCCACACACACACACGATGTGCTCTCATTCACTGTCAGATGCTTTGAAAGAAAGGACAGCTGTTGAAAACCATTCATACTGATTACACAATCTGCGTTCATCATATCCAAAAATAGCGCTGCCAAGATTGAAGATGCACACCGCAGCATATGACCACTTATAGGCGGCGGCGGTACTTCAGTAAGCAAACAAGAGCTGACTATGGTGAATGTGGACCACGCTGTTGTGTGTTCTATAAAAAAAATTATAAACAAAGACTAGTTAGCAGAAATGCTATCGCTGACGGAAAGTGATTTAATGACGAGCCTCTATTCTCCCTCTAGAATCCTTTTGATCAAATCATTCGCCTTTACTTTTTGAACGGTTCTGCATTTTTAAAATAACCATCAGAAATGTGGAATTTCTTTTCCTGTTGCATTTGAAAAAAGGGGAAAAGGAAAAAATAAAAAAAGGATAAAGCGAAGAGACTCGTGCAGAAAGGCAGACTTGTCTCGCTGTTCCCTCAGGCCTGTGGTGTGGGTACTGACTCTATTTGACATCGAGATGCAGCGCTGAGAAAGACAGAGTGAGGCCGAGACAGAAACACAGAGAGGGAGACATCAGAGCTCTTGTGCCTTCAGGGGTTGTGTAAATGTGAGTCATGCCATGATGGGGCGACTTGTTCAGGGTAACATCACCCTTATAACTTTCATTTCGTTTGGGGAGTTCAGACAGTTTCGACTTCCTTTCTCCTACTCTTTTCTGAGTGACTCAAACACATGAGAGGAAAATACTAAAGTGAAAACTGAGATTAAGCTGAAACAATGTAATGTGTAGCTGAGGCTAGCTCAGTGTCCACTGCATACAAAGTATATTATGTACTGCAGTTCCCTACAGCTTGACTAATTTTATTTAGCTAAATCTTTGCACAAACCTGGATCAGATATCGACATCGAAGAGTGGATGTCATAGATTGGATCATTTGGACCAAAAGAATAAGTAGCCTGGGTGCATTCAATAAAATACACCCCAAACATTTTCAAAATTGTCTCCACTGACAAATGAGAGTATTTGCTATTTTTGCCAAGGTGAGTGTCACAATGTACTCAAAGAAACGGAAAACAATTGTTGCCTGGAGGGAATAAAATCGGTCTAAAAGTCAGCCGTGCTTTGAAAAACAGTTGGAAACTATGTGGCTGTCATAATTAGTAGTTAATGGGCTAAAATATGCAAAAGCTTCGTCGTGGACCTTTAATTAGTTTTGGAACACGTAATTTATTTCAGTTCTGTGCGATTCATCTTTTTTTTTTTTTTTTTGCAAAGAGTCGTTAAACATTGCAGTCGGAAAAGGGAGAACAATTAAACACGACTCCTGTCCTGGAGTCTTCACAAACACACGCTTTTAACACACAAAGCCTTTTTTCTCCTCGCTCTAACCCCCGTAAACGCCTTTGACTGCAACAGTGAAAAGTGAGGCCGATATGAGACTAGCCACAAACCACTAGGGAGAGATGGGAGTAAAATCTTTGGGTAATGCACTCCACACAATGGCCCTATTTACTGAGGCACCTGAAAGAGAGCTCCATGGTGCAAAACAGCACATTACTGTGTAGGAGGACTGTGGAGGATTTTAGACCAATCACGCGGCATCCTTCATGTTCCTGACAATAAACGTGCAGGAGAGAAAAGTGGAAAGTGGCAT
This sequence comes from Anabas testudineus, assembly GCF_900324465.2. Taxonomy (NCBI): domain Eukaryota; kingdom Metazoa; phylum Chordata; class Actinopteri; order Anabantiformes; family Anabantidae; genus Anabas; species Anabas testudineus. The sequence goes on along the minus strand of NC_046627.1, from coordinate 18,691,913 downwards.
TTCTAGGGTGTGTGTGTGTAGGTGTGTATGGATAAGAGGGGCTTCTTTTTTCATATAGATCAAACATTATGCGAGGCTATGCACATATGTATATGTGGAGGTATTTGCGCATGATCAATCCCACATTTTCTTCTACAGTATGTCATGTGTACTGCTTCATTGTTACATAATGTAAAACACAAACGAGTGCATTTAAAAATAATTATAGTAAAACGACATGAGCGCAGAATTTCTTGGAATACTTTGAGTAGAAAGCAGGCGAATCAGAAGTCAATTTAAGCAGAACAAGGTATTTATGAAACGTGATGGAGGAAAACTGAAATACATTTCCTCAGCTCTGTAATTGGTCTCCTTTTTCTTATCTGCACTTTCCCTTCACACCACAAATTTGCCAAAGTAATCTAAAATGAAGGGAAATTTAATAGAGCGATGGAATGCATTTTAAAGTAAGCTAACCGGCTCCGTGCACGTCCATTTGTGTCTATTTGTCTGCGTCGTTTTGGGCTTGTCTGCCATTGTGTACCGTGGTCCATGTGGCCCCACGCAGTAAGGAGCAGAGTGGTTGGCGTTACAAATCACATCCGAATTCCTCGGTGGAAGGGATTGAGTGCCCACCTTCAGACTGTGGCATTCCAAAAAAGTAGCAGGGAGCCCTCTTTGATATCTGCCCGAAGAACAAAACACAGCTCCGTTGCCTATAAGGTGGCATTTTCTATCAAAGCAAAAGGCCATAATCCAGACTTATACACTAAATCCTATGTACACTGACATAATGCCCCCTAAGCTGTGTAATTCCTTCTAGAGCCCTCAATGTTTTCTCCACTGTTTTTTCCTTTTTCTCTGTTGCTCTCTCTCGCTCTCTTTCCTTCATGTCTCTCGTCTCTCTAGCCCTTTTCACATGCCTGTCAGTTCACCCGCTGCACAGCATTGTTCTTGTTTTTTTTTTATTCTTCTTCCTCTCCGGCCCTCTTTTTGTCTCCCCAGCACATATTTATACCCTCCACCCCCCTTTTTCTCTATTTATGTTTTTTGTTGTTGTTGTTGTTTTCATCTGTACTCCCATCACAACAACAACAACAACAACAGAAATATTTTGTACTATGCCCAACAATGATCCAAGAGTGCTGCTGGGTTGCTAGGATACCCCGCGGCCATTGTGATTGGTTCTCATTATAGCTGGGATTTGCCGTTTAATCCCGGCTATGTAATTGGCCTGCTCTCCAGTCTTCAGGCAGGCTTATCTCCTTTGACGAGCCTGCATTTAGCAAAGATGCGGCGCTATCATGTATCAACAAATACGGCGAGATAATACAGATAGAGATCCACTCAATTTCAGCCCTCTTTTTGTGCTCTCTCAGCTCATAGGGTGATGATGAAACAGCAAACTCTCTGTTTTGCCGCGCAGCTGGTCAGTGTGCATGTCATACGACACCGAAAAGCCAAGTTACTCATGACCCCGCGGTTCGGCTCTGCTCATGTGTCACTTTCTGCATGTGGGTGTTATAAGTGGTCACCGTGCTGACACCTCACACACACATATATACACACACACAACTTCAAGGCAGAGCTGTCATGTCGGAACAAGCTGGTCATTCCTGATGGAAGATGTGTCACACATACGTGAGCACACACAAGCTGAAGTGTCACATGTGAGAAGACTGTCACTGCGGCAAAGTGGCGATGAGACATAAAAACGCCGCGCAGTGTCTGCGAGACCGAGAGAGACGGCTCATGTCACACTGGGATATTGACTGATTTGATAGAGACCATTTTGTTTCGTGCCATATAAACCTAAGGCTGTTTGACACATAGCATGCATGTGCACGCCGCTTCATCATTTTCGAACTCATATTTTTCCACCGCCCAAATCAATTATTCAGATCTGTGACAAGAGCTTCATGTGTGAACCTCTCACACAGTTATGTGTGAAATCATGTGAAAGATGAATTACATGCCAAGCATTAAAGGGCTCGTTCACCAAAAATGACAAAGAAACATATTTTCTCACTTACCACCGGCGCTATCTAGCCATGAAGTCAATTATGGTACATTTTTAGATTTGGAATGTGTCTTTAAATGTCTCTGAATGCAGTGTAGCTGCATGAAACTTGATCCTGTGTAACCTGAAAAGACAAATTGTTTTTGAGCTCCTCAAATGTCAGTTTTTCCATACTGAAACCACTATCAATGAAACTCGGCTGACCTCTATTTTATTGGGGTGGTGGCAGAAATATGATGTTCAGTTCGGATGTATCTGTATCATGCCGATGCACGACAAAAGTGCACTTAACATAGTGAGGTCAAAACATTACAGAGCTATAAAGAAAAACCCAACAAATCCCCACTAAGCAAGCACTAGGCAACAGCGGAGTGGAAATATTCCCTTTAATGGAAGAGTCAGGCTCAAGGTGGGAAGCCATTTGCCTAAAGCAGCAGGGGTGAATGGAGAGCACAGATTAAAACAAGACTATCTGCGTGGCTGGATGCAGCAGTTGCTTAATTACAAATGGACAAAGTTGCCCTCTGACCCCTAGGTTGACTGTATTTCATTTGGGTCTACATCTTTTCTTTTATCACAGTTGTTTTTAGAAGTCTGCTAAAGCAGTCGTATCATGTCATGTGAAAATGGACCAATGATATAAGCGCAGCTCATGCTTTAACCTACACTCAATATTTAACTGCCATAATTAATGCGCTACCAGTTTTAAATAAAAAAATGCATTTGCTGCTATTTCTCTGTGCGGCGTCTGGGTCTGTGTCCCACCAAAGTAAGTCTAGCAGACTGTTTACGTGCTAATGGAGTTATGGCTCCCATATGGCAGCCATCATTGTGTCGGCTAGCACAGAAAGACACACACACACGCAGCTTTGCACACATGCAAGGAGACACAAACACATGCAGTGGCAGCTGCTGGTTATGACAGGGCCAAGCTTAAGAATTTCTGTGGGACCCACCCTCAGTCTGGTGCTTGTGAATCCACGAACACACAACATTTGTGCCAAAAAGGTACATATTTTAACAATGTCGCAGGGATAATGTGATCCAATGCTATCATAAAATGAAGCCAATAGATCTAATAATAATGTAATAGTAATGTAAAAATGTAATATTTAATATTTGGAATAATCCAATTTTAAAAGAGCTCATGTTATGTTTTGCACTTGCCTTGCACACACACGTCACTTGGCACTCATGGCAAATTTTCAGCAACATTCAGCATGCATCTGAATGTGAAATATTAGGATTGCATAGAATATAGCATATAGATAATTTGCATTTGTATATATATTACACATTTCTACTGGCTCTCTTAATGTAATGGGTTATAGAAAGGTCTAACAAAGAAAAGAAGAAGTAAGAAGTAGCTTCTTTTAAACTATATTATTATCTTCTGTACGGCTTACAGCTAAACACAATGTGTATGTGCAAATGCATGTCTTGTATGCTAATGATTAGCAAACTACACCGAATGTGTACACGCCTACGCTTGTATGTGATCAATTCTCCCCACAACCTTGATTAATAGCTCTGAGGACGCATGTGATGACAATGATGATGATGGTTCCTAAATAAGGATTGGCCCATACTTGTCATGTTAAACCTGCTGGTCTAGAGGAGCACTGGGTCACAGGCTTGCCTGTGCCTGACATTCATCTTCATTGGGCTGTTTTCACTCCATCATCAGCTGAAGGTCAAGCCGAGAGATACATGTGAATGAAACGCTCTGCTTTTGGCAGTCAATTATATGTTCACGTGTCAAGGATGCGATGGAGAGGATGTGAGCATGTTGGATTGTGGAGTGCTATGGCATTTTTCAATTTTAGGGTGGGGGCATCCCACCGGCTGATGTGGAGCTAGTATATCATGTGAGGTGTGCTAGAGGGGAGATAGGAAAACACATAGCTCCATAAACTGGTCTTATCTTGCTTTTCTTTTTGTCTTCTCAGTTTTTGTGGACGAGATAATAAGACATAAGAGGAACCTGGTGTATGCGTATGTGGGTAAGATTGTCACTGGTGAACACATTTTCCACATTTAATATAGTGACTAACAATGCTCAAGATCAACCAATCCATTATAACTAAAAGCTTTGCTTAAACCAGATTACATAAGAATATATGTATCTATTTCCATTCATGGAGAGCGGATGGATTTCCATTTTGCTGCTCAACACTGAAAATGAGTTTGTTGTCTGGAAAACTCACAAAACTCCATATCCCATTGCCAGGGAAAGCTGCTCACAGTGAGGTCCATCATTGCATCGCTACTGGAAGGAAGAGCATCACAGACTAAGTTTGATTGCACCAGAGAAGTTCGAGCAATAGAAGAAGGAGTTTCTCTTCTATATAACAAAAGCTAACTTTACTTTGCACATAATTGTATTGATATTTAAACTAAAACACATTTCTAAGCTAACCCTAACTAGTACTTTAGTGTTTTCTAACAGTATTGCTTAGTATTACAAGAGAAAAGCGAAGAACTAATTGGTTCCTTTAGTAAGTACATATATAGCAAACAACTGCTTCTCTAAGATTTTCAGTGGGAATCAATCACAAATCATTAAGAATTTCCAAGACAGACATCGTGAGGCAACCTTGTTGATTGGAGGGTACCTTTTAAATGTCATCCTCCATATCCTACCCCTCGTTTTCTGGAATGGCAAATTGTCAAGATCCCAAATGAAAGACAAGAAAGTGACCTCAGACCCCAGACTGAACCCAAGTGAAGCCAGGGAAACCAAAGAAATCAGCGTCATTATTTTCCAGGTTTTGATCAGCGGCTGGTTGGTTTAGCAGCAGCACTGGTCAAACATGGACATAAAGGCCCAGTGTTGTGTACCACCAGCAATATTTCAGTTGAATTGATCCTTTAAATATGGTTGAATATATAATGTGACTTTCTGTGATTCATCTGACTCCAATGTTTCCTTGTGGGATCCTTTTTTTTTTTTTTTTGACCACACAGTGACTCAGGTCAACTCCCAGGTTCAAATTCATGTAATAGTGTGAAGCAGGACGGCAGGCAGAGAAAAAGAAAAGCGCTCACATGCTCAGCAAACCTTCCCAGAATGTATAAAGGTTACATCAGCCAGTGCTGCTGTCCATCCAGCTCCCACACTGCAGCCTCTCCTCAGCACAGCCCAGTCGAGTTGCCGTTTTCTTGTGCCTGACTTGTGTTGTTGTTGTTTTCTCTTGTGGGCTGAGTTTTACACAGTCTGTCAATCTCCTGAGCGTCACACATTAGAAGGACCAGTGGAGTGAGACACCAAGAGTGATCCCTCTGGGGAACAACACTTCCCCCACCTCCTACCCCTCTCTCTGTTTGTCTCTCTTTATCTCCCAACCCTTCCTCTCCCTCCACTTTCTCTTTCTTTTGTATCTTTCTATCACTGTCCGCTCCTCTTCCTCCAGCTCCAGCAACTCCCCAGACTCCTGGCCAAGTTTGAGCAAGTCAGATCCCCTCTGTTTGGAAATGCAACGCTACATCTGTTGGTGCGCTCAGTGCTCGAGTGGTCGGCCAAGCCCAGCCAACATCCCCCAGCATGCATCACAGCGAGTGTGCAACTAATGAACACGACTGAAGGAATGTGCCGGCACCCTTCTTCTGCCTTTTTGTTTGATAAGTTTCACTCTCAATAGGGGCACTGTCTGCAATGACTCAGCCTGGAACATAGAGGGGAGATATCGAGTCAGATGACCATAAAATATTTGTGGAAACCTCTCAAATGAAACAGCAATGACTTTGCAAACTCTCCTCTAACTTTTGAGGAAGAAAAGTCAGTGAATCACATGAACATCCCGAGTGAGAGACTTCTCAAAGAGCCAGAAGTTGGTAAAACTTTAAAACGGTGAGAGCGTCCTGACCCTGTAAGACACCTGACAAGAACGGCGGCAGAGCGAAAATCAGACGAGTCAAATGCTAAAATCAACTTTCTTTGCTCTTACAAGTGACTTTATTTGAAGGATTGTGTCTTTGAATGAGTAAGGTGACGGGGATATGTGGGGAGCAGGGGGTGTGCGAGAGTTAAAGAAATAAAAAAATGCAGAGCTTTTAACTCAAGCCTCTGTTTGAATAGCCCTGGCATTCTTCTGGATTTAATGAAAGCCCCCAAAGTGAGTAAAAGCCTGAAATAGTATTAACTGGCACACAATAGTAGCCTTAACTGTAGGTATTAAACCTTAACAGCTGAGGCCTAATTGGCTGGCGAATAGGCCGGTGGGTGGCTGACTCTTAGGCGGCAATGTCAGAAGCTTGTCCTTGTCTTCTTCTTTCTGCTGCAAATGAGAAAAAGTTGGACATCACTCTTGATTGAACATCAGTATTGACTTTGCAGCTCCCTTGCGATCGTTTGTTTGTCAGTTTCTTCACTGAAGCATCTGTGGGGTTCTTTATTGTGTAACATGAAGACCTCAACTGCCAGTGGTTTGATGTGTCCATGCATAAAGTATATAAGTGTAACTATATTCCTCCGCACGTTGCTGTCTGCATTTATCGTACCTACATGTGATAAACCCAACAGGAAAACACCCAGTCAAGTGAGGAAAGCATCTGACTCTTGCTTCTTTTTACCGCACACAGTGTATGGTGGGGAGGGGGTCCAGAGTGCATCCAATCACTGACTCCAAAGGAGTGAAGTACTCCCTGGCCAATAGAGAAACAAGACAGTGGGATGGTGGAGTACAATCATGCAGTGAACCCGCCGGTTATCCAGCCAAGTGTGCTAATCAAAACCTTGTGTGCCTGATCAATACCAATGGACAACAGATTGCACTCCTGGGGAACTTGTGGAGGCTAGAGGGGTGTATCAAAGGCCAGGGCAGAGGGGACAGATAAGAGAGAGTGGGAGTGCTGGAGGGGAGCAACGCAGTACCCAGGGACAAGTTGAGTGATTTGAGCGAGTATAACGTGAGACACTGCCTGGCCCGAGGTGCTAGAAAGATCACACACACACACACACAAACACACACTGGGAGGTCCTTTAAAAAGGCTTGACAAAGACCTTGTGCTTTGTAATACAGACAAATATTAAAACGCGAGTTTCCCCGTTGTAGCCTGGCATTCAGCATAATATGTAGCCTAACATTTGTGTGTAATGTTTAACCACTACAATTTTAAAATACTGGTTTTTATCACACATGCAAAATTATCTTGTTGTTGTTTTTACATGATGATGCTACGACGTGGCTTTGGTGTAGTGTAGTGTAATATTCAGTAAATAAAAGAAGGGCTGAAACGTTGTTGACGATGGTCTCCCCTCAATCAATTATCAAAATAGTAGTTGAAATCTATTGAACTTTGACCTGTGCTGTGGTGACCTTCGCGGGTGCAGCCAAGCAGCGTCGGCCCACAGCCTGAGCAAACGACAAACTCATTTTCCTACTTTTGTATCTGAATTTCCCAAAAAGTCAAATAACAAATTACCCTCATATTCAGACCAGACAAGGGGAGACTATTAGCATGCAGATGCAGCAAACATGAAAATGAGTATGCAGATGCGGATGAGTCTCTGAAACACTGCTCTCTGCTGTTAACAACATTAGCATTGTTGCTAAGGTGACTCTATTTATTACACCGCCCCTGTTAGATTCAGAGGATAAATGCTGCGTCCTAGACCTTTATTTTTTTTCCATGATAATATGAATATGCCTGTAGACTCTCTGTGAAGTCACTGCAGCATATTTGTGTGCTTATTTAAAATACAGATACTAAATTATATGGGGTTAAAGGCGATCTAACCTTTTGGCTTCCTGGTGGTGTTAAAACACAATTTTAAAACAAAACAGACTCAATGACACGTCCGTTCACTGTGTGTTCCTGGGCTTTTCATTTCAGCACGTGGTTTGTATCTGCACACAAAGCTCTCCAATGATTTCCATTTATAAAGGATCTAGCAGGTAGACGTCTTCCCACTTTTACATAACAACTCCCGTTTACTTTAATGTTTTCACACAGTAAATTAATTGATCAAAATCCAGCTCAGTGAATCTAACAACATTCCTCAGCTTCAAGTGTGAAATAAATGTATGCCAATTTTCCATAACTGCACACCGGATGATTTTTTTTTTAAACATCAATCTGTCTGCCAGAGCAGAAGAGTACAGATTTGTCTTTCTCATGATTTGCTGAACACTTCCTCTTATGAATGTATTAATACTAAACGGTATAATATGAGTCCTGGTTGTATTAGGTGCACACAAATCTATAAAAATTAACAATGCTCTTTAATCCTTCTGTCATTGCTGTGTGCTTTGAAACAAAAGAGATCATGGAGGGGATTTAATGCATTATACTTTTAATTCTAATCACATCAGTTAAACCACAGGCTTTTTTATCCCTAAAATATTCCTGTTGCTTTTTTAAACGATTTAGCGTCGTACCGTGCAGCAGCGTCTGCCTCTTTCTGGTGTTGACCATTTACTGTTTGCTTCATTGTGGATAAACAGGTGCTCGATGTGATGTGTTTGATATTAATGTGAGTTTGGAAAATTACAGTTGATAATCTTCGCAATCTTTCAGAGGCCTGTCACAGTTCATGGCTATGGGAATTTCAGCAGGCGGCTTCAAAGAGAAGCATTAATCTAAAATAATCTATTGATCAATCCTGATGATCACATTAATCCTGGCAAATCACTGTCATGGATACAGCCACATAAAGGATTACTACCAGTGCAGCTGAATATATGCCAACGACAGTCTTACTGTACTGTACAGAAATTTTAGAGGAGGATACTCCAGGGCAGACTGTAGCCCGACGATAATAGTGAAACGAAGGTAAGAGGATAATTACTGATATCAAGAGATAAATCACAATGTCTGAATTTTAAAAAAGCATGTTTTTACCATTCCTTGCGTTTGAGACAGGAGGACAGCAGAGCCTACGTGCAAACAGGATGTTGACTTCCCTAAATGCGAGAGCCGAATAAATATGAAGGCTTTCCAGATTTCAAATCTGAGCCACGTCCTGTCACTTTGTTGTTGACAGCTGTGCCTTCAGTGAAACATGCAATGAAACGTGCAAACAATAATACCAAAGAAGAACTTACTGTATCTCCTAATGAGCTGTATTAACTGGTGACTAACATACCAGTGACAAGAAAAAGTATGTGAACCTTTTGGAATTTCATTATTTTCTGCATTAATTTGTCATAAGACAAGAGTATTAACAAATAAAATGTGTCTACAATAATAACACAAAATAAATTCTGATCTTTCATGTCTTTATTCAGAACAACCATAAAAACATATATAGTGCTAGCGGAAAAAGTATGTAAGCCCTTGGAATGAATAACTGGTTTATTCCCTCTTGACAACAATAACCTTAACCTGGTGCTTCTTGTAGCTGTGGATCAGACCTGCACATTGTTCAGGAGGAATTTTAGCCCATTCTTTCTTCAGAATTGCTTTAGCTTTGTCATATTCGTTGGACGTCTCCATGTGTGGCTCTCTTCAAGTCGTTCCATAGCAATACTGCTGTGGAGTGTCAATGTGGTCTTTGGCAAACTTCAGATGTGCAGCAATGTTCTTTTCAGTAAGCAGCAGCTTCCTTCATGGTGTGCTCCTATAGAGACTCTGCTTGTACAATGTTTTACCTACTGTAGACTCCAGTTCTAATGATGCCTTCAAACTCAGGATTGTGTCTTTACCTCATTAGGCGTGTTCTTCTTGTGCAAAGCAAACTCATGAAGTTAGAGTGGTCTTTGTAAGTCAAAGTAGCTCTAGTCCACACCCTCAACATAAAACAGAATCAACATAACATTTTCTTAACACAACTCCAGGTATATCAGCACCTGACTCCAGTTAGCTTTTTCCACACACATTATATTTGTTAATATTCGTGACTTAGATGAAGATCAGATCATGTTTTATGACAAATTAATGAATAAATCCATGAAATTCCAAAAGGCTGACAACCTTTTTCTTGCAACTGTATGTCTGTTATCATGCATCGAAGGGCTGCATTCAATGTGCCTCTTTTGGGCAGAGGGCACACTATTTGCTTTTTTCTTTTACTTTACCAGCAGTCCTAGGTAGGGCTGCATGCTGGTTTGGGGTGTTATTCATTGAAAATCAATATTTTCCATTTCTGAGGATGCAGCATGAATTATTACTGAGATGAGCATTGTGGAGAGATTGAAGGCTTAGTCTGAGGCATCACTCATCTGAAGACTTTCACAAGGACATTTACTTCTTCTCCCCTGGAGTTAACTCAGTGAACATGGATCTCCCTCTTTCTCACCGCTGTCAGGGCACATGTCACCCTCTGTCCTGAAGACTATATCTCACAGCAGCAGCTAGAAAAGACATATTTAAATAAATAATTCCTCGGGTCTCTGGACATGAATATTCTTTCTGTGGCAGATCCTCTGGATTAGGGTTATCTGCTTTTTAAAGCTCTCATGCATGCAGGCAGGTTAGGCAACACTGCCATTGTTAATGAATTTGTCCGAAGAATGCCAACTGTGTAATTTGACATTGACCTCGGATCCTTTTTTTGGAAACGATGAGCTAAGCACAGACACACTCTAATTAACAAGCCACTCACGATTGAGATGAACAAATTATGGGGCCGGTTTGAAATGTCAAGATAACCAATTATCAAATAAAAATGGCCATTAGGTAGTTCCTTCTGGCCACAGGTGATGAAGCCACCTGAAATAATGGGAAAAATCCAGGTAGAATGGGTTTTTACACATTGTCATAGGTGAAGTATTAGATTAGCTACTAATGTAAAACACCTTAGGGGACAAATTTGGCCTGATAGATTACTCAAGTATCCATACCGTGAAATGAATCATCACTGGCTTCTTAAGTGATGGATGTGCTAAACATGAAATTATATTTTTAATGGCAGTACAGTAACACTATTCTCTTCCTATTTGTATGAACACTCCAAACTCTTTAATCCCTACAGCCAAAACTATACATATGTTTTTCCTGCGGTGATGTTTTTCCTGCAGTTTCATTTTCAACCTTCATGCTGTTCTACTATGTTGAAATATTTGCCTGTGCTAAAGTTTGGAAATCACTCTTTATAATGGTGACTTCACCTCATTAATGATGACACACCATCCTCCTTGAAACTATGATATGTATCGGTGTCGCTAATGTTTATTCTGCTCCTGTTATTACTTGGTATCAGATCAGAACTGGCTTCTTTCATATTGCATACTACTCCCTCTCCATGCTTTTGTGTGTAAATGGGAGAAAATCCCTGCAGGCTGGTTTCAAACAGTTGTTGCAAGACTTCCAAGAAGAACAGAGACTGACAGCGGAGAACATAAACAATTACATATAGGCATAAGTGTCCACGTGTTTTCAGCCATCAACTGTAGCTGTAGCTGTTCAGATGCCCCCTTTTAATTGACCCCAGCTAATTACCTTTATTCATCTGTGTTTGCAATTCTGCTGGCTACACAGATCATAATCGCTTCTGACAAAGGTACCAAGACCTGCACTGTTCTACAGACAGGACCCAGGAGATAGACATCATGTTTTAGTGAAGAATGGACTTCTGAGTGACTGGCAGATACCTCACCGAGACAGAGCTCTGGCAGGGCTCCAGTGAGAGAGAGAGAGAGAGAGAGAGAGAGAGAGAGAGAGAGAGAGAGAGAGAGAGAGAGGAAGAAAGTGTTTTTCTCAGAGCAAAGGCAGGATTCAATGAGAGCTTCACTGGAGAGGATGAGATGCCCTTTCTGTGTGCGATGAAGGATGGACAGAAGGAGGGGGGAGAAGCAGAGGAAGAGAGAACGAGGGAGCAAGAGAGAGAAAAAAACACTGAGGGAGAGAGAGAAAGGAGGAAACTTTTCAGTCTGTATTTTCCATTCAAAGACATTTTGACAGGGCAGAGCTGTGGCAGGGAGTGGAGCCATTTTGAAGTCTCCTACCGGCAGCTTGAGGGGAGCGGAAAGCCAGAATAGATATATCTTGGGGCTGCCTGGGTGTTTTTTTTTTTTTTTTTTTCTCCCACCACACTTTCTTTCCTGTTTTTGACAGCCAGCTCCGAATCGCCGAGCAGGTGTCTTCTTATTTTCTGCCGAAACAATGGGACAGTGCACACAAACACTCCGCCGCTGTTCATAAACAGATAAACACACCCGCCGACCAGACAGACAGGCAAACGTACACACTCACACACACTCACACACACACACATAAACATGGCAGTGGCACTCAAGAAGTAACTATGCATTGGAAATGACTACCCTTCACACATAATGCTTTCCACAAGGCTGCTAGGAGTTGAGGGAGGGCGCAAGAGACGGGGGCAATCTGTGACTATCCACACTGACACAAAATGAGTGTCACAAAACAGAGCTGCTATTTTCACTTTAATGCATGCAAATAACAGACAGCCATTGACACTGGCCAAGATTTAGTATGCTCTACGATTTTTAGGTCACAGGAAAGGGAGGGGTAATTCATCCTTATTATTCCTTCAACAGATTCTAATAATGTGGCCAGTGTCACGCGCTCTGGCTCGGTATTTTTCTTTCTGGGGGGTGGGTGGGTTGAGGGGGCGAGGAATTAGCGGGGGCTACAGTGCCTTTTAAGTGTCGGATTGTCGAGGCTCTTCTCTGTGTGACGAGTGCCGAGCTCATTGAGGATCAGCGGAGTTGAGGGAGGAGTCCAGCGTGTTGACACTGGAATTATCACAATACACGCCCGCTCCGGCCCAAATCGGCGCATTCACAGGCACCACCGCGGGCCCCGTCCCATGAAGAAATGGCAGCTGAATGGCTGCTTTGAGAGCCCCCCCCCCTCCTTTTGAAGTTTGAGGGTCCCTTGTGTCACTGCTGTCAGTGATTAAGTTGTGACTGGCTGTCTGTCCGGGTAGGGGGGGTGACTAATGCCTACAATGTATGTGGCCCTTGTGCTGATGGGAGTGATATGAGTCCAGTACGTGCAAGCACACAGTCACTTTGAAAGCTTTCAATTTCACAAGTAGAATAGCTAAAAATCTGTATAAATACATAGTCTTCATTATTATAAAAGAAATACAGTTATAATATTAACAAATAACACAAAAATACTATGACATTTTAAAATCTTGCCTGAGCAGTAAATTAAAAAGAAGTGCAGGGTCCCGGCCACATGTCGAAGTGTAGTGAACCCGCAACTGGTAGCATCTAGTAGCAGCTGTGGGACGATCAACAGTACTTCAAAATAAAACAAAGTGTAGCTCAGTGTGAACCAGAGCGCAAACCTTTGGCGAGTACAATGTAAAACTGCTTTTAACATTTATGTTGCTGTGACTAACAGGACCTTCTCACGTCACACCACTCATGAACGATTCACTCCGTCGTTTCTGAAAGCCTCGTGCGTTGCTGCCCTACACCGTTTGCATGACTCAAGTGTGTGAATCCTCTAATAAGCCACTGTCTTATGTGACACATTGTCAGCCAAAGACACCCTCCAAATTTAGAGTATACCCATAGTGATGCCGATTAACAATGCGAGCCAACAAGCTGTCCACCTCGTGGTGTCACATCAATGGCAAATGTGCCTCGTGAAGCTCAGCCCCGTTCTGACTGGATTACTTTCACGTTATTTAAGTGAACATGAAGAAGTCACGCCGCCTCCTTTCCATATTTAAAGCACTGTACCCCCTGTGACTGACTGACTGCCTGATCTGGGCAGTATTGAAAGTTTCTGAACCAATTCTTTTGTGTATTGTGATCTCTTCAACAGTTCCTGCAGAGCCCAGAGGGAGAAGCCAGAACAAGGCGTCGGAAGTCTCAAAATAGCAACTTGCCAGGGGGAGTTGGAGAGAAAAAGGCTTGCTGAGCTACAGCACCACAGCGCCGGACGCTTCTTCACGGTGCAGTTTGAGTCACTCCTTGTTGCTGTTACTCTCTGCCGTTCAAAGTAGAGGATGCCATGGCATGTTACCTCTTGGGCAAAACTACAAAGAGTTGCCTACGAGTGGCCCGGATGGCTGCCCGCCATCGGGCGACTTTTTACACATTCCTGACGGATGGTTGTACTTCTCTCCTGAGGCCGTGAAGGCACAAAATTCAAAGGGACGGGCTTCACGTAAGCTCTACTCGGGACAATGACTGACACACCCACACTGCAGCAAACAAGGCCACATATATGTACGGTACGTGTGCATCAACGAGGCAGGAAGGGAGAGAAAGACACACACATACCAAGATGCTACTCCATGTTAATGGGGAGGCTCATTCCTCTAGCATCAGGCGGTATCAGCAGAACATTGATAAGACATGGAGTAGGTGCAATTTCAGCACTGAGCTCTGATAGAGGACACTGTCGATCACCAAGAGGCATTGTCCAAAGCTTTTAAATCACTTCACATCTTCCCGCATTCGTTCCTCAGCCTCACTTCACGCTCATGGAACCACGCTGGAGACATCATGTGCATTAGAGGCCAAGCAGCTCACCCAACAGAAGACAAGTGCATTCATTTGCAAAGTGAAAAGAATTGAATTGAATTCATTGTCCAATTGTTGTCGTGTGGAGCATCTTGCAGTGAACTAAAAATAATTATGGTATGATTTGTTGTTTTTTTTTTTTTTTTTCTGAGTCACAGCTTCCCGTGGATTCTGGACCTGATTTGACAGTTACACTCATGTTTTCTCACATTTCTCAAAATTAACTTTCACACTTTCAAATCAGCAAACACGACAATCGCAGCAAACAAAATGCAACACATTTTTTTTTTTTTTTTTTTACAAAATTCAAGAGGCCACCCTGTCCTGGCTCAAACAATCCAATCAAGTTATATTAAAACCTTTTTTTTTCACCTAATGACGCTAAAGCTAATCACTAATCAACATCTTCTTTGTCAATACACTTAGTTGAACCTGATCCTCACGCCAACAGCCAGCTTCGAGATGTAATGTTGGCCGCGATGGTGGAGGTATATTCCCTTTATTTGGGGATTAATGAAGAATGTTTTATTATTAATAAGTTGTCTTATAATATAATAATACTATTTGACTGATAGATGGTGTTTTTTTATTGTCTTGTCTGTCTTACTAAGAGGTGAATAGGATCAAATTAAAAATACACCCAATTCATTAAAGCTGCCCTGCGGAGTTTCTGACCACTAGGAGTGCTGTGGTGCAATATTTGAATTGTTAGCTCTCAGTTTAGTTTAATGTATGTACACAAGGACAATACTATAGACACAAAGATGATTCATGCTGCTGTTCCAGTTACCAATTATGTGTGGAGGAAATACAACTTCCAATTCTTTGTTGGAAAGAAAATACATTCAGCAAGTTTAGTAGTAGTAGTTGCAGTAGTGGTGGTGGTGGTAGTGAAGAGTACAAATAGTCAAACGTGTGCAGAATTCATGAGTTTCTTCTCACCAGGAAGCTTTTTTTTTATGTTTTTTAAATCATGTGTATACCCCCTGTATGTGTTAATAAATAAGTACCAGTAGCATGCTGGGAAAAGCCTCCTGCTTAGGTGTAAAATACAGTATGCTCTCTTTTAAGGAAAATATGGAGTACAACACATTGCAGCACCTCCTTCATCTCCTAGTGGTTTACTATGAGTAACAGGAATGATATTACACTGTATGCAGAACAAAAAACAATTCAACCACACAATCACTATTACACGATTAAGATGCATCATGATGGTTTAGAGAAATGTGTCACATTAAAGGGGGTAAACCTGTAATAACAACTAGTTGAATTCTCATCATATAACAATGTACAAATCATCTAAAATACCTTCATCATCACATCACTGGACAACGGAAGTGTGGTTTCACGTCTGTCACTTGCCGACATCATAATTGCGAGCGTATCGCGCACACTGTGTCACAGCACCAACAATAAGCCTTAACTAACACCATGAATAAGGAGCGCCACACATTTCTGCTCTTATTATGTTTATAGAATGGAAACCATTAATTCAGCAGACTGTGCAATCATCTCTGTTTTTCATTTTCTGTTCCCCACATTTCATTAACGCCTCTAGATTGTCTATGAAGGAGTACGAAAACTAACAACTAAAAATGAATATATTATATTAAAATGATATTTTCAGAATTGAGGCACTACAGACGTTTTTCTCTCCCCTTTCAGTCATTACCTAATGTTTGCATTATATATGCAGAACATTCAGACAGAAAATTACTTTTTTGGTAAAAGAAAAGAGGGAGGGGGGGGTGATGTATCATCTCTTATCAGAACTTGTTTTAATTTTGTGCTATCAGTCATTGCGTGGGAGTGTGAGTCACTCTTTTTTTGAACATCTCGTTTTCCAAACAACTCGTTTTCAACTGACGGGGGTCTTTGTGACGGTGTCGAGCGCTTTTTTTTTTTTTTTTTTTCCCTGGCATCATTTTAGACCACTCATCCACTTGAGAGCAAGATCGATACAGCATGCAACTATGATAATGATTTTCTGTGATGATTTCTTCAGCCTTGATCTTCGTGGTTCTGCCTCATAATCGTCTACATGCTCAGTCCCACTTTGTATCTGGTTATTCCAGGGGCCTTGGGACATAGAGTTATTATTGTTAATTTTTTTTTTGTGAGTCATGTTTGATCCAGTGCCCTCATACTGCTTGTTTAAACACCACCCAGTCATAAACGATTTTTTTATTTGGATGTTTTGATCCTTTTGTAAAGTGCCTTCGGGGGGTTTTGAAGATTGACATTTCCCAAAAGCAGACTACTGTGTTTCATATATTTTGTGATTGATACGCACAAAGTGAAAACGATTGGTTGCATGTTGAAGAAGGCGTAGATGCAACATTTGAGCTATTTAACATTCTGAGTAAAGCCTTTTTAAATCCTAGCAGACATTACTATGAATTGATTTGTGGTCATTAAATCTCTTCATGTACATATCCGCTTTAAGTCGAATTCAACATGTGCTGCCTACTTTCTTACTTGCTTCATACACTTTATTGATGTGGTTCATTTTGTAAAAACGAATGCACATGATTGGATTTGCACTTTCTCTGCACCACTCCTGCTCCTTGTGCAGCTTTGATTTGATTTAAACGTGACGATAGAGGGCGCTAGTAAGCAAGGATAAAGCCACTGCTGGAATTCAGACAGCCGTCTGAGAAAGATGCAGCTGCTGAGACTGGCTGTCTCTTTGCCTTTTCTCCCCCCCCCCCTCCTCCCTCTATCTCACTATCCCCTCCCCGATCACTCCTTCACTGTATAATTTCACAAACACACGCACACGGCCGCGCACTGCCTCTGTAATAAATTTAAAAAAGGAACAGGCGAGCATCCTCAATTCCAAGTTAAAAGAGGAAACCCTCCTGCACGCGTATTAATGCACAAAACCCGTCGTCCCTTCCTGTTTGGCACTTTGCACCGTGGTGGGAATTTGCATGTGTGTTGTAGTAAGTGATTTCACGCAGGCACCGGAATTGCGCTCGTTTACCTACCTTGAATCGAGCACCTCTGGAGCTGCGACCATGATGCTGCACAGAGCACCACGCATCACATGCGTGTTCAACAGTGTGTCCATCACGAGCACTTGTAAGGCAGCTGTGGTAGGACACACACCGCGCACTGATTTTATACGGGGACTTGGGTTTGCGCAGCGGCCGCAAAATAAAAAAAAAAAGAAAAGAAGGATGGCTCAGATCACACGGGAGGGGATTGGTGCTGTGTGTGTGTGTGTGTGTGTGTGTGTGTTTCCTCTTTACATGCATAAATTCAGTGGCACAGTCTCACATTACTGGAAGATGAGTGGACTGAGCGGCTCGCAGGCGAAAGACACCGAGCGTGAGCGCAGCCGCCACTGGCGACCACACGCATTCCCATCAGTAACCACAGGGAAACCACAGCATAGCGCACGCAGCACAGACCCGTCCCGTCTCGCCTGTCCTGCAGTGGCTCTGCCTTAATGGTGCTGGGAGGACATTTAGAAGCAGTAGAAGAAAAAATAAAAAATAAAAAGAAACACACGTAACTTATGTCGGCCTGAAAGTCACTAAAAGTTCGGACTCACAATAGGAACCAGCAACCCCGCACCAGCCCGCACAGCCCGCAACATGTAATAACGTTACTGTACGGTGTCTGTTACAATGGAGACGTCAGTGAAATTGTTCTCTTCTTATCGGGTTTTCTCGCCACATCGTGCACAGACACACATCAAGCACCCGAGCTGTGCTCACAAAGTGCCGAGCCACGTCTCCAGAAATTACCGATGAAAACCACCATATTATGTCTCTCTCTCTCTCTCTCTCTCTCCCCCCCCCCCCCCCCCCCCCCTCTCTCTCTCTTCTTTGGTCCATTTTCGTCAAATGTTGTCTGCTCTACTCTGAATCCAGCGACCAAGACCAAAGTCCGACCCTGTTTACGTGCGCTGCTGGGGGAGAAGACACCGGAGGGGGTGGAGAGACGGAGAGAGAGAGAGAGAGAGAGAGGAGAGAGAGAGAGAAGGGGAGAGAGAGAGGGAGAGGGAGGGAAAGAGAGAAGGACTGCAATATCATTTGTGAATCCCTCTCACAGTGCTGCAGATAGGGGCTGCCAACACATGCGGCGCGTCTGCAGGTGAGGGAACAGGCTGAACATATATATATATAGTGGACAAACTGAGGAATTCAAGCAGCGTTTCCAAAAAAAAAGGAAATTACGTTTTGAATTTTCCCTTTGTCACTTCATCCTGATAGATTTTTTTATTTTTTTTTTTTCATATCAGGTTCTGCGTTGTGGAGTTGACTCTCAAGAGGAGAGGAAAACTACAGCCTACACTGTGCGCCGTGTTGCAAGTGACTTGGAGGAAGAGGAGCACACTAGGCAGCAGGACAGGTAATGCTGCTTCACATTCACGTTGTGAAAATCGGGAGAGTTGACCCGCTGTCAACACTTTCCTCCTCCTCCCCCACCACCACACACACCTCAGTGTGATGAGTTTGGAAACTGCGCGGGCATTTCAATGATCCTCTGACATATGTGGACATATAATCGGACAGAGGGATACTGCAGCCCGGGAGATTCTCAGCGCAAACTGTGAGTAAAACGGCGCATGTGGACTTTTTTGGTGCTGTGATGTTCGGACTGTAACATTTGGGCTTTTTTTTTTTATTTTTTATTTTTTTATTATTTTTACGCGCGTAGCCTGTTTGTGCCAACGCGCACGGAGCCTCTCTCTCGCTCTCTCTCTGTCTGTGGTGTGTGTTTTTTTAATATCACTGCGGCTCGTTGTGCTCAAACTAAACGGGGAGAAAAAAGCAACTGAGACCCGGTGCTGGAGGAGGAGAAGCGGATAAGAGAGGAAAAGCCCGTGGCACTTGCTGCTTTTCCACTGCAGCAGCAGCAGCAGCAGCGATGTAGGAAGTCGTCCGGAGGATGAAGTCTCACACATCCCGCAACCGAGGGCTTTGCTCTTAATGAAAACGGCATCTTCTTTCCTCACATTCGGACTTTTATTAGTGATTAAATAATTTTTTTTTGCCTTTTTTTTTTTCAAATTTAACTGGACATTTTTCAGGAGAGAACAATGAGGACTACTGGTGCAGTGGACTATTTGTACTATTGCATGCTCATCCTGCAGCTTGTGCATCAGCCCGCAGCCAAGCAAGTGCTCCGGTACCGTTTGGCTGAGGAGGGACCCGCCGACATCAGAGTAGGGAACGTGGCCGCCGACCTGGGGATTGTTGCCGGGTCCGGTGAGGTGACATTCACGCTAGAATCGGGCTCCGATTTTTTCAAAATAGACAACATAACAGGTGAGCTCACCACTAACGAGAGGCGGATAGACCGGGAGAAATTACAGCAGTGCCAAATGATATTTGATGAGAATGAGTGCTTTATAGATTTTGAAGTGTCAGTCATTGGACCGGCTCAGAGCTGGGTCGATCTCTTTGAGGGGAAAGTCATTATATTAGATATAAATGATAACACTCCTTCTTTCCCTTCGCCTGTCCTGACCCTGTCTGTGGAGGAAAACAGACCCATTGGAACCCTTTATCTGCTGCCCACAGCCACAGACAGAGATTTTGGCAGAAATGGAATAGAGAGATATGAGCTTATCCAGGACAATGGGGAGAACTCGAGGCGATTGGGGTCTTCTGGGGATTCATACTCGGGAAAGAGGAGATTTGAGGAAGGCGCGAGCAGGAGCAGTGTCTTTGAACTGCAAGTTGCTGACACTACCGATGGAGAGAAACAGCCTCAGCTCATCATTAAAGGGGCCCTTGATAGGGAACAGAGAGACTCCTATGAGCTCACACTGCGTGTTAGGGATGGAGGAGACCCTCCTCGCTCCTCCCAAGCTATACTGAGGGTGATGATCACTGATGTGAATGACAATAGCCCCAGGTTTGAAAAGAGTGTGTATGAAGCTGACCTACCTGAAAACAGCTCCCCCGGCGCCCCCATACTACAGCTCAAAGCAGCTGACGCAGACGTAGGGGTTAATGGTCAAATAGAGTATGTGTTCGGGGCGGCCACGGAGTCAGTGAGGAGGCTGCTGAGGTTGGATGAGAGCACGGGGTGGTTGAGTGTTTTGCACCGCATTGACCGTGAAGAAGTGAGCCAACTGAGGTTCACAGTAATGGCCCGTGACCGAGGCCAGCCACCCAAAATGGACAAGGCCACTGTGGTGTTGAACATCAAGGATGAGAACGACAACGTTCCTGCTATAGAGATAAGGAAGATTGGACGCATTTTCTTAAAAGATGGGATAGCAAACTGTGGCTGAGGATGTGGTGGTGGACACACCCATTGCCTTAGTTCAGGTGTCAGACCGAGACCAGGGGGAGAACGGCATTGTGACTTGCACGGTGGTAGGGGATGTGCCCTTTCAGCTCAAACCAGCCAGTGAAATGGAGGGTGAGCAGAACAAAAAGAAATACTTCCTCCACACGTCTGCACCGCTGGACTACGAGGCCACACAGGAATACAATGTGGTCATAGTGGCTGTGGACTCTGGAAGCCCCAGTCTGGCAAGTAATAACTCTCTTATCGTCAAAGTGGGTGACACTAACGACAATCCTCCTATCTTCAGCCAGAATGTAGTGGAGGTGTCGTTTCCAGAAAACAATGCCCCTGGAGAAAGGGTGACAACAGTGGCAGCCATCGACGCAGATAGTGGGAAGAACGCAGAAATAGCCTATTCCCTTGACTCATCGGTAAATGGGATTTTCTATATCGATGCAGACAGTGGAGACATCCGAGTAAACACCATTCTGGATAGAGAACAAACAGAGCGCTACGAATTCAAAGTGATAGCCAAAGATAAGGGCATAAACACTCTTCAGGGCTCTGCAACAGTGGTCGTCCTTGTGGCCGACAGGAATGACAATGAACCAAAGTTCATGCAGGATGTGTTCACCTTCTATGTTAAAGAGAACCTTGAGCCCAACAGCCCAGTTGGCATGGTTACAGTCATCGATGCAGATAAAGGCCAAAATGCAGAGATGAGTCTTTTCATTGAGGAAGAGGAAGACATCTTTTCTATTGAAAACGATACTGGCACTATTTTCTCCACGCTGTCCTTTGACCGAGAGCAGAAAACTACATACACCTTCCGTGTCAAAGCTGTGGATGGTGGTGACCCCCCCAGATCCGCCACTGCCACAGTTTCACTCTTTGTCATGGATGAAAATGACAATGCACCGACGGTCACTTTCCCAATAAACAGCTCCTACACTCTTCTTCCCCCCTCCAGTAATATCAGAACAGTAGTAAGAACTGTCATAGCAACTGACAGCGACACTGGCATAAACGCAGACCTGAATTACAGCATCATTGGAGGAAACCCCTTTAAGCTGTTTGAGATCGATGGGGGCACTGGGGTCATCTCACTGGTTGGGAAACTGGAGCAGAAGCATTACGGCCTCCACAGGCTGGTGGTCCAAGTGAACGACAGCGGGCAGCCTTCCCAGAGCACCACGACACTGGTTCATGTGTATGTTAACGAGACTGTTTCCAACTCCACGGTTGTAGAAACCCAGGTGGCCAAGAGCCTGAGCACATCTCTCAACACCAACATCGCCGGTGACCCCAACTATGATCTAAGCAAACAGCGCTTGAGCATTGTTATCGGAGTAGTTTCGGGCATCATGACAGTCATCCTTATCATTCTTGTTGTCGTCATGGCCCGTTATTGCCGCCCAAAGAATAAGAACGGCTACGAGGCTGGCAAGAAGGATCACGAGGACTTTTTCACACCGCAGCAGCACGACAAATCCAAGAAACCCAAGAAAGACAAGAAGAAACAGAAATCCAAACAGCCACTCTATAGCAGTATCGTCACTGTAGAGGCCTCCAAACCCAACGGGCAGCGATATGACGGCGTCAACGAGAAGCTGTCGGACAGTCCTGGCATGGGTCGCTACCGTTCAGTCAATGGAGGGCCAGGGAGCCCAGATCTGGCCCGGCACTACAAGTCCAGTTCACCATTACCCACTGTTCAGCTTCACCCACAGTCCCCAACAGCTGGAAAAAAGCACCAGGCAGTTCAGGACCTGCCCCCTGCCAACACCTTTGTTGGCACCGGAGATAACATTTCCCTTGGATCTGACCACTGCTCTGAATACAGCAGTCAAACTATCAACAAGTACAACAAACAGGTAAGAAGAGACATCTCCGTGTTCTTGTTTTTTCCCCCACCCCCTCCTCCACTACTCTTAAATGTCTTGTGTTTCTTCTTCTTAGTGTTCTCTCTACCATAATGCTTTCTGACAGGGCTAGTCTCAGTAGTCTTGTTGCCTTTATGGTGCTAATGTGTGTCAAGTTAGTGGTATTGATCTGTTTTGGTTTGGAGTGCCATTCACATGTAATTTTGAAAAGGGAAGAGAAAGGTTTAGATTAGCTAAGGAAGGGGTGTTGTTACGACTCAACCGAACTCGTGCAGCTTTTTCACTTTTATCACGTATCATGTGTTGAGGTTTCATTTTCTGTCAGGGGTGTCAAAACTACTAACCTTGGCAAATGTGTGCCGGAGTGCTGTAGACAGCTCACATAAGGATTTGGTTTGTTTTTTTTTTTATCCCAGAGGGGAGCATGGCAGGGGCTGCTGACTACACTCTCTTTAGCCATGTCAAGCTCCGCCCTGCCCTCTGTCTGTGACAAGGGTTACCTTAACTTCTGGTGAAAAGGGGAGAGGAAAAAAAAAACAAAAAACAGAAAGGTAGATGGAGGTTGAATGCAGCACAAACACGGCTTTGTAAGTGAATTTTATGGTTTCAAGTTGAGTAGGAACATCAGGCCAAGGGGGCGACATTAACATCCTTCTGCACTTTGCAAATTATTGACCTTCCAGTGTATTTTTTACTTAAAAAAACAGAAAAAAATCACTTCCCATACTTATAAATAAATGTACGCCATCTACCTGCCTCGTTCCAGCTCATCTTACCTTCCGCTTCTGTTATTGCCTTTTTCTGCTCCTTGCCTCTCAGTAAACCTTTCTTACCATATGCAAAAAAAAAAAAAGAGTAAAAGATAGAGAAATAAAAAAAAAAATAAAAACGTAGGTGGCATAACTTGCTTCCACATCAAATTCCAGGAAATGTGTGCTTTTATCAATCTCGGCTTTATATTTTTGGGTGTTCTTTTTTTTTTTTTCACTGCTAGGTGCAACAGCAGTGAAAAACAAAGTTAATACATAATGAAGTCAGCTGATTTGCGTTTTCAGGCAAAAGAACACCGTTTTATGTGTTTCATGTGGCAGTCTAATGAATTATTGATCTTTGTTTTACTTGGTGTCAGCAGCTACTCTGTAAGAATTCTGAAGTGCTGTTCTCTCGCACAACACAGCTGCATTGTTTTTTCATTTTCTGTTTTTTTGCCTTTACCGTTGGACACTTCTGTGCTCGTGTTTTATATTCTGAGCCCCACTGTCGCCTTTTCACCTCCAGATTCTGCTTTGGCCCTGTGTAGTACATCCTTGCTTCCCTTCCCATCCACCCATTTTCTCTCTGCGTTTTATTCAGCCTCTGCCACATCATACCCTTTACAATAGTGCTCTCTACCTTGCCTTTCTTTCCTGCAGTGGTTTCTTTTTTAATCTCCTCTCTCATCTCGCTTTATCCATCTTCCTTCCGCCTTCTATTTCTCCTCTCAAATCATTTCACTCCCCTTTTTACTTCTCTCCGTTCTCTTCCTCAGCTCTGTCTCTAACAGCTTCTAATACAGTGTATTCACTGAGCTGCTTCCCAGAGTGTGAGGAGTGCTGTTGCTTTCAGATGTCTCCTGCATAATTAAAAGGGCACTCTATTTGCTGTTGCTGCAGCAGCATGTATTGTGTGTCACTATGCACCGCTTATATATTTATATATTTACCGTCTATAATAAAGGCTGCTGTAACTTTCATGGACCGAGCATTTGTTAAAATATAGTGTCTTGGACGAACTCTATTCTCAGTGACCAAACTACACAAAAGAGAAAAGATTCTTTTCTTGTGGTGTGGGGCACTTCGTTAGGGTACTTAAATTGCAATTAAAGAGTAAAGGGATCCTGTCAGGTAACCTGTGAGGTATTTAATACGCAGCGGTTAACAGATATTCAAATTGCATTTTACATTCCATGGGCTCAGGAAATCACTGTTGATACATTCAGTATGGGGTGAATAGGGCACAATTTAATGGCTGCACAAGAGAGCTAATTGAAGAGATGGTGTGTGTTCATGTGCTTCAATTATAGCATTTAAAAGCCCCCTTTATATTAGTTTAAACTGTGAAGCTGTCATGCTATTTATTAGAGTGGCGCGACGTCTACAGTATTGTGTTGTCAGGTACAGTATGTTCCATTACACTTAATAATAAAACACTTAAGACACTTTTGTGCTTCCCTAAACGACATCAAGGATTATAATGAACATTTCTATTCAGGAAATCATGTAAAATAATTGAGTTTTCTTGATTTTCACTCATTACTACAGCTATATTTAAATATAGGCTTTTAATCACGTTTGACCACTGAGTTAAACCGGTTTAACATTTATGGCAAGTGATGACAAGTATTATTTGCATTTTATCTCGCACACACACACACACACACAACATGCACTCACATGCCCTCACCCACACACCCTACTCTTTTACCACTCCATCTGTGGGAGGAGACCGAGACAGCCACAAGAAAGACGGCCCTGTTAGTGGCGTAGAGAATGGTCCCTACTGTTTCACAAGGGACTTGGGGTGGAAAGACGGGGAGAGAGACAGAGAATGGCGCTGACCATTGACTGTAATCTCTGAGGTATCGGGTTCCGTCCTTCCCTCTCCTCTCGGCTACCTAATAACTGCACAGGCAACCTGCTCGGGCAGGTAACCAGGCAACTGAGAGAGTTTATCAGCGAGGTGAGGCTTTCTTTTTAGCCCGTCAGACATTTAAACAGTCATTAAGCTGAGCTAACTGTGAGGGAGAAGCCAGCGTGTCACCCAGCATCTGTTGAGGGCTTGAACAGGAGGGGAAACAGACCTGACATTTCATCTCTTCCTGTAGCTCCATTGATTGCGGCTTGTGTTATTCATATTCGCCCCTGTCTTCTTCCATGTGTGGCTACAACATTATACTTGGTCTATCTGCTCCTTACATACCCGTGTCCAAGCCTTGCATCTGAAGGCTGATGAGTAGTGCATGCACTTAACAGAACACTTAACTTTATTACTTCTGGCAGCAGCTTCTGTTCTTCCCAGTGCCAGAAAATAATGCTGTCCTACCATAATGTAGTGAGAAATGAAATCACTTAGCCACCGAATTAGCACAAGCCATCAGCTTTTGTTTTATCATTGCACTTCAAAGCGCCGCTCGTGCCCAGGTGGATCACTTTTAATCAGTGGTGAGCCACAGCAGCTTGTATTTATGCTCTTTTCAGCGTAGCCCCTCAGGGTAGGCAAAGCCCAAGTCCACACACTTACCAGGTTATCTTGCCTGAGGGCTGATGCAGCAAGCATAACTGGACATCGCCCTTAACCCAGCCGCCCCGGGGTTCACCTCCCATGCTCTAACCAGCTGTTCCTCCAGGGCCTTCTCCTAGCTGCAACCTCTCCTTCACAAGCTGCCTTACTCACTTCGGACAAACGATATCGCCATGCAAATTGAGGTCACCTCGACGGTGTTTATAGTCAAAACATAGGATGTGATTGCCCTTCAAGCTCCAGGCCCATCAGGAAACCAATATGGAAATGCTGTATTTTGCCACTGGCCTCATTTGTTTTAACCTACAAAATGTAGCTGCCTACACACCTACTGTAGCACAAGCTACTAGTGATCTAATTGAATCTTGCAAAGCCTCAGTTACCCTGCGTCTCCAGTTGTGCCTCTACATAGAATTAAGCAATAATGACTTTACTGTCCACCCCTGTGTGTTTTTTATTTCTTTAGCATTCATCACCACTCGTGTTTTGCAGGCAACAAAGTCCCTTGATGGCTCTTGTGTGATTTTATCTGTAAAACGAGTGAGGCAGTCAGTCACTCATTGAGCTCAATAAGGTAATTACTTGATAAGAGGTTCCACAGGAGCTTTAACATGTTCGGCCTTCCCCCACCCCTCCCATTGTTGCTGATACAGGTCAGCTTATGTCGGGAGAAAGCAGGCTCGAGCAGCTGCCGTTTCACTTTTCTTCATTTTCATTAGATTTGAATACGGCCGAGAACTTTTGAGGACAGTCGGTTTCAAAGTCACGCGAGATGATTATCACACGAGAAGAACGAAATATGAAACACGCAGTAGCAGCTCCCACTGAAACTCCGGATAAGATGCCAAGGGTGAAAAGAGGTGAAGAAAAACACAATCTGGAAATCTTGTGTTTACTAAGAAATGAGATTATGTGCAATGTGCTTGGTTTGTTTATTGTCACATTATTATTAGCTCTCGTCCTTTGTGTGGAGCTGTGTACTGCAGACTGTGGCTAATTTTGTAAAAATAGTTTTGGATCTGTTACGGCTTAATTCAATCTATTACTGCTCAGGCTTTTGTTGTTTATGTTCTGAAAGAGAAATGGAAGGAGTAAGAGAGCACAGTAATACTCATGAAATTGCAGTGGGCAGCATTTTCTGGTATAATTTGGTTTGGTGATTTGAATGCATTCGCTCTAAGGCAATTACTAATCTAAGGATTAGACTTACCTGATACGCGGACAGAAATGGTGCAGGCTGTGAGAGAAAGTCGGAGGTATATTGCTATAGCTGGTTGCTGCTGTATTACTCTGCATAATATGTTAATAGTGAGGCTTTTTGAGATGTAGGATGTAGGAGAAGCCATGAAAAGTACTGCCTCATTCCTATTTCTTTGTCTTCTTTCCCCTTCTTCCCTTCTATTCTCTTCTGCGCTCATTTGTCTTGACGTGAAAATAAATACTCGTGATTGACGGCGCCCGAGAATCTCCGGACTTGTCCGCGACATTTGTCATGATCTCACATGATGAAAGACAGGGAAAGGTGGGTGAGGGAGTGCGGGAGGAAGCAGACAAGAAATTTAAGCCGCGTGCCAACTTGATTGCTCTCCACGCTGCTGATTGTAAGTGGCAGTGTCGAGGATGCCACCTTCTTCTCGCTGCTACTTCTTCTTTCAATTTGATGTCATCGAAAATGGAATTTCATTTCATACTCGATCGCATTAGATAGGGCTCACAAGGATAAAGCCGATTCGTGTGTGCAGATTTCCCTTTCCTGTGGCACTATCAATCATTGCATATTCACCATATTGCCGACTTGTTTTTCACAGCATTGGTTAGGAGGAGTTTGTACAGTAAATTGACTTTTACAGGGCACCCAAGGATACCCTATGATATACTGCGCTGGCCTTGTTGTTTTCTCAGAAGCCGTCCCCTTGTATCCACTCTAGAAGTCAGAACCAACCAAATGAGAACATCACTTATTTGTTCTGCTGTACAACCCTAGGGAACAGTTCTCCATCAACAAGGCGGATCACAACATGGATCAGACGTAGGGCTTGTTGTTTGTGAGACTAATAGGCAAAACAATAGTGTTTTGTTTACTGTGACACTGTACCTCATCAAAATATTGCAAAAAAAAAGGAAATGTCTGGCAGAGTCAGCCTCATAATAATGTGATTTTCTTGTTGTTTTGCAGAAAAGGTTACGGGCCATTTGTTCTCTTGATGTAGAATCTAACAGGTGGTAGACGGGTCTTTGCGTTTGCACTCATTTTTTTTGCCCCATTCTCCTATGAGCAAAGTTTTTATTTACTTTACTGTACACGCGTGCTTCCCCTATTTCTGTTTCTCTCTCTCACTGTGGAGCAAACGCAGAAATGAATCAGATGAATCGCTCCGTGTCATTGTTGCTCACATGGGTCTAGAGTGTCAAGGGAACTGCCAGCAGGGTCCGTGTCGCCGCCACCCTCAAGCCTTGGCATCGGCCATGCTGTCAAACGCGGCCTTCGTGAAAATGAGAAAGGCGAGCGGTGAAAGCCAGGCACGTGGATTCATAATTTACCCGTAAGTGCCACCTTTTTGCTGTGGCACCCAGCTGTAAATCTCCGTGGTGCAAAGTGAACGTGTTTATTGAGCAGAGCTGACAGGTGAAGAAAAAGACACTTCACAACTGACACGCCATGACTCTTCTCCCAGACAGACAGCAGAAAGACATTTAACTTCGTAAAACTATGGGTGTGCCTGAGCACTTCTACGCGGTAGTGTTGACAGGGGAATAGTTCAGTTGGTGTAATTGGTGCACATTTAATGGGTACAACCTTCACCCTGGGTTCAGGTTCACATTGATTTTTGAGGGCTCTGACAGACATGCACCTGTCCTATCTCTCTTTCCACATACTTACCCCTTTTGACTTCCTCTTTTGTATTGAGAAACTGCTGAAATATTAAGATGCACTGGGAGCTCCTGACTGCATAAGACACATTAAGAATCGTCCTGGATAAATAATGCATCTGAAACCTTTGCGTCCAAAGGATATAGTTTTTTTCCTATTAACAGGCTGCAGTCATACATATTTGCTAAGCAGTAGCAGGGTATAATGGATATGACTTGACTTGAGAAGGGGAAGAATAGGACAGCTTGACTGCTTCTATTAGCCCTGTTTTGGTGCGGCTCCCACCATGTGGCCCCCAAATGAGATTATATGTGTATGAAACAGGAGGTAGAGCACTCACCGACCATCCATCAAAGCCTGGGGGGACCTGTGTGAAAGTTTGTGCATGTGTACTCAGCGGGTAAACTCACTGTGTTGATGCGTGTGTGAATGCGTAAGGGTGTGATAAAGTGCGTGGGTGTACAGCACGTATGTGTGTGTGTGTGTGTGTGTATGTACGACTGTGTATCCTGTGAGGGCTGGTGAGGAGAGCAAACGGGGGCCTCCACACTTCAGCCTCTCCATCATCCTGCACGTCAGGCACACGCGCAGCGACATGCCTGAGAGGGTTTCAATATCCTGTGTGTGTGTGTGTGTGTGTGTGTGTGTGTGTGTGGTGTTTGTGTGCCTGTGCCGCTGTGTTTACTCAAGGAATGCAGTTCATTATATTTGTATGTGTGTCTGGTTATTACATACAGACTCCACACATATGCATTCAGAGGCAGATGGAGCCTGAAGGCAAGAGCAATACTTTATTGTCACCTGTTAAAAACCCACGATAAACTGGAGTGGTCTGTGATGCGGCAGGCTCTCAGTAATCATAAGTGCCCTAGAGCAAGGCACTGGGAGCTCCTTTCGCCCCAGCAGAGCTATTTATTGGACACCGCTGTGACTAAGACGTGCACTTTAACACTATTCAGTTTGAACACGCACACGGTGTCTGTATTAAACTCAGCAGATGAGTGCAAAAAAAAAAAAAAAAAGCTGAAATATTCATTAGGAAAGCACTGGCAGGGGCAGGAGGAGCCCCTGTATCGATGAGGCCTTACCTGGCAGAGAGCAGGCTATTAGCCAGGCCCGATAAATCTTGTCAGAGGCTGGAAGAGTCCGCCTGCCTGCTGAAGAATGAAGGTCACGGGGCAGCTGGAGTTACGAGCGGCCTCGCAAGGTAACTGCTATCAAATCAGAGGAAATATGAAGTCCGGCCAGTCTTTTTTAGAAAATGCTAATTTTTCAATTTGCCTCTTTCTTGGTGTGTACTTTTCTCAGCTCGCTCTTTTAGCATGCGTCTTACACCAGCGTAGGATTCAATTAAAACGTGAATATGGTTTCAGACTTGGTATGTACGTAGTTTTTTATCACTGTGAAGCTGATGGTGACAAATATGCACTGACAGTACCTAAGAGTTTCTACATAACAGTGTTTTATTGACTTTTCTTAAAATATTTTCAGTATTTGTGTGTCTTACATCTAGTTCTAAATGACTGAATTACATTACATAGCCAGAGAAGACAAAGACTCCTCTAGATATCCATAAAAGGATGGGAGGATGAACTGAGTCGAGATAAATCCATTTGTTCTGTGCTGCAGGAACTTTCCATGACTTTATCTTGGTAATATTAGAATATTATTTAGGGCCGAGATCTTCTACTCAATTAGTCCATTAATCATTTCAGTCATGTTCAAGCAGAAATGCCAAGCACTTGTTGGTTCTAGCCTTTTGTGTGTGCGTGATTGTGTTCTTTTCATGCAATATGATACCAAGTAAAGTAACTCTTTGATATATTGGCTAGTGATAGATGCTGTCGGGAAGTTACAATTTGCACTTTTCACCATGGCTGTCTTTGGGGCCCATGTGGCAGAAATTTGTTTATGGGCTCCTGTAGATCCTTCTCATTTTCCTATTTCCTGAGACACCATCCAGGACTAAATCAAGTCTCATGTTATGTGGCTTCATACAGTATTTCCAGTTTGTAACTTCACTGCAGGCTACAGGCTGGTCAGTCATGACAGAGTGGGCTCCAGGTGAGGGAGCCTTAAAGAGACAGGGACAGCTTCAGGTAGAGGGTGATCAAAGATATTTTATAAAAGGCCCATTATACTGAAAATATGTTGTTTTGTTCTTAGTTATCTATTATGATAACGGCTTTGCGTTTATTCAGGGTTGGCCAGACTAAACCAGACATTTGAATATGTTATAATGGGCTCCAGGGAATAATGAGGGCATTTTACACTGTTGTCTGACATTTTATACACTGAACAATCAGAATTAGATTACATAAAGAAATAACTGTCAGAGGTATTCGTAATGAAAATAATTGGTTCCACTTTACAGTTTTTCCCCTGTGATGGAACAATATGACCTTACGGAGGAATTTACAAGATATTGAAGCAATTTTAAAACACGACGTTACATCAAATTAGTTTAGGTAAGGAATTTAAGATGAAAAGTGGTGCTCTGTAGTAGAGCTCTGCATTATGTTGCCAGAATACACTGTACTTTATATAGTCTGACACGAGTTCTCATATGCTGTATATTCCCATAGGCCTGCCCCTGTTGCCCTGCTATATAAAGTGGAGATGAATGTAACGCTGGCTTTAGTCAGACAAATTCTACTGTGGATTGAGGAGCTCCAGACATTTAATATGGTTTCAGGTATTGATTTGCGGCACCTTGCCCTATAGCCTGTTTATTATCTAGCTTTGGTTTCACCTTTTTACTCTTTTTCTCACAGTATCTCAGGAGATGAAGTCCTTCTCCTCATTTCTCCCTCAATCTTCCCAGCAACAATGTTCTGAGCAACAACTACAAATAGTCAATCAAACTGGCCACTGGCGGAGAGCGCGACGGCCATTTTGGTTTGGTGAATGAGTGAGTGAACTCGTGCTTGAATAATAACGTGTCCTGAGCTGTGGCTTTTTGCTCAGTTTTGCAGCAATTATGGAGGTGGAGAAACGGGGGGGATGTAATCACGACTGAAAGACGGCTCTTTGACACGGTTCATTTACCCTGAGTTGGTCCAATGCAACACTTGTGACACAATAGCCAATTGTAAATTACAGAGTGGATTCAGTGTTGAGATGTGCCTTGAGGGGGAGCTGGGGCCACAGAGGTGGGGGAAACAGGGAATCTTGTTACATTTGTCGCCATTTGGTTGTAGGTTGATGAGGTCTGGGATTGGGGGAAAGGCAAGGATATCAATCAAATTGACATGTCTGGGGGCGGGAAAATTATTAGAATAATGGTAAACAAAGCCACTAAAAGTTCTTCAACTTTATTTCAAACCCAGCCTTGGCTTAATCAGCTTCATTTAATGCCAGATCCATCACATTTAATCTGTCTGTACTGATATATTAATAACAGACTTCGGTGTAAGGAGGCCAACTGCTGGGAACATAAGTGCATAAAGGAAGCCTATCACACAGTGAAGAGCTCTTATGAACCGGTGACGTGGGGGTGGGTGGGTGGGGGCTCATAACGTTTTTGACAAGCAGCTAAGTGCCTACATGTGTGACATTTACGAGTGTGTCGTGGAGATCCCCAGCTGAACTCAGATGGGAGACAGTTACTGTCTGTTTAATCACCATCAGGATTCTGTGGATGCTGCAGCAAATGTTTGAGGAGCACATATTACTTTCCCCTGTGAAGCCAATTGCGGGGTGATCGTTTGATGTCTACACAAATGTGCTTAACATGAAAACCGCTTTTGAGCCCTCCCTTTTTCCTTCCTCTGCACATTTGAAAGATTTACGTCAGGGCCTGTGTGTGTGTGTGTTACTGTCTGTGGGTGTGTGTGTTTGTGTGCACCCCATTGAATCTCTTTGAATGAGCTTTTCTTTGCCGCGGCAGTCGCGTCTCCCAGTGAACTGGGGACATGACATGACAATTGGAGCACTTGTAATTTATGTTTAAAATGCCAGCGTTATCTCTGCCAGCATGATTTTGTTTGAACAAGGAGGCACACTGGCGAGGGTCCTCAGTCGCTGTTTAAACCGTATGCCTGTGTTTGCTTAGGAATCCTTGGTGGGCTATCCATTGTTACTATGGCAATATACCTCCGCTTTACTCTTCCCCCACCCATTGCAACTTCTCTCATGGCCATATGCCTGGAGTTTAAAAAAAAAAAAAAAAAAAAAGGCTCTTGCTGCTCTCTCATCTTGCTTGTACCCCGTAATTCAGACACATCACTGCCAAAAGAGGAGCTGAGGGGCGACGTCTTCCCTGAAAAAGTCACGGTATTCTAACAGCTTTGGCCTGGAGTTGGATGAGGCGTGGGAACGTCATGTTCCACTAAACTCTTTTGATAAAGCCACCTGGGCAAATGGGGAGCGTTTCAAAGATGAAGGTCCCTGAACACTGAATTGGCAGCGGTCGCTTTACTACAATGTGCTCATCTCTTCCCTGTGTCACAACTCCTTAGGGAGCCGTAATTTACTGCCCTCCCCACTTTGAGCACTTGATTCACCAGATCAAATTAAACAGTGAGAGGCTGAACAATGCTTTGCTCTTTAACGCAGGGCCAGTATTTCGGCACCACCTAAGGTCCTGTTTAGCTACTTTATCCTATGTTTTCTCCTCCCTGGGAAAATGCGCTCAACATGGTAAAAAATGGACTTAATGGATTTTCAACAACATCTGAACGTATTTGAGTCAGGAGAGAAGAATGAGCTTGATGTGGCTAAACAAAAGCATTTTTTAACATAAATGAGCTATATATTCACCTCTAGTGGGAAAAAGACACGACTAACAAGGTCAAGTGTATTATTGATGTGATGCACCACATAGGAATCTATTCCACAGTATCAAATAGCCATGAATCATAAAGACAGATGGAACAAGTCCTCTATATTTCATTCCATATCTGAGAAAGCGTGACGACTGAATAGCAATGAATTCATTCAGACAGATTGAAGGAGCTGGTGTCAAGGATCAAAAAAGGAGCAATGTTGAATAAATACAGTGAGTATCTACAGTAGGCCTAAGGAATAGAGTGGCTGACCAAGTGTGCCGACTGGAAGACTTCGCAGCAAAAATGTTAAGCACTCTATCATGTTTAGAGCTATGCAGGCAACTCATCAGCCAAAAACGCTCAAAAGCAGAAGAGAGAATGACGAGCATGTACTCAAAAAAAAAAAAAAAAAAAGCGTGTGGAGCTGTGTGTTAATTTGTTTTTGAATCTTACTGGGAGTGCGTCTCCGTGTAGTGGCTCACGGCACACATGTGAAGTGTGCCTGTGTGACAACATGAATGTGCCTGATTGTAAGTTGTTGGTGAAATTACCTCAGAGACTGCCTGCAGAGTTTGAACATGTTTGCGCTGTGGATTCGCACGTCTCGACAATTAACGCTAACTCTTTTTAACCCTTACCTTTTTACAACCATCCTGGGCATTTGCCTCAATCACTCAGTAGGAACCAATGGGAGCATGCTCAGGGATAGTCATTTAACTTTTTCATATGTGAACTTTAGTACGCCTTAGTAGAGGTCTAAAGAATCCTCTTTAAATACAAAATGCTTTGATCTATGGCGGGGCCAGGCTGCCACAGCGGCTTCTGTTTGATTACTAGCCTCAGCCTTTCTGCAGACTTTGTGTCAAAGCTCATAATGAACACTCTGGGCAGCAAATGGTGTGTACCTCTGTGTGTGTGATAGAGCCAGACACAAAAAAAAAAAATAGTGTCTGTCCTACGTGGGCTTGTGTGTCTTTACATGTGGGGGACGTTCTTCAGGCGTCACTTGCTATTGACTACGTTTTACCTGCTTTATCTGCCTGTAGTGGCCCAGTCGGCTTAGTGTGTATCTCACTGTAGCCCAGACAGTGTCTGAGGCTCAGCTGTTTTTATTAACATCCGGGAGGTGTAGAAAGGTTGAGCCCGAGGAAGGCGGTGGGGAAAAATGATGTGGATTACCAAGCAACCAGCTTTACTTTAAACTGCTACTGCTGAACTGACAAGGCAGCGTGTACCATTCCCACATCCTCTCCTTACGTGTTACCTAAACTCATATTTCCAGACACTCGTGTGATTTTCTCATCACACAAAAAATTTCAGCGGTGCTCATCGCTTTGCAGTGCGATCCGAGAGTGATGCATTGTGGGGAGGACGGGTAGGAATGGACGACCGTGCCCCCACGTGTTTACGCTGCATCGGCGCGGCGACAACACCGCTGGCGACAGCGCTAGGAGGAGGCCCTTTGTGCGGCACAAGCT
The DNA here is from genome assembly GCF_900324465.2 of Anabas testudineus. Lineage (NCBI taxonomy): Eukaryota > Metazoa > Chordata > Actinopteri > Anabantiformes > Anabantidae > Anabas > Anabas testudineus. The sequence goes on along the minus strand of NC_046627.1, from coordinate 18,656,980 downwards.
GATATACCGAAAAAGGGAGTGACAAGGTTTGAAAAATTGGCAAACAGCGCTTGCTGGAAGGCTTCCTTGGGGCTCGGGGTACCTTTTGGAATCATGTGCGAATGCAGACGAGTGTGAATGAAAAATAGCTGTGTGATCCTGCCATGTTGCTTTTGTCAAGAATGCGTGATTTCTTTTTTTTTTCTTCTCGCTCTCTGCCTCCCTCCCACCGCTCGCTGTCATCTTCATCATCTGCCCCTCAAAGCTTGCTTTCCTTTCCTCTCTCTCTCTCTCTCTCTCTCCCTGCTTCTCATCATCTCTGTTTTAACACTCCATTCTCTCACCAACATCCCCTCCTCCTCCCTCTCTCCTCTGTGTTTTTTTGCTGTCTCTCGTTCTCACCCTCCTCCTCCTCTGTTCTTCCAGCTTAGCGGTCGTGGTTATTTAAGGCTTAGAATCCATAAAACCAGCCTTAGGTGTGTTTGCTTTTGTTACTTTCCCAAAATTGGTGCATACACTGCCGCATTGTTAGCTGTTGATCCTGGTTCAGCCACTGCCCTGTTAGTGGAGGGTTTCATGTGGTTTGTGTGGTGACTTAAGCCTGGGTGGAGCCATGCAAGCTCATCAGCAGGTCCTAAGTAGAGGAGTTTCCGCTTAGCAGGGAAGTTAAGAAGACATACTCGGGATACCTGGCCCTGCCCACCCTTTCCCCTGAAGGAATACTGTGAGAGACCCACCCTATGGGTTTGTGCAAAAGTCCTCCAGTGCTATCTACAGCATTTCCTGAAACTGTTCATTGAAACATGTTTATTAATAATGTTCTCTATAAAAGAAGATCACTTCTGTTGTCATGGGTGCAACATTTTTACTATATGCTCCTTAACTTAACAGCAACATGCTCGTAGACCTGATATTTAATGTTATCTGTGGGTGTGCAGAAGGGTTTTTGAAACAATTAGTTATTTTTGTCTTTCTGGAACAGCAACAGGGTTTTTTTTTTGTTTGTTTCCTTTTCTTTTTCTTTTTTTTGTGCGACACAAACCAGTCACAGCGTGATCCCTCCTGCACAACATCTGTCCCAGATTGCACTACCCTTCCTAATTAAACCCTGTTTACCTCAACATTCTTAAAGCAGACTACTGACTAATTATTAGACACAAGCTCCTCAAAGCCCTGCTTAAATCTCTGGCGCTGATGAGAGCGCTGCCGTCGTAGCTGGTGAGTGAACATTAGAAACGAGAGAGGAAACCTAACAAGAGCCCTTCGCCTCGAGCGCCCCGTCTTTGCGTCCGTGTTGACGACGACCGAGTCTCCGCCAGAACGTATTGGTCTTTCACACTGAAGAAAAAGAAAGAAAAAAACTTTAATTAAGGCTCTGATCAGTGCTTAAACATTGTTTTTGTATATTCAACGGAAGGCGGTATAAAAAAGGAGAAGAAAAAAGGAATCTAGAACTTGCGGCAATTTCCAATCATACATTTTTAATGTTTATTCCGCTGTTTCTTAATTAAATCCATGCATCAGAATATAGTACAAAGCCTAGTATCAGAAGAGGGTTTGTGGGGTGGGGAGTAGACAAATTTATTATGCATAATTTCCCAGGGAATGTCTGTGAGGGATTTTCATTTTTTAAAAAATAGATTCTCATGACTTTTTAGTGGCGTTATATATATTTGCCTTCTGGGTTTTCACAGGAAGGGGCTGAAGACCTAGTGGGTTGTGTGAGCCACACCGTATTCCCAGTCATTCCACATGTGAAATATATTGGATGGTTATCTGAAGCTAGGGTCACCTCCGAAAGACACATTTTAATGATTTTAGACCTAGTTTAACAGACTTCTTACAAACACACACACTCCCCCACACACACACGCTCACACACAGAATTATCCTGGGCAGCAGCCTGATTCAATTAGTAGGAGGTGAGGAGCAGAGAGATGAGGGTCACACTTGCCATTCCAGCCCAAATAGAGATGCTTCCTAGGAGACCCAGGTTGTCTCTAAATTTGGCAGCTCCTGGGTCATTGTCTCATCACGGCCCCAGAGTCGCTCCAGGGCTCAGTGTAGCTCTATAAGTTGAACTGTCTATACATCTATAATGTACATTTCATTCTTTAAGAGCTCCGTAATGCTGGTTTTCTTCCAAAGCTCTCCACAGTGCTGCAGTCACAAGGCAAGACTCCCCGCAGCTACTAGATGTGTTGGTTTCTTTGCACCAGCATATCAACTGAGACTGAAATTTAAAGGATTTACAGACCTACAAGTAATGCATATATTTTATTTTCTAATATGAAGAATAAAAATAAATCACAGGGTAAAAACACAGCAACCTCTATGAAATCCCTCATCCTCACCTACCCCTGAACGACTACTGATGACTGCCCACGCTACTGCTCCTCTGTTATTGAGGTTTTAAAATGAGCATTCATAATAAGGAGGGTATTAGCTATGGATTTCCTGTAATGGTGGTTACTGACAATGGCCAGCCCTCCCATCGAGGTGTAATGGACAGGCGGGGATCAATGGTGGATAAACACCAGAGCTTCGTATTTGAAAGTTATTCAAACAAGCGCCAGTTTCCATCTCTAATGGGGGTGTTTATACAGAACACCTGGCGTCGCCTCGCCGTTTCCCCCACCCTGTCTAGACGCTGTTCCTGTCAGCCTCGCCCGTAGCTCATGACGCAGGAACCACTCTGGCTCTAGTGTCTGATAGGGCCGAAAGAAAAATCTGCAAATAAACATTTTTTTTTTTCAGAGAAATATTTCTCCTTAGCATTGAGATTGATGTAATCCCAAGTTTTCCCTGCTTTGAGGTCCTGCTGTTATTACTTTTTCTAAGTGGGCCTGTCCACCAGATGTGCCCACAGCATTTCAATGCTAATTCAGACATGCTGTTGCTGTTTGCTCATGTCTGAAGTATATGGCTCTATTATTCTTCCCTTATTCTTCTTGGTAAAAAGTTTAAACGTCTCACTGTTTCTTAAGGACTTTTTATTGCCTTATATTGTCCTGATATTGTGCATGTTTTTGTTATGTTTATGAGGGGATCTGGATTTGAATAAACAGCATCCGAGGCCGTAAACATCTGCAGGATGACCAGCTGTCTGGCTGCAGTGGTTTAGCTCAGCTCTTATAAGGTGAAGAAGGGGGAAGAGCAGCTCAAGAGAGCAAAGACACACATAAACTGTTTCATCCTTACAAGCGTTACTGTAAACTTCACAGTTTATCAGAAAGGGTACTTCTCCCTTGTTGTGTAATCTAACTTAAAATATTTAATATAGTCAAATTTCAATGGCAAAAATCGAGCTGTTTTCCTTGAAGCGCAGTTGTTTTGTGTATGCATCTACAAGATTCAAGCCCTTCATTGGTGTCACCTTTGCAGAGAACGATGTGTATCAAAGCACAGACACAAAGGCTTTGAATACTTATGGAAGCCGCCTGGGTGTTTGCTGTGTTCTGGATATATCAACAAGAAAAAGGAACGAAACAGAAAAAAAGGCACCAAGACATCAACGACACCCGGAGGATTTTAGTGTCTCATCCTTCCCACGGACACGTCGACTTTTTATGAATAGCACATTTCACAGGTTGCCAGTGTGAGGGCACGAGTCCCTAAGAGTTAACATCGCCTGAAGTCAAGTGAGTTTGGATGCAGCACTCAGTTCTGAATCAAGTTGCGTGTGAGGCATCTTCCCCTCAGGGGAGAAAGGGAAGACTGAGAGAAGCTCAACAAAAACAAGTCTTTCTTGTTTTTTTGGATTCCTCTCAGTGATCACTAATTACAGACTGACAAGGCTCTTGTTAAAAAGTACAAAAAGGGAAAAGAAAACATGAAAAAAACATTAAATACCCAGTGTAATTGCATTTATTGTGATAAGTTGGAACAAACATACTCCTCTCATCCTCCAGGGATTTGTGTGTGTGTGTGTGTGTGTGTGTGTGTGGATGCAAATGAATCTCAGTTATTTTATTAAACCAGCAGTAATATCTCAGTAATGTGAAGAAGCTCTTTGAAGTAATGACTGGTGTCAAAGTTGAGAGCGTTGCTGGGAGTTTGCCATGATTTCCAAACCCTGTTAGGAGATGCGTTCGTGTGACGTGTTGTTATATAGGGCTGCTTTCATGTCGACAGAAGGTGCTGACGAGGGCAGCGGCACCATAACTAGGCCGAGCTCGTTGCCAGTTTTGGAGCGTGGCACAACAGCTAACCCACGTGCAAGCTCCGCGCCCAAGATTGCATGTCTCAGCATACCTACGGTAGCTTACGCGTCCAGAAAGAGTGTGAGTCAAATCTTTTGTCTTTCCTCACAGGCTCAAGGTAGATTTGAAGTGCAAGTGGGGTGGCGCAGTTTGGATTAATACCAAAATACAAGATGTGGAGTTTAACGTGCATTGGAAATCTGTTCTTAAGAACGTGAAAAGGTGAAAGGGCAGCGTTAACTGTTTCCAACAGTTGTTGTTTTTACGGTTTGAGGAGGCGCGTCCATCCTGTTTGTGTGAATGTGCAGTTAGTGTGAGTGGCGCGCTGCCAAAAATGAAATTGAAGAGTGGTTTCTGTTTTTGTCATGTGGTCTGCAGGTATGCACGCGATTAGCGCTACCTAAACCAATATTCTTTCATGTTACAAACTCGTTAGACCTCTCTCTCTCTCTGCAGAGTATCTGTGTACAAGTCTTTGGTATGTCGTGCATCTGTAACTGTTACACGCAATTCGGAGAGCGTTCCTTTCATGAGTGCAACAAGGTCACGGCGCTGCGCAAAGTTATTCCACTTCAGAGCTGCAGCATTTCTAGTAACTCACTCAAATCAGCAAGGAGTTGAAAAGAGAAGCGGTAAAAAGACAGGCTGCTCGCATCACAGTTTTTCTTTTCTTTTTTTTTTATTCCAGACATTTTTTTATTTTTTTAGCCTTTGTAAAGGTTGTTTCAAAAACGGCACAGTCAGGGAAGAAGAAATATGACTCACTTATAAATTTGGGTGAAGGTGGAATAAAGATATTCTCGTTCCAAAATAAGATATCTTAACATCCGGAGGATGTGATTCTTACGCCTACGAAATAATTAAAAAACACAATTTTTCTTTTTCAAACACATGTTCAACACTTTAACATTATCTTATTCAAATGGCTGCATTTAGAATGGAAATAACCTTATATGTACTTCATGCACACTTAATCTGGGGGGGAAAAAAAAAAGCTTCTCTGACCTCACGCTGAACTCCTCCAAAGCTTCTCCTTTTGAGCTCACATCTTTAAGGTCACCACGACCCCCCCCCCACACACTCCTCCTCCCGGTACCTGTTTGTTTTTCCTTGATTAATGTGATGCTACATGAAGATGTTTGGCTTTTGTACACAGCAATAATTCAGTCCATGTCTGCGGCTCGGAGGAGCTGCCGTCTGTTGCTCACGTTTCTAGACCCCTAGATCATTAAAATGCCTCTGGCAGTGCACTCCTCACGTAAGCTGTTTCTTGTCTTACACTTAGCTCCAACGTCTCATTTTGGCAGAGCGCGGTCGGATCACCTCAGAAAAGTCCAAATAAGGTGTTTTCTGCACAAACACCTTTTTTTCCCCTCTCTCCCTCCAATTTGGTTCTCGCTTCCCCTTATTTTATTTTTTTTTAAATCAGCGTGCTCTATTAAAACAAAGCCAAACAAGAAGAAGTAAGCGCAGCAACAAACTTAGGAAATTCATTAGTCAGGGCATTGTTTTCAGAAATTAAACATTAACTTTTCTTTCTTGTTTTTTTTCTACTCCGTGACTCGCATGAGACACGGTTGCCTGGGTGTTGTTTGTAGCAGTTTCATTCGCCTGGGATAATGAGAAAATTCTGCATATCAATATTAGCCGAAGAAATCTCATATCCATACTAGGACGGGGTTTGTTAATATGAAATTATACCATGGGGTTTATAGTCTGTCTGTGCTGTAGGAAAGGGAAGAATAGAAAAAAAAGGGGAGGTCGGGTTAATAAACTTTATCAGTTTGTCCACATGGTTGACACCCTTCTTATGGCTTTTTGCTCTGCGGCTGCCCAGTAGGTCTGCTAACTAAATGATACAGGCTTGTTGGTGGATTTAGCGGGGGCAGAGGGAGCAGTTGTGTGCCCAGTCAGGATATTCCAAGCCAGGCTGGAAGAGGAGGACAAAGCTTTGCTGTGTCTCGGTGGAAGGATGAAGCAGCTACTGCCACTGTACAGTGTGGAGATGGTCTCAGCCAGTTTTGTCGATTCCCAATCTACACAGATATGATTATGTGATTGTTTTTCTAGTCAACTGCACTCTTTTGTTTTGTGTTTTTGTGTAATTGCTATTAACACTAATAGATGGACGTAGATCCTGTATCACAGCCAGAAGACATTAAGATCACCTTTCCATACTCAAACATGTGGATCACGTAACAGTGCCACGTCACGGTTTTATGCCTCCACCAACCACCCAAGTTGCAGTTCACATGCATGTTTATCCAGACTCATATCTGGCATAAACATCCACTTGGACTCTTTGATGATTACAATATAATGAAATTGGCTCCAAGCGTTGCAGAGATATTGAGTTGATAAGAATGGGACAGATGTCCCGGTGTCCTTTTTCCTTTGACCAACAAAATCTAATGAGTTCATCCCTGACTCCAAGTGAACGAGGTGTTCTTAGATTTATGAGAACAGTACGGTATGTCCGTACATCAGCCCTGATCCTGTACGTAGGAGGTAATTCAGCAATGCTGTTTACACGTCCTACATTTTTTAAGGACCATTAGGTCAATGAGTGCCACCTGCCCTAGCGAATAAGTTGGAAGTTTCAGTTTCACTTCATTATCGGAGGCAACAGAATACATTAGGGTTACCTCCACATGCGGAAAATGTGTTTGCCTCAGCATTGTAATCCATGGAAGGCGCTTTTAATGAGGGGGGTTTTATTCTACGGTGCATTATTCAATTAGAGGAAAGAGTAAAGAAAGGTCTGCAGTAAAAGTCTTCACAGTGGGACACTCGCCAGGTGGCTGCAGGATCACAGCAAGATGGAACGTGGGAAAGGACGAGGATCAGAGTAAAAATGACAGAGAGAGAGAGAGAGAGAAGCAAGTGAATGAGCGATGCAATACGCGATGCAGGTTGCATGAATACATTCAGTTCCGGCCAGATTAATAATGTGAGGCCACCTACACGCGCACACACACACACACACACACACAGACAGACACATTCACATGCAGTCATAGCCTTGCCAGTGGCGGCAGCTCTAACCTGCATACGAAAGCAGAATGATAATATAATATGTTGGCTGGATTTGGCGTAGCATGCATTAGCACTGATGACAGTTGTTGAATTGCAGATGTCCTCGACGGCATGTTCTTGCTTCGATGGATTATTAGCCCAGCTATTTGGCATTTTACTCAGTTTCTCAGAGTGAAAAGGGAAACATTGAAAACTAACACTTTTCTGCATTTCTCACAGAAAGCAAAAGACTATTCGCGGCTGCTGTTGAAGCCTGAATGAAGAGGAAAACTAACGTATGGAACACAGGAGATGTTGGAGCTTTCTGTTTCAACATTTGCCAAGTTGTATTTATGTTCGGTGTTGGCAGAAGCGCATTAAAAAGCCGGCAGGTGCGAACGCATACTGTAGCTGCGCAGAACACTTGTCAGTGGTTCTTTCCCACTCTGTCACTATGTGAGGCAATGAGCTCAGTTTCTCAAGGTCCCTGAACAAATGAGTGCTGATTGAGCCTGATGTTTGCAAAATGCTTCAGTGCTTTCTCTTTCTCTGCACAGACACACACACACACTGAAACATGGATATGCACGAACAGGTATACACATGCAGCCAGATTTATCAGATTGACCCCGACCGCACACAGTTGGAAACAGAGTGGGAAAAAATAGTGAAAAGAAAAGAGTCAAATTTGCCTTCAAATAGCAGCAGCCAGTCGGTGTCTGTTCGGGAGAGATTCAGTGTGATTTCTCTTCCAAACAATAACCAGGAATCAGAGAGGCAAACGCTGGGACGCAATCTCGCTCAGCGGCCAAAGTGGGATAAGAATACAAATGCCCGTTTTTGTATGTGGGAGAGAAAGAGAGGCAGGCTGGAATTGCACACAAAGTCCTTCAAATCCTCTGAGGCGCGAGGGGCCGTCATGTGCCGAGCGGCAAATTGATCATGACATAGCACCGTGGAAAAAAAAGAACCCGGAACGTACAAGCGTGTCAAAAGCACAAAAGATGAGGCAGCGGATGCTGGGCCAGAGAGAAAGGGAACACACACAGACCACATCGCTCTTACATCTTTTGCTGAAAAGCAGCGCGCGGAGCTTATCCGGCGGCGTCTTCATATTGACACACGTGTGCACTTACGCATGCTGCTGTATCCTTCATCTACATAATGGCAAAGACTCTCGCTCTTGCGATTTGTTGACAGTTGTGGCATCATGTTCTCACCTTCCCCCCTCTCTTACAGTTTGGAGCTAAGTTCGGGTTCATAGCCAAACTATTGGCCCACAAAATCAGATGCACACCCTTTGAAACCATCCATTTTACTGAATTGCTATATTTTCTAGGTTAAACATATCCTTCCTTTGAAGTGGATTTCTCTGTCCCAAAGCATGCAAGTATTATGCTCCCAACCTTGAAATATTAAAGGCAGAGTGCTGCAAAGATATCTGGGTGAATCCTCTCTTTGCCTTGTACTGCATTTTTGGACTGTCACAAACTGGATAGTGACCATCTGCGTAAACCCTGTAGGATTTAGTACTATATACAAAAGGCCAAAGAAAGTAAATCTACCAATGAAAGATTAGGTGGGAGGTCAGACAAGAGGCTGGCTCTCCCCAAACAGCGTGAGAGTGAAGACGCCGCAGAAATGTGGCTTTCACCGCTCGCATTATTGTGCTAAAATATTAATTGTGAAGCATTTTATATGACAAGCTGCTTTGTTTTTGGTGGAGTCAGAGCTAAGGCCTTGGCAGGACGACAATGGGTTTTATGTCAACACGCTTTTTTTACATGTAGGTTTCAATAGTTAATCAGCGTCTTCGTTACAGATAGGGGAGAACGGGGTTGTTCTGTTTAGACTGGGACGTCACGATCGCAAAATAAGATCTTTGACTGCGGTTGTGAAGAAATGTGTCCCTGACTGAACTGAGATGTTGCTTTCGTGAGCGTCGCCACTCAGACATAGCTGGGTTTATTTGAAATTCGCTTGAAGTTGAGCCTCATGAGTCAAAATGTTTTAAGTTGTCAAAATAAGTGGAATTTAATTAGGCTTTTTGTTAAAATTTCAGCTGTCAGAAGGCTACAAGGAGCATGTTCCTAGACTAGTTAAGTGTCCACTTTGCTAAACCGTCGTCCTATTGGATTACAAACAGCTGCTCTGCAGCTTTGAAGCGACGCTTACCCTCGGTTTGTCCTTTGATCTGCTCGCCTTGGCCTCCGTTACACTGTCGACTCAATGCATTCCTACCCTGCATACTACACATAACGTGGGAAATTAAAAGGCCGGGTGAATGGAGAGGGATAAATTCTTCACTTATCATTGTTGCCACACGGTTCGATGAAACGTTCCTCAAGGGTTGTGACGGGTTCTGGGGTGGCCGGCGTCCTTTGTAGGCAAATTTTTGTCTTGCACAAGAGCCTCCTGCTGAGGTTTAGATGGATTTTCCCCAAACAGGTGCCCTTGCAAATAAAAAGGCATTATTGTGTTGCAAAGAGTAAGTGCCTCTTTCTTGCTTTTGACCACAGTATTAAGTGGAATAATTCAGTCTCTATTCATAAGACCCCCTCTCTTGTTCCCAGCTAGTGATTTGGTTAACCATTGAGCAGCTAGTGGTTATTCTTTGTAGCTCGCATCAACATCTTTGTACTTCATCGCCGGTGGGAGGGGGGGGGCATACCGCTTTGTCTTTTATAAAACCTAATAACAATAGGAATTGCCATTGAGTTTTATTCCCCTTTTGACATCAATACCATTTTAGAACTATGCTGTTCAGGTGTGGCTCCTCTGCAGCCGAGCTGACCTCTCTCTCTGCAGCCTGGGGCTATAGATGACGCGTGCAGCATACCTCAACAGCCGAAGAACCCTCACCCAGGTCCCTTCATGTCTCCAGTCCCCTTCTCCCCTACTCTCGCGGCCAATTACCAATTCCCTTTTGAGATACAATGACATTGAGTTTTGACAGGTGAGAGATTTTTTTTTTGTTGACACCCATCTACCCCTTTTCTCTTTCACCCCTCTTTTTCGTTCTCTGTCTGGTTTTGAAGGTCTTTAATCTCGGCTCAAAGACAGGTGGGGTGGTTGAGCTGAGCACTAAATGAAAGCCTGTGGAATTGTAGTTGCCTCTTTGACCTCGGGTTCTCCTTCCTCGACAGCGGGCCTCGTTACTGGCAGCAGGATGTCACCTCAGTGTGAGCCAGATCAAACGCCGTGTGAAGTGCGGGCCCGGGCGCGTGCGCGCATCTGTGTGTATCAGTGAGAATCCTATTAGAACACCTGATAATGTCAAAAACTGACGGGAAAAGAGATAAAAAACGCTCAACATGGACACATTTTAACAAACTTTTCAGGGTTCAAACTTCTCTGACAGACCCAAAGTTTTAGCCGAGAGATCAAATTCCCCTCGGTTGTCATTCTATTTCTACTTTTCTCCCGATAACCATCTGCAATTTACAACCTAAAGGTCAAAGTCTGCATGAGGAAGACTGAAGCTAATCCATCCGCTGAGGATAACTCTTTCTTGATGACACTTTGTGATGAGTATGGCGACATCCTGGGTTCAGAGAAGATCTAATATTTACAACACGCTGTGTTATTGAAAATGAGATTTTCCTTCGTGCACAGAAAAAAAAAAACTCAGTAGACAATAAAACAGTTTCAAAACTATTTATAATATTCCTCCCCTGTATCCGTCTAGTACTTTTGATGCCTGAAGGAGCATCTTTCTCCTCCTTCTTTCATCTCTCTCTCTGTCCTGTTTATTTAGTTTTCTCTTCGCTTCCCTCATTCAATCTTTTCTCAATCTGCTGTTTCTCTGTACTTGGCGCGGGGACGGGTCAAGGGCAGGAAAATGATCACATTCGGTCACTCTCTGGTCATCGTAGGAATGGAGCAAACCTGCGCACACACACACCATGATGATGGATTACAGCGGGAGTGTAAACGTGATTCATGGCTCATTTGCGCTCCCACACACACACACACACACACACACACACACACACACACACACACACACACACACCTGTACTTGTATCTTGTATTTCACAAATGCACTTTTTTGTCAACACGTTTGTTTTTTTTGTTTTTCTTTTGTTGGTTTTTTTGTTTCTAATATAACGCCAGATGAATTCCACCTCTGGCACTTCACCAGCAACAAAACCTACTATACTGTTTGAATGTCAACAACAAGAAAGAAGAAGAGAGCACTCAACACACTGCCTCCAGTCAGTCATGGCAGGTGGAAGCAGGTTCAAGGAGGCCTGTTTATATCCACACGCACTGCCACAGACTAGCTCACACACACGCACGCACACACACACACACACACACACACACACACACACACAGAGACACAGATGTCAATTGTCTCTGATAGTATTAGCTCTGTTTACACATGCAGACACGCACGGGTGTGTGTGAAGTGCCGAGGCGATTCTTTGTTGATGAATGTTCTTTTCCCACCTCTTAAAAAAAGGTATCGGGTACATCAGTCTTCCCAGTCGCAAAGCTGAGTGGGAAGAAAAGAGAAGGTGAAGCAGATGGAGATTGGGAGAGAGAGGTAGAAAGCAGGAATGACAGGAACAAAGGAGAAGGGAGCGACAAAGAAAAAAGCAACGGCGAGGGAGTGTTGTGGGAAGAAAAGGCGAAAGAAGTCTAAAGCATCAGGGGAAATGTGCTCAAATGTTCCACCAGTTATGTTTATCAAGGAGTGCCCTCGATGCCCTCTGCAAAAAATGTATGCAAGACACACTGGATGCGATCGATTAGCTCAGCAACATAGGAAAACAAGACTAATAGCTTACAGTGACCCTGGCAACTCTGTGAGGCTGAACTTTGGCATAACCGTCCTCTTGGGTTAAATGCTAATTAGCACTAAAGGCAAGGTACATGTCTTTGATGCTGCGTCTTCAGTCTTTACCCAGCAGCGATCACAAATGTCTTATTGAAGTTGTTTTCGGCCATCCTTCAATCTGGACCAGTGGTGAAGAGCGACCACTACGCAGATTGCCAACGCTTCCAAAGCCAGGCTATAAAAATGGAGTGCGTGACCACTCCTATTGACACGCACATACTTGCAAGGCACACACCAATCTATAAGCTCCGTAATCTCCTTTATGCCCCTCTTCCTTTATATCCCCACTTCTTTCTCTTCATCTACTTTCCATCTCTTTTATCTCATTACTTTCACCTACTTTCATCTCTTATCTGTATCACTTTTTAAGTCACTGCTGCACTACCACCGCCAGCGCCGCACACAAGCGCACACAAAAGTCTTTTTTCTCCTCGGTTCTCTGTGTGTTTTTCTGTTATTCGCACAATACAGAAGACGTCTGTTTTGTCCCTGTGCTGGATGCTAAAATCTGACCTATTTTTGCTGAAAGACTCTGAGGCAGTTTTTTTTTTCTTTTACTGAGGCCAGCCTAGCAAAGCAAATTGTATAAAATCCTCACCGCATCATCTATTGTGAATCCCTCAGCGAGAATTATTCAAGATGCCTGACCAAGTTGATATGGATAAATGTTCCCATCACCGCTAAGTGAAACCCAGCGCTCGTCCCTAATGTGCGACAACGCTGACAGCACCGACAGCTATTTCTCAAAAGAAATTTTATTTAATTCTCATGTACAAATTTTTATTTTCAGCAATTGTTTTGCAGTAGAAAGTGAACTGTCCACACTTGCTCTTGCTATTTTTCCTCCCAATTACTGTCATCTGTGACCATGGGGAGGCTCGTGGCTCACCCATTGGGTGCTGTCCAACGGATTTGATCCTCTGCTCTGGCCACAGCCATCTGTGTCTGTTGGCATTGTAGTGACAGAAAAAAAAAAAAAAAACGCCCGCTGGTCTCTCCTCCAATCCCTACCCTCAGTCCTTGTGCATGTGCATGAGCTCTGGACAACAGTAATTTGGTATCAGCCTTTCATACATTCGACCTCCTAGCCCTGACTCTGCTCATGCTTGCATAACCTTGCGGATGATGAAAACCGGATAAAAGGATAAATATATATTTGGAAATGGAAAATGAGCCAGGCACAAACAAGTACTATTTTGCTGTCTCTCTGCTCAGTTAGGCTAAAGAGATACGGGAAACATTCTGCTTATCCCCTGAGCTAATCCCTTTAGACAAACGTCCAATCCCTCAAAGCATGGTGCGGTATTGCAACACTAGCCAATGTACTGCATTGTCAGATGATGATTGTTTACAGTGCCACATTTAAATATTTATTTCCTCTGATAAACCCATTTCCCTTTGCATTTTTATTCACTTTCTTGCTTTTTTTTTGTTGAGAAATCAAAATGTCAGATGCTTCGTCTGATTGGTACAAAAGGTCACAGCCTTTACAGGTAGAAATTATTTATAGATAGCAAATCCAGTGTGCACCCTAAAATCTCGCAACTAGTACACATAAATCCATCTTCACCACTTAACGGATGAGGAAGAGAAGATGCTGATAAATTTGGTTCCATAAATCCATAATAGTAGTTTTCAGCCAAAAGCCATTCTATAGTCGGCCAGCGTGATTATGTTTCTACTTGAAATTATTATAAATATTTTAACACAATGGGAACTAGTCTCTTGCCAAAAGTGAGATGAGAAAATAGACGCCGCTTTCTTTTGGTCAGTAGCCAGTACGCTTGGCTTACCTTCACTGCAAAACAGGGAAGCAGATAGCCCACTTCTGTCCAAGTGTAACACAGTCCCGCTTGCTAATATCCAAGGCTCCTCACTTAAGACATTACTTCTAATTTGTTTAATCTGTAAAAAAAAAAAAAAAAAAATCAAAGGGTTTTACGGTTATTTATAAAATTTATTTTTCATAGGGTGAAGAGCATGAATTACCTCAAGTTTTGTTGTCTGTGTGTCATTCCTGAAGATGATGCTCTAACAAATGAGCTGCAGCATGTTAACAGGTGGCTTTTAGGGTTATGTAGGAAGGTTTTATGGTCTTCAATAAGAGCTTTCTCCCACCCACAGCCCTGATTCCCTCTTGTTATGCTGGGATGAGCTTCCCACCTGCTGATTGTAGCCTTGTATTTACTGGTCAGACATGAGAGTGGGAGCAGAGCAGAGAGAGAGGGAGAGAGATCCTTTCATCAAACTCTCTGCACGGTCCTTTAATAGAGACGAACGTCTTCTTTTAAAAATGTCAGGAAGTACCTGAACGATATGAGCAATAACCGATCGATAGGTTGGTGATATTTAGCATTGGATGTTTTTAAATTGACCTGTTCATATGAGTGAGTGAGAGAAAGACAGACAGTGTGTGTGTGTGTGTGTGTGTGTGTCTGTAAATCCCAGAGTGGGTGACTCCCCATAATAATGATGCTATTAAACCCTGCGCTTAAGCTGACTTCGCTTTCCTTTTTCCTCCTCTTTTATTCCTCCCTCCCCATCCCTCTCTTTTTACATGCCCTGCCCCCACACTCAGTTGACTCCCCCCCCCTCACCTCTCCCCACCACCACAAACCTCTCCACCCCACGTGCCCAATCCCTGTCGTTTCTTCCCCCGCTGCATTATTAGTGCGTATGGCTCTCTCCTGGCTCTGCAGAAGCCATTAGCTGAGATTAGCAGCGGAGGAGCCAGGCTTCGCTCTCCCCCACCCTCTCTCTCTCTCTTTGGCTCCCTCACTTTATTTTTTTATTTTTTTTCAAACTAGCCGTAGCCGCCATGCTCACTGAATGATTACCATCCATTATAGGGCCTTATTGTGCTGACAGAGGCAACTTCAGGCCCTGGCCTCGGTCGTAAAAGGACCGAAAAAAAAGGAAAGAGGGAGACTCATAATCTTAGACACAGTGCAAGTGTAATGTGTGTGAGTGTGTGTGTGAGAGAGAGAGAGAGAGAGATGATGTGACTGCAGAGAAAGGAGGAGAAGATAAGGCGAAAGGGAACCGGGATGTTAGCATAAGGGATTTGGAAGCAGGAAGTGGCTGCGGGGAGTGCGGCTGTGAATGTGAAACTAGGGAGAAATTTGGCAGGGTATCGACGCTGTTATTACTTATTTGTTGAGGTTTGACGGATGCTGCGGCGCACGCACGGCGGAATGCCGGGGTAGCCACGTGTGCACGCGCACATGTGCACGCGCACGCACCATAGGGAGCGATGTTAACCTTCTCAGCGAGGCATGGGGCACGTGCTCTCCTGCCATGATCCCTCAGTCAGAGGCATCTGCGCTGTCACAGGCTGCACCTTGAGCTTGGAGGAGTGACACACACACACACACACACACATGCACACACACTCACAGTTGCACATATACACGCGCTCGCTGGAAATGCTGCAGAGAGGATGACAAATCAACTGTCATTTTTTATTTAGGGTATAAAAAAAAAAAAGAAAAGGGAATAAAAAAAAAAAAACTCCCAACAAAACAAAACAGGCTCATTTCCTGGCTGCTGGCTCGGGTTGTTAGAGCGACAGAGAGCGATAGAAAAACAGTGAGAGGAATTTTGTCACTTGACTGGAACAAGACGGGGACTGAATATCAATCATTTCTCTCATTTTCTACCTCGCTTTCGCCTTTCTGATATAGCGTTGTTGACGGCTGTGTGTGGACTGCTGTTTTGGCCTCTTTTTCCTATAGCCTACTGTATTTGGAGATCTCTCTCCAGAGGTACAGTAGCTCTCTTTAAAAAGATTATCGGTAGGTGGAGGATGGTTAACAGTACACATCCATGTGATTTTATGTAACACGTAGAGGGATTTCTTTCAAGTATTAGCAACTCTCAGTAACCCCCCCCCCCCCCCCCCCCCCCCCCCCACACACACACACACACACACACACACACACACATCACCCTGCCTCTTTACTGCGTCCCTCAGCTTCTTCTTCATCGGTGGTTTGCTGGGCTGCATTTCAATGAGTCCGTCTCCAAATGCCCCGTCAACGTCTCCAAAACTTCATACTGTAAAACAGCAGCGACGTGACAGGTGCTGCAAGACTTTCACCTGAGTTTTTAAATCTGTGTGTTTGTGTGTGTGTGTGTGTGTGTGTGTGTGTAGACTACTTGCCTCTGCCATCCATCATGCTCACGGTCACGACCGTGCCTGTCGCCCAACCCTGGCCTTCTTTACAAGGTCTGAATTAGCCCCACCCCTCTGTCCCTCTATCTTTAGTGGTGATCACTGAAACCTCCGCTGCTGAAACAGACTGTGTGTGTGTGTGTGTGTGTGTGTGTGTGTGTGTACGCGAGCGTGTGTGTGTGCCGTCTCTTCATAAACAAGGCTCGCCTATACCTCCAAAATTGGTAAACATGGAGTTCATATATTTGCACCCATACATTATCACCTCGTGTGATTGCATCCTCCCCATCTCCACTCTCCATCTCACCTTACCTCCCGCCCTCCCTCCCCGCCCTCCCTCGCTCGCCCCATGCATCGCTCTCAATCACACCTATCTCTTTGGATCTCTCCTCCCATCTTCCACTTTCTTGAGCCCCTTCTTTATTTGTAATCTATTTTCTCTCCTTTACTCAACCTTTCTTCCTCGCCAATACCTTGCTATCTCTTCCACTTCTCCCTTCTTTTAATACTTTCAATCTCTCCCCGCTCAGCCTCGCTATTTTCTTTTTGTTTTCCATCTCGTCTCGCTTACTCTCTCTCCCTCTCTCTCTCTGTCCCTCTCCTCTCTCCCTCCTTCTGTCTCTCTTTCTCTGCCTGTGTTTCTCACCAGTCAATAATGAAAATTGCTTGCTACCTTGAATGGATTATGGGTGTGCGCAGGGGCCCTAGGTAGTTTGTTTGAAGGCGCAGCGGTGTCAAATGAAAAGGCCCGGGCCATTTTCTACCTGCCACAGGCCCTCTGCCTCCATCACACCGTGCACACGCAAACACACCAGCAAAAACAACACGCGCTCAGACACACAGGTGCGGAGACACATGAATAGCCACATGATGGAAACAGCCAGAAATAAATACATGCATATACACACACGTCTGATCAATGACAGCAGATCACGCATTGCCACTCCTGCCTCCCCACTCAAATGCTCTCCTCTACCTTTCTTATCTCTCCTCCTTTCCTCCCTCTCTCCCTCTGGTCATGTATTATGAATGCTGCCTAATTACGCAGCCCAGAATTCCTCATCCGGGCTGGCACATTTATTTGTTTGCTTTGCATCTCTTTGCCTTTCTCTTGTATGCAAAAATCCTTCTGTGATAGAGTTGTTTATTCTTTGGCTGTGCCTCGCTGAGATCAAACACGGAGCAGATTGAACAGGGACGGTGCGCGATTGATGGTCAATCCTCGGGTTGATACACACCGAGAGGCGGGATGAAGTGGTAAAACATGCCTCTCTTCTTCTTGTGGAACATATGCTTAGACTGTGAAGCAAATCTAAAAATATGTTTTGTTTTTCCGCTAGCCTGCCATCTTAATTATGCTGCCCAGTTTGCTGCAAGGACCTGATATTTGTGTACATCTGAGATTAAACATACTGCCACAGTTTGGCCTTGTGTGTGATTTAATGCTGCTGTACTGTTTTTTCTTTCTAATTTGTATTTTTTCTATTACCGCAGTAATTGCTTCTACCGGTGACTCATGACAACTATTGAGTGGACCCGCGAGTGGGAGTATGTTTTGAAATTCGGTCAGGCCCTGACTGACAGCTGCTGTATATCGCTTTTGAAAACAGCATCACATAAAGCTTTGCATATTGCATCTTCCTGCAGCAAGTGTAAAGTAGCTGCATCTGTTTGACAAATATGTTAAGACATCGTTATTTCAACATTGATGGGGAGAGCAAGACAGACAGTGGGAGCGCGATTCTCAACCCAGCCGTGCTCCAAACGGGGCTTCCTGTTTTAATGTCACATCCACTTAAACGCCACGTCCGTCGGCTGTGACCGCACAGATTTTTTTTTTCTGTGTGTGTGTGTGTGTGTGTGGGGGTGTGTGTTGATGTGCGGGTATGGATGGATTCATACTATTATTGATGTATGAATGTGTGTGCATATGTGGGTTCTTCCTGCAGGTCCTCGCTGTGAGTGGCGGCTGTCCAAGACATGTTTTAGTGTTTTTTTGACATACTAAAGGATCGAATTAAGATAGAACTGGTTATGCTGTGGCCTCACAGCATAACCAGAGCCTCGCCACCTTGTGGAACTATTCTAACAATTTCCAGTCGCTCACTTCAGCTGTGAATTTAAAGGTACAGCGTATGCTCTCAGTCTCTGGCCAAACTCCACTCAACAAATCAGCATTCCTCGAGGGTGCTGAGTAAAGTTGCGTGGGATAAAAAGAAGCCTTCTAATCTCTGGGACTATGTTATATCAAACCACTTTTTCTTCTTATGTTTATAGATGGTGGGAGAAATACGTGTACTTACAACGTCAGGTTTTGGACACAGAACCCCCCCACCACCCCCGAATTCACTCCTATGTAATTTAGTGTAATTCAGAAACTCCTCTTAAAGAGGAGCGACGGTGCTTTCTGACTGAAGCCTGAGTGAATGCAGGAGAAGCTTTGAGGCTAAAGATTTCACAGCCACTAATAAGCATTCAGCCTCATCTCCTCCTCTGCCTTGTGGTGACTTGGCTGCTAACGTGTGACTGACAAGCCTTGGCTTCTTTGTTGATTGGGGCAGTTTCGCAGGTTGGCTAAACACACGGGTGATGGACAGATCTGGGCTGCGTGTGGGATGGGTGTGTCTGTGTCTCGTACGCGCCTCTATCGTAAGTTTCATCTGTTGTCGGCTGCACCTTACAAAAAAAAAAATAGGTGCTCTCGGCGGGCTCTCATTTTAATGCTGTGCTCACTGGCTTGCATTATAAGATTTTGTTGAGACTCTATAAAAGATTCTGTGGATTTTTGCCATTTCTCTGTGTGATGGCCTCGGTTGGCTGGCTGCAGCAAGGAGCATTGGTTTTCATTTTGCCAGATTGCTGGGCTCTCTCTCTCTCTCTCTCTTGTTTGCTTGCTTAAATTAGCTCAGCAGGGACCTGTAGTTGCCAGAGTAATGTTGCTGGTCAAATTTTAACATTAATTTTTATCTATATCTCTTTCTCACTCCCTCCACATACTCCCTTCCCCAACAACCAATCAATACGTATTAGCTCTAAGCAGGCTAGCAGACAGGAAGGTCAAGAGGTCACGTATTAAAGTGCAACGCAGGTCAGGCTCTAAAGGGTCATTACTCATTGTTGTTCAGCGATCTATGAAAGCATGATGAGCCTTTTGCTGTATTTATGTAAACCCCTCTCAGTTTCTTAAGCAGATAAAGGTCCAGTGATCTTTTTCAATCCGTTCTAGAGCCGCTGCAGTGACTTCCTCTTGGAAATAACAGCCAGTAGCTTATTGATTGCATCTTTTCTCCCACCCGACATTTGAATTACACAACATTTTCACCTCCGACACCATCTTGTTTCAGTTCTTATCATAGATACGACCACGGTAAGACCAGACATCTTATTTTAAAGCCTCGTAATGCCGTGCGGTATAGCTGGGGTTAATCAAAGATCTTGCGATGAATAAGGCATTGTTAATCCAGTTCAGATGTTGTATCTAGGGTAAACCCACAGAATCCAGCATGCACTTAAGACTTGTACAAACACACACATTACAGTAATGCGCCCACACAGTCACCCTTTGGTGAGCACACATGTAATTACACACCAACAAAAAGAATATCTCTGCGCAATGAAATATTTAATTATCTAAATCACACGAGCTGGTGTAAAGGCTACTATAATTAACCATGGTTTTCAGTTCTGTGCCTCCACCAACCATGGCAATATCATGTCCTTTGTTTCCTAAACGAGGGATTTGTCCGACACCAAAAAGAATCTGTGCCCAGCAAAAGAGTGCAGTCGCTTCTCATTTAGCCGTGCAACACTTTAAAATGAAGAATGTTATTTTATTCATGTGGATTCGGGTGGTCTGTTCACTATCGCTGCCTCTCTGACTCTGTCTCTATCTCTCTCATCAACCACCACCCTCCTTCTCCTCCCTCCCATCTCTTCAACCATCCCTCCGCACCTCGTTTCCCTCTGCCTTCTCTCGGCCTCTCCGAGGTTGCACCGTAAGGACCTCGGCAAGGGTTCAAATTAATTTCAACTTGTTAATTCCCTTTGAAAAAAGGGTGCGCCGAAGGTTGAGGAGAAGAAGAAGAAGGGAAATTAAAGAAGCAAGCCAGGTCGCTGTTTGAGTTTCTAATTGCGGAGGCCCAAAATGTGACTTACAGATGTGAAATTCCCCACTTGATGAAATATTAACTAGATTGCAAGAGATGAGAGAGAGAGAGAGAGAGAAAGAAGTAGGAGATGGTGGCACTGCAGCTCAACATGCTGCGGTTCACGGGGTCATGTGAAAGAATGTGGGAATGAAATGGAACTCATTAGTTTGGAGAGGGGAGAATGACAACGAGCCGTATTCATGTGTGTCTATGCTTACGCACGGGAGAGTGAAGACACCAGAAAGGTCCCCCAAGGTCTAACGTGGCATAAAACCATTCACCTTATCTGTGGATTTACGAGCCAACAAGTCATTCGTCTTTCTCCACCTTGTTAGTATTTCGCCTCAGCTCCAAAGTATTGAGATAAGCAGAGCGAGAGACGTGAGAATTAGGGAGTGGATTGAGTGTGATGGATGACTTGGTGGATAATATTCTTGACAGATGGATGAGAAATGAAAAGTTGTTGGTGCTGAAAAAACAAACTCGCTAATGGTGATGATCACATCTGGATGGGCTGATACCTGACACGCGTTGGTTAGGGAAAGAAAAAAACAAAAAAACAACCAAACAAAAAAATAAACAGCAACTCCTTGTTGACAGCTTGACAACTTCTGCAAAAGCACCAGCATTGTTATGCAGGACCACTGCATTTTAGCAAAGCGTTTGTACATATGTGTTTTTTACATTTGCGACAACTGTCTACAGATGCAACAGCCCGATTATAATATCGCTGAAGTACCAAAAAGACACAACAGATGTATCTCGGGAGGAAGTTCTGCCACCTCACACCCGGTGCTCTTCAAACCAAATCCCTTGGGAGTGTGTGTCAGCAGTTAGACTTACTACAAAGACAGCATATGCAGACTTCTAGCGCCTTAAAATGTATTTTCAAAGACACATTTGTGTATTTTGCCTCATGGTGGCGCTGTGTTGCATTCTAACTACTACAGCCACCACTTTTTTTTTTTTTTTTTTTGTATAATACTTTGTATATTTAGTTGTCGTTTATGCTTGACCTGATTTTCATTCTGGCCAAAGGAGAGGACCAGAGGCCCAGTGATGGGAGGGAGGGGAGACGTAGCAAAGTAAATACATGGGGAATAACAGAAACTGTAGCCTTCTAAATAACTACTCTTTCAATGCCCCAAATTCATAATAATGTGGTCTGTGCTGCGGATAAATAAAACACACCCAATTTCCTTGTTAGCATAGAAATGTGGGCCAAGCGGCTGTTCTTTTTTTTTTTTTTTCTTTTACAGATCTGATTATTGTTTTAAACTAGAGCTGCCTCAGCTGTAGATGAATTGCAGACCCTCGTCCAACTCCCCTCATGTGACCCCTACCTCTCAATTTACACTGGGGGTTAAATTAGCCAGCCTGATTAGGGCCATCATTAGTGTGGTAGGGTGCTGTGCTGCTAGTAGTTGGCTTTTGCTTCACGAAGCAGTGAATAGGGAGAAAACCTGTTCTGCAGAAACTAGGTGTAGCAGAGCGGAAGGGCCTTGGAAACAGCCCAATCGGAGGCAAATCCTGGCCATTGTTCTTAGATCAAAGGAAGAGAAAATGGCAATGTAATACGAGCTCAAATTAAATGGATGTTTTGTCTTTTTATGTGACAGCCTCAATTCTGGCCTCGAGTTTTGATGTTGGGTTGGGTTTTTTTTTTTTCAAGCAGTGCTGCTGTGGTTGGGTGACAGAGAAAGAGGATGAGAGTGACAGAGAACCACATCCCTCCTCTGTTCTCCCTGAAAAACCCACAAGGATATGGAAAAGCCTATACATAGTAGTCGCAAACATACATATCACTAACGCGACTACATGCCTCCATATTGATCCCCCATCATAGATCCTTGATGACTCCACATGTGATGAGCAGCGCTGTTTTCGGCGCCCGTTACTACTATATGTCATGCTGATGACACCTTAAATCAATACCCATCTTACAGCCACTGACCTCCTCTGCCACACACACAGACACACACAACACCATCACCAACACCACCGGCTACTTGGTGGAGTCAGGGAGCAGAACGGAAGCTGTAACTGCAGAGACTGTGAATGTTTATGAGGTATGTCTTTCTCTGCTAGCTTAGGTTACTTCAATAGTAGCCATTCTTTCTCTGTTCCCCTTGAAAGCCCCCTGCTCTCTCTCTCTCTCTCGTCTCTGCCCTTCTCTTGATTAGAAGTATGGGTGGGGGTCATGCATACAGTTAGGTGCTTTCACCTGAAGGAGGGGGACGGTATTTCAGTGCGACACAAGATCCCTTCCATTTCCTCGCCACTCACCCACCCACCCACAATCCTCCTTCATTTTCTGCCTCAGCTGGCTATCTCACTGACAATTCTTTTATTCCAAGGATACCAGCTGCCGGTAAGATGATAGGTGAAACACACACACATACACACACACACTTTTGTAGGTGGGGATGGTGGCACAGGGTCACTGGTACACTTGTGCGGAGCTCACTGGAGAGCACAGGCGCAGGTGTCCAGTAATCATGCCTGTTTGACCTCCTGGTAACCTTTAGATGAGTTAAAAAAGGATAATACTTTCTGCATTCTGCCTGTTTACTTAACATCTCAACAAAGACCTTTATTGTTCATCTCCTGTGTAACCTGACTACATTTTGTTCCTCCCAAGGGAGAACAACTCAGTGCCACATTGAACTATGCATGCATTTCTATGCATTATTTGACTTATTGGGCAAAAATACCAGACTGAACAAACTAGCTGCACTGTTAATTGTGTTTTTTCAACACTCCCTTGCCACGGCAAGCTCAGAGCTGGAGATGTGACAATGGGGACCCAAACAACCTGATGCCATTATCAAAAATGCCCCTTTAGCGGCCCAAAATGGCTGCCTAGTCCACAACTGAGTAATGAGATCTAATAGGGCTGGAGTTGAAAATGAGGCATCAAGAACATTGGGTGGATCTTCACGGCTTTTTTTCCATCTCATTCACTGGGAATAGTGTCAAAGGAGGCATGAGTGAGAAAAGGATGGGAGAGAAGGGGAGAGATTGTCAGCTACCCGAAGAAGCGTCTTGGAGGAGAGAACTATTTTACATGCGGATTAGTGTGCATATCGCCGTCATCAGACAGTGATACGAGCCCCTGATAGACTGGCTTTGATGCCTTCTGAGGCACGGGGCCAGGCCTTTAGAAGTGCTGTGATGGGAAAGATTAGATTGTAAGATGTATGCAGTTGTGTCAGTTTTTGTAAATCAGATCATATGCCTTTCAAAGTCGATGCAAATATCTGAATAGGCACATGTCCATATGCAAACGTGCTTTTACCCGCCCCTACGCTACCACACACTCTCACCTTCCTTTAAAAAGTATGCATACATTCATATTTAATCTCTAAATGCCACACAGAAAGTCCCGCAGCTGTGCGTGTTTTAATGTTTCCAACACAATTCGTCCTCTGCCCCTCAATGGCTGCATTGTGCGCTGACTTTTAGCATTCCTGCGTCACACAAAATCACACTGCTGGCTGAACTAAAAGGCCCCGCCTTCCCACTTTCCAGTCTCAAACACTATTAAAATTTTTGTTATGTTTTCCACTTTGGCCCCCCGCTGAAAATAACACATGGGGATTGTCTGGGCTCGAGCCAAACACACATAAATTTCAATATTAATTTGGTCGGCACCTCAGCAGCCTCCCAAGCTTCCTAATCTCCTGCTGCATATCTTCATTATCTGAAAGTGTGCTTTCATCTTAATTCCATTTTCATCCATCAAACGTCGGGGAGGTTTGACCTTGCGTGATCTCAACAAAGATAGCGAGGTAGGGAGGGAGTGGGCAAGAGTGACAGAGACGGAGATAGGGGGAGAGAGGGAAGTTGGGAGATAAGGGGCCGAATGAGATGATGAACGAGGATGGAGGGATGGGGAACAAGACAGGAAGAAATGTAGGGGGGGGGGGGGGTCTTTAAAAAAAAAAAGTGCCTATTTGTGAGTGAAGTCATTCCATTTCTCATAATCCTTGTGTTGAACCAGCAGAGTGTAGCATGTCTCCAACTACACGTCTCCTTCTGTTCATTTACTCTCCCACTGCTCTTTATTCATTCCTTCCCTCACTTGCCTTGGGCTTTGTCATCCCTCCTTCCTCGTCTCCCTTCTCACCGTCAGTTTATTTATCTTGACATTAGAGTTTAATTACTCAGTTGTAATAATTGTTTTCATAATTGTTTGGATCGTAATTGTCCTACGCTTCTGTTGTCGGGAACAGGTGGTAGATGAGACCTGTAAGGGAAGTGTGTGTATATGTGTGTGTGTGTATGTGTATGTGTGTGTGTGTGTGTTATATGATCAGGACAGTCAGCTCATTTCTTCAAGGCAAAGACACGCCACCTTGTGGTGCTGTCCTGATGAACTGAGTGAAGAGCGGGGTATTTCTGAAGATGACAACAGGACACACACATATACGCTGAGGCGCAGACGGGCACTTCACAAAGAACACACACACACACGCACTACTTATCCCACATGAATGATACATGCCCGTATGATCATACTCAAATAGAACGCCTCATTAGCGGATAAGCTGGATATGCTCTCTAACCTCGCCCAATCTATCTCCCTCCTCTTTGCCTGTTTGGATGGCAGCCCTGATCTCCTAAATGCAGGTTATCTGTCATCAGTGACTCACGATGGTAAATAAAGAATCATTTATCAGCCTTATTAAAGCATCTACACTGTCTCGTTCTCCCTCGCTTATCTCAGTCTTTCTCTTTCTTCATCTTTCTCTGGCTCCCTGTCTGTTCCAGTAGATCATATCAAGCCTATCACATTTTTTTTCCATTCATTTTTATAAGTTATAGTATTTAAAGGATACTAACTCTTTAGATTGTGCCTGTGGGGAGGACAGGTAGCAAAATGATCGGTAACAGCAAATGCTCATTTGGTATTTGGGCATTTTGCACCGACTCCAGGCTCCGCTGATGCCATGTCATGCTTTCTGCTGACACCCAGACCTGTGTCACAACGATCTAACGTTAGCGCCAGCCCCAGGCTCGTCACAAACTGACAGTTGTAGGCCGTTGGTCAGACACAGCGCTGCCTGTGCTTTGATGGATCCCCATCCACATGACACCTAGATTCACCCACCCATGCTGCGACTGGGAAACCTAAGCCGATGGCGGGGCGGCATGTGAAATGGCATGACAATGCGAAAGACATGACACGTACACACATACACATTTGGCTTACATGCACAAATAGACAAGAGGCACTCGCATGCCTGAGTGCGCAGGGAGTGATTCCACTTGATACGACCACACATGTATGAGCTCAGTGAACAAGGGCAAATAAAAAAAAAAAAAAGGAAGAAATGTGATCTCAAAATTTTCAGGCAGACTCTATGTAAGCAACACCAGGGTCAGGGTTCGGTTGACACTCATTCCCAGCATCTGCCAGCACTTGTGTCAGCAGCAATGGCTCTAACATGGCGACACAGGAGACGCTCCCATCCATTCATAATGAGAGGACGTAACATAATTCGCAAATTGACAGTCGGGGATGTAGCTGTGGAAATCCACCACAGCAAAAAAACGGGACTACATTTGGTCAATGATGACAAGCCTCCCTTTATGAATTATGAAGCTTATATTTATGCTGTTTTAAAATGTCTTTTCTAGCCACATCCTATCATTTACATGGCACTAGGCTCGCTATGATGGTGTTGCTACAGCTCGGCAGAAAAGCAACAGAATCCCACAAAGGGTGTTATTTGTCAGCGTGAAGCTAATCCTCTGCCACTCAACACCAGCAACCCTTGCACCACATCAACAATAAAAAGAGAGAGGAACACTACTTCTTTGCCATTCAGAGCAGGTCAGGGGTTGGGCTAAGCTTCTGAAGATGTTCAAACGTATCCCCCCAGAATAGTATCTCTGTTACACCAGTGGCCTAATCCGCCACTTGAAGAGCAATTAAAAGTTTAGCCCAGACTTTAAGAAAGTAACCATGTGTGATCTTTTTTTTTTTCCTCTCATTTTTTTTTTTCTTACTGCTGTCTGTCTCTGGTAGTGCACATGGGGTGCATGCTAATAGAAAAGTGCTAACTGCGGCACTTGTCCAGTGAAATTCAGAAAGAAAGAAAAGACTAAAGAAAGATGCATGGAGGAGGAAAATGGAGCTTGGGATCACCCACTTTGTTGTTCCTCTATCATCTAATTCCTTTTCTTTCTTCTTCCCTTTTTTTCCCCCTCTGTTCTCCCCAACTTGCTGTATGCATTTTTGAATCCCCACTTCTATTTTTCTCAATCCAATATGGGTTCCAAAAGCCACAAGCTTTGAGACTTAAGAATCCATCCCTGCAGACTTTGTTTGGAGGAGTTCTTGTGCCTAGCAACAACATTTTAATGGCACAACCCCAATTGTACTATAGTGAGCAGCATCGAGTTCATCTTTTGAGTTTCCTGCTGCCTTTTTTTTTTTTTGGATTTGTTAAATGGTTACTGCAGCACATGCATTTAAGCAGCCATTTCTTTCACCAAAGACTGCAATAAAAGCTTAGTGAAGACTCGGGAGAACAGCAGTGGACAAGCACAGAATGACATCCAATTGATCGGTGTGCTGTCAGATCATAAAACGGCCACATGGTAAAAAGCAAGGGTAAAAAAAAAAATACTCTCATAATTTAAAAGAGCAACAAGAGAGCACTAATGGCATCATCAACTCTTAACGAGACTGCGAGGTGCTTTGCCTGTAACGTCTGCACCTCCTGTAATAAAAGTATTTTTAAAGGTGTTTAAAAGTGTTATTATCAAGCTTTGTGCCCATGTGGGTTATATGACCTCTCAGCTCTCTGACATGATTTTAAATGAGAGATCGGCTATTCAAATCTACCAATCTATTCTATCTCTTCTTTATTTTGAAACCCATTTTTTGGTGCACTGTGAAGGTGAGGAACTGGCAGATGGGCGCCCCTGTAATCCTGACTGAGCGAAAAAACAATTTTTTTTTTCACCCCACAGACTAGAAATGATGGAAAAAAAACACCTTCGCGTCTTTATCGACTCTGAATATTATGTTAAAAAAGTCACACAATGAACTTGCAGGAACCTCTTTTATCTCATCTGTTTTCCCTTCTTTCCTCCTGGAGTCTTAGGCGTTCTTTGAAAATGTTACTCATTGTTTCTTCATCTTTTTTTTTTTTTTTCTTGGGAAAGAGTGACCTGGAAGGAATGTGTGTGGGGGAGTGGAGTTTGAAGATGATGGGTAACATGAAGAGGTTAAGAGGAGCGCTGGAGCTTGACAGGGCCAAAGCTATCAGTCAGGCTGGAACACGATACCTGAGACTCCACAGAAGGTTGTGCTAACAAAGCTGCAGCCAACTACTTTAACAGCATTCCTTCAACTCACCCAACCCTATCCAAAACCCTCTGAAATTCCCCCGGTCACTCATGGGGGCCCTAACACACCTGAGAGACCCAACATTACTTTGGGCCACACTCTAGTTTTTCCCTACTGAATCCAGGCACCATCAGTGTAGGTGAGCCTGCACCATTGTAATTAAGTGCAACTGAGCAGCACCCAAATAAAATCTGAATCCACCTGGGTCGGATTCCAATTGATTTCCAGTCAGACTTTCACCCCCAGGGCGTCTGTCTCGTTTATCGCTTCGACATCAGGTGTATCTCACGATCTTTTTGTTTATTCACGGTACTGGAATTGGACCAAGATTTGCCTACATTTGAGCCTTGCAAAGCGAGAAGCCATGATTGGGTTAAGCTAATTTAAGCTCTCAGCACGTATGTTGTTTGGTGTACAATGGATATTTGGCACTATCTGTGTGTCTCAGGTGGCGTATCACAGGTCACTGTCTGGTTGCCCATTAAAAATGAAGCATGGCTTCTTAATTACCGACTGGCACTTTTGGCAATCGTGGCCATACTCATGTGTCAGTCCCTTCCTTCACTCTCTCTGAGTGTCTTTGTCTTCCCCCTCCCCTCCTCTTCAACTGGCCTCTTTATCTTTTTTTTCCATCTCACTTACTCATACTTCCTTCTCGGTATCCCTCCATCTCTCTTGGTTGACTGCAATAAGACACTGGCCGTGCAGTTTATGTTTGCTCCCCTTGCCCCGAGCCCGGCCCAGCCACAATTACTTCCTGTGGTTCACGGTAGTGGGTCACTGCCATCCGCCAAAGGTATTTACAGCTGAAATTACACACACTGTGTT
Source organism: Anabas testudineus (assembly GCF_900324465.2). Classification (NCBI taxonomy): domain Eukaryota; kingdom Metazoa; phylum Chordata; class Actinopteri; order Anabantiformes; family Anabantidae; genus Anabas; species Anabas testudineus. The sequence goes on along the minus strand of NC_046627.1, from coordinate 18,628,425 downwards.
TTCCAACCGGACCCACCTCCACCATTCCATTATCCTCCACCTCCACTATGTCCAGAGGCTCCGATAAATGTGGGCTTAATTATAAATCCAGACACCCAGAGAGAATAGGTTCAAAAGTCTGTTTCAGTAGATGAGGGGTTGCAGCAGAGCACCAATGTGTCTTCTGTACATATACTGTATTGCGTAAACCATAGGTATACCAGATGGGAACATGACTGGTGATTTGATAATGACAACATTTTAGAAGATATTAAAACAGCTGTGTAGCCTTGAGCACTTCTTCACTTCTTGATGGGTGTCGTTCATCTGAACACTTTCAAAATTTCATGCAGAGGCAAGGTAGCGAACTTAACAAACAATGTTCTACCTATTCAGGGATTGCTGGAAGATAAACCTAGAAGCGAAGCTCAAACACAGCACTGCTGACATCGCCTTAAAGTTTTGTTTGGGGGAGGAGGAAATGAAAATCAAATCCAAGAGGTCACACATTATTGACCTAAATGGTACAGTCCTGTTTTTATTGGCACCAGCTCTTCTTGAGTCAGGCAGCCCATGTGTTTTCCGTTTAGTGTCCAGGAAATAGGCTGGGCCAAAGCTCAGGCAGGGCTCCCAGTAAAACTGTGGTCTGTTTGTATTGTTCATTTTTTGGGATGACAGATTTGTTCGATCACCCGTTGCTGTCACCGCTGGCTTTCAATCACAAGCGCACCCCAAGAGAGGCCCTCTGCTGTTGGGACTCGAAATGGGGGTTTCAACATCTGGCAAAGATAAAGCCAACTAGTGCTAACTTGTAATGAAAGCCATATATTAAAAGTTTGGCTACTCTCTACCAGGGCCCAGCATGGGGTTTAGCTTTGTACTTTTTATGTGTGTTTTCTAGTTCTAATCCAAGTCTACAATAAATAAATACAACACATAAAAGCAAACCAATAAACTGAACCAGCTCTTAAGTAATTTGTTTGAAATAGTGTGGCCTAAAATTATATCGAACTGGGGTCATGACATTTTATTGTGTGTTTGTGTGTATGTGTGTGTGTGTGTGTGTGTGCTAGACTTTCTGGCTGGGTCACTGCTCAATTGATAGGCAGCTGGGTGAACCGCGAGGGCAGGAGGTCAGGGAAGGAGGTAGAGGAACCAGCATCAAAATGCATGTACTCAGCCAGGCTTAACAAATGCAGCAGGTATGAAATGGCCACTATCTGGTGAGAGCGGGTCAACCCTGTGCCACATGACAGCATGGACAGACAGCGAGGGGAAGACTTTCACTGTTACACCCACAGCCTGTTTTTATTTCCCACCATGTAAAATCTCCTTTGCCGTCACTCATGCGTTAAAGCTTCAGGGCAGCGAAACCCCAGTTGTCAACCTTGATTGTGAGCATTTGCATGGCAGATAATTCTGTTAATTTCTCCCTGCGGTTTAGCCATGTGACAATCACCCAAACCGCCTCGCCTATGAATACTTGCGAGCGGGAGAGAAAGAATTGGCTGTGACAACCTCAAAGCTTTACAGTATGCGAGTTCACGTGTCGGACCCTTTCTTTCCCCGTTTTGGCTACTGCTCGGACACACACCTGGCACACACACACACACACACACACAAATATAAGGAGAAAATGACTAAGGAAGAATCACTTTTTATTTTATTCATTTATTTAAAAGACACAGAATGAAGGAAGCGAAGGTCGCTGTGCAGACGGTGGTTGCTACAGATTCTAATCCAAAGCCTCCGGCGATCTCTGCATGAACTCCATTTCTAGTCTGCAAACAAATTAGCTTTTTTTTCCCTCTCTCTTCTATCTTGCTCTCCCTCCAGTGAAAATAAGGGGAAATTCAGGTGAATAAAATCTATTTGTTCATTTAACTTTTTTTTTTTTCTTCCCGTCAGCTTCTTTTTTTCTCTCCCAAACTCAATTTGCCCTCAGTGTGCGCTTGCTCAAGTGTTTCTTTTCTTTGCTGCGGTCTCACCAGCAATTCATTAGGCAACAGTCGTTTAATTTGTATCATTAGAAAACCATGTTTCCCAAGGAGTATGGCACTCTAGTAAATCTGATCCAGACAAAATACTTCTTCTTTTTTTTTTTTTTTTGACCACACACAAGCTGTGGGACTTACAAACACACCTCACACCAAACAAGTTCTTCCTCTGTTTCTTCAAAACAAACAAACAAATAAAAAAAAAAAACAGAAAAAATAAACATGGTTTATTATCTTAACATCTCTTGAAGTGTTATTACACTTATAGAGAGCAGTTCTCCTTCTGGGCCCGGATTTTAATTATGCAACAAATGTTTGACTATCCAAGTGAAATTTGCATGAATATTTATACCAATTCATTTGTTGAGTGTTGATTGTAATTACATGGAAACATGATTTATTGCCAAGATTGCTGTGTTAGCCAGCCAGCCAAGAGAAGGAGAACTGGGCAGAAATAAATAAATAAATGCAAATTTCAGACGCGCGCACACACACACACACACACACACAGCTAAAGGAAAACCATTTTTCCAATTGCCCTGAAATGTCATTATCAAAAAGTGTGTGTCCGGCAGATATTAAGAGGTGCTTACAGTAAGGATCTCTGAATGACATAACAGAGAGGTTGACCTTTCTCAAGTAACCTGTCAACACTTGCTGAGAATTGAGAATTTTTCTCTACATCTCTCTGTGTGTGTGTGTGTTTCGGGTTTGTTTCACAGTTGTTTTCCAAGGATGCAGACATACCTTTGCATGTAGTAGATATCTGTCTTTTGATGCGATAAGAACTTAACAACATGATGTTTTGGCATTTGCCTCTCAGATCAACAGACAGGGTTCGATGGATTATGGATAGATGTAGAAATTCATAGTGTAGTTAGTGATCACTGTGGCTGATAACTGATTCCATTTCATCAGGTGAGACAACCTGTGAACAAATGGAAGGAAAGCGAAAGAGAACATGTTTGAGTAATGGGCCTCTGTCCCGATTAATATTCACATGATGAACAAAGAAACAAGGACAGAGGAAGGGAGGCGGGCGCAAAAGCGGAAGATGAGGAGAACAGGAGCAAGTGATGAGGTCCAGGATGGGGCAGGGAGAGAAGATGCAAGGCAACAGACGCCAGCTCTGACTGAGTGTGTGTCTAATTAATGAATGGCATTAGCCATTTGTTATGCCATTTATTCTGGTAATGACCAAGCCGGGTCTTTCATTTCTCGCCTCATGCTCATTCTCCCTCTTTCATGCCATTACTTTTGTACAACGCTCAGCTAGGCACTGAGAGATGTAGAGAGAGGAAGGGAAACTGAGACAGTGAGAAAAAGGGCCCCAGTTTTAATGACATGCTCCGTTACTGCTTAACTCGGGACACTGTTCAATAAACGTGCTCGAGCAGACTACACATATTGACAGCGTGAACCCACAGCTCATCTAGCAAACCCCTTTTTGTGTTTGTGTGCACGTGCAATAGTAGTAGCGTAGGCGTGCCAGTTTGTATGCACTCGTCTTCGCCTTTGTGCTTTCGCTCTGTCGCATCAAACGAGACCCCCTGCGGAGCTGAATGCTTGTTCACCTTGTCCCCTTTTTAGTGGGCAAATCAACACGTGAATGAGATTGGTGTGTTTTTCCTTAGTTGAATGTAACGAACAGGTTCGGCCAGCAGCCATCTGCTTGGTCTCCAGAATTTGAAATGAGTTTGAGCCTCCTTTAGGACAGCTTTCTCCATATCTGGATGACAAGATGTCAGGGCAAGACAAAGTTGGGATCTTATTTGTGGTAATGAAAGCTGTTTGTTGGCTATTGTATTAAAGCAGATGATTGTATTTGCATAATATTTGGTGTTAGGAAAGTGCAATCACAGCTAGCTTGGAGATTTAAGTTAGCCCTTATAGTTGTCCTTAAAAGCTAGCTAGAACACTTCCACGACTCCTGGCTCCTCCAACTAGCCTCTTACCCATGACCTCTTTTTCCTAACCTATTTCTTTACCATCCTGACCTCAATCCCCTTTCTAAAATCTGAAGGACCAATCTTCCCAGCTGACGTCTAACAATAAATAAAACAGTCCCTTTTATAGTGACCCCCGGCCGTTTGGTTTCTCTTGTAGCCGTTTCGCCGAGTGACCTTCTCTGTGGTGAGCCAGCCCCAGGACCCTCACCAGCAGGGATCGCTGCAGAGCTGCTACGACAGCGGCCTGGACGAGTCGGAGACACCCAGCAGCAAGAGTTCGTCGGGCCCCCGGCTGGGCGCCCTTCCCCTCCCTGAGGACAGCTACGAGAGGACAACGCCGGATGGCAGTGTCGGTGAGGCAGAGCACATGGAAAATGGTAGGGGCAAACACTGAAAAGGAGATTAAGAGAACGTTAAGCTACAGGGAACACACGCACACAGCGCCTAGAGCATTCACGTAGCATGTCCGAGAGTAGACAGCCTCACAAACATGCAGAAATATGGGAGGTTCTCTCTTTTCTAGTATTTCTGCGAAATCGAAAAAAGGGGTTTTCGGCACCACTTAGTTCTGTAGGGTACCAGTATTGAAGTGGTGTAGCGCTTGTGATGCAGCAGCTATAGCAACTTTTTTGAAAGTGAAATCTTTTTCCGCACATGCGCATCGTGTGAAGGCGAGGTCTGGAATTTATTATAAAACCTGTGGTTCCTTGAAGAAGCAGCAGGCTTATTTGATCAAAGGTATTACACTTGGGGATATATGTAACATATATATTCTTTTAGATCAACACCTTTAAGACCGTCGTGCTCCTTTTAGTCTGCAGCTGTTCTGGACTTCTTACTAATCCCCATTAACTTTCATTTGGCATTTAGGCTGAGCTTGATTGACGATAGCTTTTCTACAAGATCTCTATATCTTCTCATGCATTCTTTAAGATAAAGCCAAAGAGGTGTAACAGTGGGGGGTTAACACTCAACTTGAATAGCTTAGAAGCTCTGCAGATAGTTGCTGTACTGATTTGCAATGTGTGCTTGACTTGAGGCCCTTATGAAGGAGCTCATCTTGCTCCATTTGGGAGATAGAATCGATGTTCTGTAGGTTGTAATGTAAAAACACTGCAGCCTAAAGCAAGCGAGTGGGAGCAAAGGAAAAAGAGGATATTGTAAAAGCAGTCCCTCAGTACCCTTGCAGAACCGTCTCACAGCTAGCCTGAGCTAGTTCCCTACCAAAGCCAAAATCTGTGTGCATGTGTGTGTGTGTGTGTGTGTATGTGTGTGTGTGTGTGTCTGAGTGTGCAGTGAAATTTGGGGGTAATGGTCCCATTCATAGTCTAGGAGTCTGAGGCGATGCTTAACAAGGAGTAGCTGTCTTGAGAGAGCTAAGCCTAAGTGCAGAGGCTTTCCCTTTGCAGCTTAGGATAAGGATATTCAAATCTCTTAAAGAGTCACATCCTCTCTTTTTTAGATGGAGCCTGCTCGGTAGATGATGTCTCAACTCGTGTCTCATCGTAGTCAACGCAATCTTCCACTGCGACCACAAATTGAAGCCTAAATAAACAGTGGGAATGAGGGAATAGGGGTTAAATGTCTAGTTGTGGATAATGTGATGAAACTCGAGTGAGCCAGACAGATGTGCACATCAAACGGGCAGTTACACCTGTGTCTACAATGACCTCTCAAATGATAGGGCTACCTTGTGGATATCTCAAATCTCTTTTTTTTGTGTGCGAACAACAAGCAACCATTTACTGGCCAAATTAGACTCAATTAAAAGTGAAGGAACAGGGGCAGCCGATACAAGACAACCTGGTTAGATATGTCAATCAAATTCACCTTGAGAAGAAATGACAGCACCGATAGCGAAATGAATGAATGCTTAATGTCATATATCATAAAACATTGCCCAGTTAGAAATACATTACAATTAGGACGCTGACTTGGGGAATATAGGGTAATGCGATCCCATTCAAATTTGGTTACGGCTCATTGCACATATGCTGTTAATTCCCCTTTTCGGTGGTTTCAGAGGGGTGCTATTGCAAAGTATACTGGAGCTTTAGAGGAGATTTGTCGGAGGAACAGAAGCGAAGTTGATTCATGAATCACTCTCCGTCCAAGAGAAACAACATGGTCTGCTGCCGCTCGCTATCTTTGGTGGCATCAGTTAAACTGGTGTGTGTGTGTGTGTGTGTGTGTTGGAAAGGCAGCTGTAAATGAGTGCATGTGACAACGGGTTGTGTTGTTAAACTTCAGCTTTTAATTTGACATTTTCTTTCAATATGAATACTCTTCTGAGCGTTTACTCTGCGGTTGTGACGTGCTGTAGACATGGAGGGGGTCTTGTGAGACACTGTAAATGATATTTTCAGTTAAAACGTCCTTGAGGAAGACACTGGGCCCCCGCTTTCTCCATTATGCTAGGTCACTTTGGATACGAGCATGAGCTAAATACCTAAGTGTAAAGTAAATGCAATCATCTGGGGTCAGGGCAAATATTGGCAAACGTCTCCAGCCTCTTGAGGGATGCTAACTACAGCCATTAGCACTCCCCCTTGTGTTGTAGCCGGAGCACACACAGACGGCGTCAGCACTGCACTTGCTCTTATACGAAGGCCTTTAAGAACGTTCTGGAGTTATGAGGGAAGAGGGAGAACAAAAGTTAGCAGATGGCTTGCTGCGGTGCTCAGTGCTGGCGTGGGCATCGTTAGCGTCAGGTAATTGCAGACATTCACGTGCGTCGTGTGAATCGTGGGGAGACTCTGCTTTAGACCTCGTTTGTCCTGCAGGGAGTGAGCGGCGCGTGATGGGATGTATGTGTGGCTGGAAAACGCCGGAGAGCGGGGGTCAGTTCAATACCAGCACGATGTGGAGCTGGCTGCTGCAAGCCGAGCGCCAGTTTGCAAAACTTTGAATCCGAGGGTTTGATTTTTTGTTTGGCGTTCCTCCGTTTTACTGATTCATGATGTCTGATTGCCGCTGCTTTGTGTCAGGGTGAAACGCAGACAAAGGCTAATGTCCCCTTTTTTTGATTTGATGCTCTTCCCAGCTCTGACTTGTTTGTTGCCAATCGATGCTCACACAATGCACTGAAAACAGTCGTCCTCCACTGCAGCTGCTCATCTGTCTCACATATACAGTATGCAGGCATCCGTACTAACACGGACCTGCACATCAACACACACACATACACAGACAGGCCGACTGTGTTTTCCACTCTCTGCTCCTCATCCTTCCTTTATTTCCACCCTGCACACACATGTCAAGGGACAGTGTTTTCTTTTTCCTCATCTCCTTCATCAAGGTCAGGTTTCAAACTTTATTATTTTCCATTGGTTGACTCCTTTCCATGGGGAGTGTCAAAAAAAAAAAAAAATAGAAAAGAAAAGACAACCTCTCTATCCAAGACAGCTTCTTCCAGAACCAACTCAGAACAGGGAGTGCTCGGGTCACTGTGGGAATATCAACACATTCTTGACCCATTCCACTCTGCTCAAACCATTAGCCAAGACTCCTCTGCACAAATGCTGCCGAACAATTGGCAATTATGTTTCTAACATTTCTATAACAAGAAATAAATCTGTTAACCATACTTTTTGATCACTACATAGCTCCAACTCTATGGCTTTTGGTACATTTCATGAAGTCTTGATCTTTTTGATGCACAGCTGGGCCCCTCACTTATTCATAAGCTTACCCCGGAGCTCATCAGATATTCATAAACGCTGAGTGTTTGGAGTCAAACACCCGATTAGGCTGTTATAGATGTAAAAGGGACCATCCAGATGTACGGCGTTATCGCTGGGTCAAAGACCTGTGCTCTATTATTGATCTCCACATTGCCAAGGGGGCCGGTGAATTTTTCAATTTTTACCATGTTAGTTCAACTACACCTCAAAATAACATGCTTCCACGTTGCCCTTTCATCATAAGTGAGGTGTCTGAGGTGTGCAAAGTGTTTTCATGTGAAAACACTTTGCGCGGAGCTGAATCAGAACAGCTCCGGGCGCTGAAGATGTAATATCATTGTTCAGTACATCAGTGCAGCTACGGTGTTGCTGTGCTTGTTGCTGTAGGTCACGCTGCTCGAGATTTATCCTATTTGATCCATAGCCTGAATCATTATCCAGTGACTTTTTTTTTTTTTTTTTATAGAAACACGCTGATGTATTGATGTAACCTTTCAGCTTAGCTTCACCTTTTTTGAAGCATGTTATACATGGGTTAGGTGATGAATTAAATGCGAGCATGAGTGAGTATTGTAGAAGAGAAAAAATAAATTAGAAGAGTTCAAATGAGATTTAAGGAGAAATGCCTTAAAGACAATGCAACAGTTTTTCTGTATCTATAAATGTATTGTAGCCTGTAAGAGAGTAATCGCACGTCCTACTTGCTGCTGACATTAACATGCCTCACACGTTTCTGTGCTTTGGCTACTAGACAACCATCCCCCCCCGCACACATGCACACACACACACACACACACACACACCAGACTCCATCTCTCTCCTGCTGTGAAAACTTGGGGTACCACCGCTGGACTACAAATATCATCATTTAATGTTAGCTGCTGGTTCAATAGAGTAGGACAGACAAGTGGCACATCACAGCAGTTATCAGTCAGCTAGTCAGCGACTAAAGGCTCTGTCTGCGGCTTTGCTAAAACACACACACACACACACAAGCTCAACGTACAAAGAAAAGGTAGTGGACAGATAGAGATGCACAACTGTACACAGAAACATACATGTTGTTCAAGTGCACGCATGCAAAAAAAAAAAAAAGAAAGACTAAATGAGCCGTGCCCATCTTTTACACACACAAACACACACACTCTCTTCATTTAGCACAATGAGCCACTGCATCATTTTCCAGCTCTGTGAAGCACCTCACTAGATCACTTCAATGTTGTTGTTTCTCTCTATTTGCGAAGCTTTGCCCAGTGGAATGCTACTTAGCCTGGTTAATAATGTGCATGTGTATGTGTTTGCCTGCGTTTGTGTGTGACTCTGTTCATTAGGCGAGCCCAATTGTAGGGCCAGATGGCAAAGCGAGTTTGTTTAATTAAAACCATTCATATTTCAAGAGCGGAGCGGCAGCATCGCTGGTCTTAGGTCTGATTTCCCCCAACTTGGAGAGATGGGAGTGCGTTTCCGTGAAAGTGCTTCGTGCCCGAGGTGGTGTAGTAAAAAAAAATAATCACCCGACGGGAGGCCCCTCCATACGCCATCCCCAAGGTTACAGTCCATGTGTGCATATGAGTTAAAACATTTCATTTATTAAATAATGAAAGAAATAATAATGAGTTTGCTCTAAAAAGTGCATAAAACGTTTGGATGCTTAAGCATTATGCAGCAGGGTTCGTATTCAGTGTGTGCCTGCGGTCCTCTGCTGTGTAACTCTCATTTAATTCCATCTGTCCCTTACCCCCTCGTCCCTTTTTTTTTTTTTTTTTTGCGACATCCTCAGACGAGGCGGGAGCAAGGGAGACTGAAAGAAACAAGAGGACCCGGTGAGATGATGTGAGGGAAAGCACAGAGGGGAAGGTAAAGAGAGGGACGCATGGCAGAGGCAGAGAAAATGAGTAACGCACTGCAAGGGAGCCCAGAAATGGAATCGAAGGATGAGAGGTTGGAAAGCGACCAGGAGGATAGAGAGAAAATTAATAAAAACAACCGAGAGAGAGAGAAAGAATGAGAAACAGAAGGATGAGGGGGTTACATGCATGGAGAAGTTGCCAGCAGGGAGTGGCGGTTGACAGAGAGATGATTGATCACTGCTCAGCCGGAGCAGGCAGGTGCTCAAATCATACCCCAGTGTCACATCCCCACACACACACACACACACACACACACGCTCGCGTTTTCCTCGCCGTCTCTCCACATGGGCTCACACGTACTGTAAAGCCCACCCAGCGCACTCTTAACTCCCATAACTCCGCCACGCTGACAGAATTAAACTTGAAGAATACCCGCTCCTACCGTGAAATAGACCGAGCCACAGAATCCGTGGGCAACGTGGAGATTGCATAGTGATGGTTTTAAAGGATGATTTCCCTCAAATTGCACGTTTCCCACTGGTGTTTGTGGAGCTTTATGCGGACGGCCCAGTAGAGTGAAGGTGAACGGACACAACATCCACTCTGGATAATAGTCTCTAAAAGCTCCTCACCACTTTCTCTGTGGATTATTTGGAGCTGTGATTCTCAAAGTGTGGCCAAAGGAAATTAATCTTAGTTTAAATGATAACCGGTTGGTTGGAAACCACTCAGCGAGATTAAGTGTTTTTTATGGTTTAGCATTGTGAGTAAACTTTTAATTTTGGAAGCAGAAATCTCAGGGACCTATCTTTTTAGTAATTTGAGTATTTTAACACCACCGACTGCACACAGGTACTGAAAAACACACACACACACACACACACACACACACACACACACACACACACACACACACACACACACACACATATAATGTGGAAGTCCAAGTGCGGATAATGGAATTGTTGCTGTGGTGTTTTGTGTAGCTAGGGGCGGACAGACACCCACTCCTGACAGAGATTAAAAAAGCCATTCAGCTGGCTTACTAACGCTGATACACAGAGAAGCATCACACAGCCACGATGGCCATTTGCTTTTGAGAGAAAGAGTGAGGGGGGGGGGATGGAGCCACTTTATAATGTGCTGTGTATGTGCAGAATATGAGTCATTCACACACACAAAAAAGGCAGGAAATGTGTCTTGTAAGTATTATTGTGAGGCATCTTCAATAAAAGTCCCGCTCAAGAAAGGCAGCCATATTGTTTCAGAGGGAATACTGTACGCTTGCTGATGGTTGTCTGTCGTATTACGTTTTGCAATCTGGAAGTAGAGTTGATAAAGCGCAGCACAGCCCGACTTGCAGGTGACGGAGAGAGAGAGAGAGATAGAACGAGAGAGAGCAAAATGGTTTTTCATGGCGCTGCGGAGACGCGACTGTATTTTAATTGAGGGCCCTACAGTCATAGGCACCATGTGCGTTTTGTGCCTTTTTAGGTGCAACGAGGCGGCGACTAGCAATTTGGCTCGTCTCCAAATGGCGCCAGCATTTGTTATGTTCGGAATCAAATCACTTTCTTCTACAGTTGTTAATTTCAAATGCAACTATCCTTTTTTTTTTTTTGTTGCCTTCCGTGCAATTGCGCCGACAATTAAACACCTCCAAGGCAGGCAGCCAAAGCCTCCCACCCTCGACTCCCTCCTTCGTGCCTCCGTCCCTCCTTTTTTCACTGGCACTTTGTCTTCTGCTTGTTTTCCCCTCCTCCTCCTCGGATCTAGCCCTCCTCCAGCTCGTCCTGGGCTTCCTTCTCTTTTTAACTTCCCTCTCCTTCGCTGGAACATCAGCGCTGGGACTCAGCGGGTGCAACATCTTTCCCAGTGTGAGGTTTGTAGCATGGGAGGTGCTAGCTGCAAGGGATGCCAGCAATCTTACTCACTGACTGCTCGCGTTTATTTATTTATTTCTGCACTTTCTGATCCTCGAATACGGGCTGAGCATCCAAGAAGACCACTGCAAGCGATGAGTGCGTGCACAGCGTACGCGTGCAAATGTACGGTATGCGCATATGTTGCAGCAACATGCCAACTTCACACCAGGAACACTGAGAAAGCCCAATAATGATGGCATTCTCTTTTTTTTTTTTTTTCTCACTTCAGGGAATATGTTGCAAAAGCACAAACAAACATAATTCAGAAAAACACATTCAGGTGTTCACACATTCCCCAGGCTGACACCAAGCTGAGGCCGCTCATGCATTCATTCATGTGCTCGCCAAACATACTAAACTTTATATACAAACACCGTCTTTCACTACACCCTCCCTCCTATCACACATTTAAGGCGCGCACACACACACACAAACCCGTGCATAATAGCTCTGCTGGAACTCATTCTTTCCACACGTCTGAAAAAAAAACACTTGTCGGCAATTTCATCTTGCACACAAGGAATGCTGCGCTGATTGCAGAACACATCACATTTATGTCATTACCGAAGTTTTTCCGAGAAAGCGCAGTAGGTAGCGTGTTTAGCCAAACCCAACCGTGTAACCTGCTCGCAGCCAATGTACATAAATCTGATTTTATTTCAATGAAGGTTGGCCACAGATGGTAAGAGATATCTATGTGTGTGTGTGTGTGTGTGTGTGTGTGCTTCAGTATGAATATAAGCAGTGACACTGTTTTTGACCTTTAAGGTAGGAATTGCAAATTGTGTAAAATTTTTTCCGCCTGTGTTTGTGCACGAGCTGACGCATGCATGTTGTAGCCCTTTCTCTGTTTACCTTACACATTATGTATGGGTGGCATCTGTTCTGCCAGCAACTTAACCTTTGACACTTCCAATGGATCGCATTGTTCTTCTCGACCGCCCACAATTTTGTCACCGCCGCTCATAAAACTAGGGTGGAACTACACAAAAAACTAACTTTCTTTTGCCAACCTGCCTGGGTTCACCCATGTGTGCTTTTATTTGCAGAACAGCTTGCTGAGCCACATCTCCAGCAGGCATGGCTGTAAACTGGCATTCCTTCTGGGAAGGGATTTTGTCAGGAAGCTCCTCACTCTGCCAACAGTGTCGGCTGCTACAACTAATTGATATCAATTAGGTTGTATTATTTAGGAATTTGACGTCATGTTTGTCTTTAATTGGGGTGCTTTGATGACTCAGAGACACAGCTAAATGCTGTAAAACTGTCAAAACACAGGCGAACAAATGCTCGTTCGCTGCAGGCGTTATTTAGAAAGCTAATGATAATCTGTGTGTGTGTGTGTGTATCAGTGTGAGAAGATGGTCTCAGCGTGTTGAGTGGGATATGTGGGGCATACAGTAGCTTATGATGTATATAGAGTATGTACTGTGACACATTCCTGCACTGCAACAGAGTAATCCAACAAGATCAGCGTCACTGTCCACATACGGTTTTCCAGTGGAGCCCGACTTCGGTCACAACATCAAGTGAGAAAACTGTGTTTTATTAATAGTCCATTCAAATTTAAACTAAGCTGTATGTTTAGTAATGTAGAAAGGGAAATAAAACTATAATAACAACAATTTGCCCCTTGCTACATACAAAGTTTGATACAGAGTTTGACAATGGCTTCAATCAACACTTACTTTATACTATGTACTATAATACTTGTCATATCTGCTTACAACCAGCGTTACTGAAAGTGTCATGTATGAGTACTGACAGAAGAAAAAGTGTGTTTAAGTGCTCCAGCATGCACGACAGTGTACTATCTGTGTACATGCACACGCCTACACATGCGTGTGAATCCAAGTGGAGACGCATCACACCCTCAGTGGTGCAACAAGACTACTACGGCCCACAGGAGTGTATTGTTTTTTACTTCCCTCCTTACTCTCCCCCTCTCTCACCCCTCCACTCCCTCGCCTTATAAAAATAGATGAAAGTGTGTAACAATGGAAGGGGGGGGGGGGGATTATCCTCCCGCTCTGTGTCTCCCTCACTCCATCTCTTTGAGGACGCAGTTAATGTGTCTCATATGGAGAACAGGGTGGGGAGAGGGAGGAAAGGAAGGAACGAGGGATGGAATGAAATGAAAAGCTAACGCGGTTTATGGAAGGGCACTCTCTGGCGGCAGAGCCGTGTGTTAAGAGGTCAATAAGCGGTGCACACACACGTGACCTTTGACACCCGGGATGCCGGAGGGCTTCATAACTTGCCCTGCACGCATCTCCTCCAAAGAGAAAGACGCATAAAGGAGGTTTTGACACACAAAAGCACTCAGAGAAACCTTACACAGCTGTATGCATGCTTGCACATCCCTGCACACACTCGGAGGGACAATATCCTCCTGAGCTCCTCTAGCCGAGGAATTTCATTATTTTCTCTCTTCTTATTTCATTTTGGCTGCAGTTTTTTCTTTTTTCAAGGGACTTTGCTCATGGACACAATTACTCAGGGTCATATATGCATTAGTGACAAATAAAAATAAAAAATCCCCTCTCAAAGCAGATGTGTGATCATTTTTTTCTATTTGAGGGGAAAAAGAGGAACGCTTGTTATTTTTCGAACCCTGAACAATTCTTGTTTGGGTCGCTGGGAGGTCTAAAAAAGAACAAAAGGACGGTTTTGTCTGAGCGATCGCAGATTGCAGAGCCTTTGAATTCATATTTAAGTCTTGTCCATTTGTTTCTCTGGTGACTGTGAGGTGAAAAATTCACTTTCCTAACGGCCGTCATCACCATCATACATGTTTTATGACGGCTGAGAGCTCACCGTGCTTAAGACAAACACTCTCTTAACCATTCACACAACCGTGAAATTGGTGGTATGTGTCCATTAAAAAGAGGAAATCGTATATGTGTGTGTGTGTGTGTGTGTGTGTGTGTGTGTGTGTGTGTTCAGCTAATATTTGCACTCCTGCTGCTTCTCTTTTGTGAGAGTGAAGCTGCTTGCTTATGCATTGTTGACCCATTTAAGGGCTTATTTTTTTTTTTTTTCTATTGTGCTTCCTCTCTTAGCTCACAATGCAAACTGTTTACTTTCACACATATAGCATCTACATAAATCCACACCACAAAAGTATTTGAACTCATTCTCTCCCTCGTTCTCTATCTGCCATTGGACAGCAGCGCGTCAGAGCAAGGAACACATTGCAGGGCCGCTGGCAGCATGGGGTATTATGTGGGGTTATGCGCCATTTCCCTCTCACTTCGGGATGGATATGCATTGGCACCCGGTAATTGAAGTTTAGCGTCAACTTGAGCCTGTGACTTGACAAATTTCACCCGACTATCTTTCCATCATTCCCGTCCCCTCGTGTTGTTTGCTATTCCGGTGCACCTGGTCATGAGGGAAAGGAAGTGTGCGTCCAAACATACAGCTCACGCAGACTGGATCCAAGCCCCCACCTGCTTCTCCAGGTGTGAATTCTTTCTTTTTTTTTGATTGCACCTCAAGGTCACACACACACACACACACACACAAAAAAAAGGAGCAAGTATGTACTCTCATCTCCTTTTGTGTGCCATTCAGCGTGGCAGCTGCCTTTTCAAGCCCGTGAAATGCAGCAATCAGTTCACAAAAGCTGCAACTCGGCTGTGGACAGCTCTGATGACTTCCTGTGAGGGATGGGGAAAGCCAACGTGGCAGTCAAAAAAAAAAAAAACATCCATTTAAACCACCAGAGAGAAAAGTACCCCTCAAGAGCCAAAACACATCGGCGGACACAATCAGAGCGAAGTAACGTGACACTGAAACCAAACAATGGCGGGAGGGATTTGACGAGGGAAACCAAGGTGAGTTGTTTGTCTTACCCTCAAGGGTTTACTGAAGGATTAACCCTTTGAGTAAACACAATAGGGGCCCACCTGTCTGGAGTGAGTTTGCGGAAAAAGTATGTGACTCTCCGTCTGCTTCCTGCCCCACCCGCGGACTAATGGCTGTCTTGAAGGCTAAAACAATAGCATTTATCTTCTCTGTAACTCAAACTAACCTCGGGCAATCACTTTAGCAAAGGTTGCGGAACGAGTCACTGGGGTGCCTCCGCAGGGCACACAGGACTGGATTTAAGTGAAGGAAAGCTAACTAATGAGCAGCGTTCAACCGCTTCTCATGTAACGCCCGTGCTCCTTCTTTGATTTCTTTTGAGAACTTTTTTTTTTTGTTGTTTTCTTTTCTTTTCTTTTCTTTGTGACTTTTTAAAAACATTGTTTCATCATAAAGCAGCCTTTCAACTTTTTCCGAGGCGTGAGGAGAGAGATAGAGAGCGAAAAAGACAGCAGGAAGAGACTGACATGATGACAAAAGACGCCCCTGCATGTGCCTCCGCCACCACTGGGCTGACAAAACAGAGCATCCTAATCCAGATGATGTGCCTGAAAATCCACTCGCATAACAACACGTAACGTAAGCATGCACACACTCATAGGCGCACACGGGAAGCACATGTGTGCGGAGCCGCGGTTTTTTAAAACAAATGTCTCTTTAAGCGAAAATGCCCTGAGATCAGCTTTTGCCAGCCTCTGTAAACACTGTATCGCCTGTAACTCGCTGTGAGTCCACGGATTTGTGCAGTCGTTGGAGGGGCGCTACTGGGAAGATGCTTACCTCTAGCAAATCTGTATACATAAGCAGGAATGAATCCTTTGTGCTGCACAGTGCATGAGAAATTCAGAGAGACTAGCAGAGAAAAAAATAAATAAATATATAAATTGGGCACCGTTCTCTGTGAGTGCTTTTTGGTTGCACCAGGCTACTGTCTTCTTCCCTGCGTGTATACAGGGGCTGCAGAATGCCTCCCACTCACAATGTAAGGCTTGGATTTAAAAATCTTCTGAAAGTGACAGATTGGGTTCACACACCGCGCGGCGAAACAAGTTACAGTCATTATCCAGTTATAGCTGTTGTGATGAGCTCGTTCTAAAAGTCCTCTATGGGTAGTTGTTTCATGTCGAGACTCCCCCCCCCCCGCACACACACACACATGCACTCACGCAGAGAGGAGTTTGTTTGCCCTTTCATGGCGTTCTCTACCCTACAACAAACCTCATACCGCATTCGCCTTCGCTGGAGTCAGTCTGAAAACAACAGGGTTAAGAATTGAAAGTAATCCAGGGGTGTGAAGTTAGAGAGAAGTGAAGAGGCTGACCAGACATCTGTAGCTCTTATATATATATATATATATATGTCTGGTTCTGTGAAACACAAATACATATTGTCACAGGACACATTTAAATAATAAATAAATATTATAAATGTAACTTTTACAGGGGGATTATATCTACGAGTTGCATTTTTACTGACACTGAAAAAGAAGGACGGAGCGAGAGGCATATATACATGACATGTGATGGCTCCATCACTCCACACGCTGTGAATCTGAAGTCACGCCAGGGCAGCATAACTCATCTTAATCTCTGAGTGATTGCAGATGGAACAAGGACACAAACACGTATGTACGTAGTCACACGCACAAACACACTTCACCTTGTTTCCAAAGTCCCCAAATCACTATTGGAATCACTCATCTTTATTCAAAAAAAGAAAAAAGAAAAAAGAAATCCGCCTTTAATAGCTCACAGGGATTGAGCTGGGAGCTAGGTTTAATCTTAATCAAAAGCAACCGCAGATTATAAGCAGCCAAAACAGATGGTTTCTGGGTGAAAATTGCATTTTTCCAGACATTTCTTGATTGTTTGCGCTTTTCTCCCTCCCTCCTTGGGGTCATTTTGATTATCACTAACCCCTGCTTTTGCTGATTTCATTTTGGTCTTATATGCATTATCTGGGCTTAAGGCCTTACTGACCAATCCCCCCCCTCCCCTCGCCCCCCCCAAAAAAATGCTCCTGTCACGACCTTTCATTAACGTCTAGTCTTAATCCACCTCAATACATACATGCACTAATCCACCTCTCCTCTTAAAAAAAAAAAAAAAAAAAAACGTAGCTGTCAACACTTATGTTCTTTGGCTGAACTCAACTCGAGGACAAAGCAGTTTGTTTTCTAAAGCATCGGGAAGAGGAGCAGGGTGGGTTTGCTTGGAGAAGGCGAACTGAAGAGCTGGCTGCAGAGAGGTGAAAGCGTATACAGTGTATAAACAGATATTTGCAGAGAGAGACTGCGAGAATAAAGACAGCGAGCTCCCCTTTTTCTTTTTGTGTGTGTGTGTGTGGTTTTTGGAGCTTTGATAGAAAGCCTGCAATCCAGAGAGTTTATCCTCTGGCAGAGGTGATGATGGAAGAGAGGAAGGAGCGAGAGAGAGAGAGAGACACAGGGAATGTGGGAGTGTGCAGACGTGATTGTGCTCTGTTCAAGGTGTTATGCAACCTGAGCAGACTCTTCCCTTTTCTTGTGCTTAATTGTGTGTGTGTGTGTGTGTGTGTGTGTGTGTGTGTGTGTGTGTGTGTGTGTGTGTGTGTGCGCATCCTCGCTCAGGCAGGAGATTGTGTCAGTTTAATCTGACGAGCCGATGGTGTGAATAGGGCAAAAAAATAATGAGAAACAAAGAATGCGCAGTTAAGATCCAGGGAGCACTTCCCTTAATGAAATGTCTGACACATTTTCATGCACACGCACATTCTAAATTAAGCGTTATTCTCCGGTGCCGCCGCCGCCGCCGTCGATACAAGACTCAAGAAATAAGTTGTGTTCTGTTGCCAGAATTGTGTTTCTTGTATGTTTCGGTAATGAAAGCAATTCAGGGAGCAGGTCCCGCACAGTACTGTGGAGCTCGGTTGTAGAGGCCAATCTGTAATGGTAATATTGACAGATTTTATTGTTCTTCTTGGGGAAATTGTTGCGCGGAGAGAAGACGATGGCGCTACTGTGGGGGTTTTTGGTGTCTCGTCCAATATGGCCTGTTAGCAGGAATGCTAACTGACCCTCTGGATTCATGACCTGCTCCGCCAGCCGTGCTACACGTCAACCCATGCCTGTACGGGGCACCGGTGTGGTGCCTTAACAGGCCACAAACTACGTGGTTTCCCACTATGTCTAGCACGAAATCACTTGTTTGTGCGGTGCAGTGAAAACGAGGCCACAGACTAATGTGTCCCTCTCAACAAAACAGGCGGCAGGAACGCATGAATATTCTGCAACGAGTTGCTTCAAATCAGGGTAAAGGGAAGTGATCGCAACCCACTCAGTGACACCAGGGTTTGGATTTTGGAGCATGTGGTGTGTATGTTTACGTGTGTGCAGGCTGTGAAGGTCCACTGGACAGCACTCTCTTTACTCACCCTGACAGGCAGGGAGCTGTGTAAAAAAAAAAAAATGGCACCATATTTCCTCTCTAGTGTCGTCTGATACCGAGAAGCAGCGTTTTCACAGCTGCCTCACTTCGCCTTTTCTGCAGATTCCCACTGCCTGTGCGTCTATATACAGTTTGTGTGTTAGTGCCTCGGAGTGTGCCGTTGCATACTATTTTTTTTTTTCCCTCTTTTTACCCAATGTGAGCACAAATGAAAAACAAGAACTAGGTGCCAACTGTTTGAGGCGCAGAGAGACGGAGAAGAGAAGGTCCTTCTTTGTTCCACAAACTTCTCTCCCCTCCTGTCATCTCGAATACATCCAATCCCCACCACCACCACCACCCCACTCTCCTCTTCTCCTCAGACAGCTCACTGTAATCATCTGTTTATGCAAAAGCCTCAATATGATTCACAGAGTAATCAGCTTGCCACCTCCCCAAGAAATGTTATTTCTGGCATTTTGGGGCTTATTTAATTGAATTTTTTTTTTTCTCCTCGACACTCGATGGCCGTTCACAGCGTGTGAAACATGGATGCCGCCTCGTCTGCATCCAATTAGAAGCCAGTCATCTATGATGACAGTGCTGTGTCGGCAGGGAGGGAGTGGGGGGCAGCCGCTACTGTAGCTAATAATAGACTAATAACTTTGACGACGTCTGGTTGCAGCGTTGTGTTGCCATGAGATGTTCAGCAATGTAGGAAAGTTTCAGGTTGTTATTGCGAGTGTGTTCAGACGATATTTGCATATCTGTGGCTGGGTGTGCATAAATAAAGCCAGAAGGATGATCTAAGAGACTTCATTATAGCAGCATATGTTGTGTACAGAAATATATGCAAACATGCATTTAACCAATAACTTAAGGGTCTTATTAACTCACCTGTTTCTCCCATTGATTAGTATTGTTTACCAGGCTTTTACTCCACCCAGCAAAGGTAAAAAAAAACAAATAAAACAAGCTCCAAATACTAGAGAGTTGAAAAATTCACATTGTGTTGAAACCCCATGTCTCCCTCCATCCTTGACTACCCACCTCTTCCTCTCCTCTTGGAAACATAGGTAGTATGCAGAGGGTTGTGTGTTTTCACTGCTCAGCATCTTGTGCTCCAGCAGCAGCTACTACTAGCAGAAATATTGATTTGGAAGTTTCACACAACCTTGGCTGTCGGAGGGCAGATACTTTGCGCTATACGTTGCTTGACCTAAAGTTGTCTCTGTTTTTGGCTGAATAGACAAACTGCTACAGAAAGTCGTTAATGATGTATTTTATTCTGGCAGAACAAGCAGACACATTTGTTCTAGTCTAAATGTCTCTGAGTTGGTCAGTTGTTTTTATTTTTTCCCCTCTTATAGAGAGAAATGTGAGAAGGAGGGTGGTACATTCTGCAGGCAAGGCCGTCGCACCTGCTCTCAGAAGCCACCACAAATGAAAATCAAAAAGGAGTTACCGGTGGCTGGAGAGCTCTCCTCTAATAATAGAAGTTATGGTCTGGGAGCAATGCAGAGTGTGAGGAGAGGTGTTTGCATAATGAGAACACGAGTGTGTCTCACAGTGTGTGCGCGCAACACAAACCGAGGAAGAAAACACTCTTTGTCTCCCTCTATCTCTCTCTGTGTCGAATCCGAAGCCTCCCCGCCCACATACTGTACATCACATTGGCTTAACTGTCACCCGTATGCCATGACATGAGCAGCAGGACACAGAGAGAGCCGCTGAAAGGCTGCAGCGAATCCAAAGGCTTGGGAACCCTCGGTTTGTAAATGTCAACCTTTTTTAAACAAGTCTGCCACTGAGCCACTATGTGCCCTTATTCACCTCATCATAAAGCCAGTGGATTAAAACTGAACTGGCAGAATTCTCAACATACTCTTGAATCGCTGGATTTTATGATCAATCAACAAAACCTTTTGTTGTTCTCTCTTCCTGCAGCTTATGAAGACTCGTAATGCACAACTCCTACATGTGAGCGATGCTGCTTTGTAAGAGAGTAAGAATCTTGTAATTGTAGTTGATCAGAGGCCTGAAGGTGATATGACTAATACTACGACTGTAGCTGTAGTGATTTCAGCGGGGCCGGCAGTGCGTGCCTCGCTGACAGGGAGATGATATACTGGCTGTGGCAAGTGCTGCCTGACAGTAAATGTCTTCCCCCCTCCTCCATGTTTACTGTCTTAAATGGATTATGGTCCATGGGCAGCTCCTAGTTAACCTGCACACGTCTGCTCCCCGGGTTCAGGTGCGCCTTCTGTGATGGGAAAGACAGCCCATGACTAGCACCTTCACCAGCATCAGAGCAGCCTCTGGTCGAGCACTAGTGTGTCGCTAATCATATTAGCATCGATCATGTGAGTGCCCCGGCTTTGACCTCGGCACACGGCGTTCACTCTGAGGGTAGACTGTAGCCAAGCTGCACTTCGTACAGAGCAGTTAAGGGCACGCGGCCGTGCACCGCAGAAGTGAAGATGCGCTCGTATGAGAAGCCCCTGCGTGGAAGCCATCGCTCACTCAGCACATTTGATGGCTGCTTTAACTGTAGGGTCCTGAGAGCTTACATGTTTCATCCCACGTGGCGGTGTGATGTGTATGGGTTGCTGCTGCGGATACCCCCTTGTAATATGCTAATGTGCATTAGCATTAAAATCAGGTGGGAGGGGGGTCGAGGGAGGGTGTTGGTAATATTATGATGAATGGGGTTTTTCCTTTTTCTTTTTATAAAGTAGGGGATGAGGTTGCCACAAATGATTCCCCTCGTCGTAAGTCCGGGAGGAAATGAAGCTTGCTCTTTTCAGTGGGGATAATTAGCTGGGCTGACAGTCGATCCCCATTTGTGACACAGATATGTTTCCCTCCACCCTAGTTTGGAACCATAATCCCTCCTTTGAGGATGTTCAAATGACAGAAGTGGATTTTTTTTTTTGTCCTTCTAGAATATTCTAGCAATTAAAGAGGGTACAATAATACCCATCAACCCCTTGTAATTAGTGAGCATTTGAGATGATGCTAGAGAAACTGAGAGCCCCTTTGACCTTGACAGAGGCTGAGCAGTGATACATTTTGTGTCTTGCCGCGTATTTGTGTGTCTCCGGGTTTTGGTGTACGCAGGGGAGTCAAGTTGGGATGAGTAAGCAGTGTGCTGCCTCCGCCAGAGCACAAAGTATACCCGCACCACCCTTCAACCAAACTGCAGATTCAGCATTAATGCGCGCGCACGCACCTTCAAAGAGCGTTTGTAATGTGTGAGGTTTGTAACTAAAAACCCAGGCTTGTGTGTGTGCGCCTTTGAAAAGTTCCCTTCACGTCTGCTGTTGTTCTCAGCTGCCAACTTGTTGTTGACTGTCTCTGTCTTGCAATGGTTATCACAGCTGATGATGCCCTTCTCTGTCAGGCCGTGACCCCTGACTCCCACTGAATTATCATCTGTCACAGACAGAGAAGAGAGGGAGAGCGAGGGAGGGAAGGGAAAGGTACAGAGAGGAACACAGGAGAAGATAGACAGAGGGAAGACTTGGCTGAGTGCCTCAGAGGTGTTTAATTGTCTTCATTGATGACCGCCCCACCTGCTCACTTGACACACATTTCCATGCCAAGACATGTCACGCATAAACAAATAACTCATGCACTCAACTACACGGGTGAGATTTATGGGGACCAGCCAAGCCTCAGCCTCTCACAGTAAACACTCTTACGACATCTTTGTGAAGTGTTGGAGAGTAGTTGAGAGTATGGTAAAGCAGCCGGTGACTTCCGACCCAAATAGCTGCAGTCGAATGCAGTGGAATCACATTTAAAGTATAACTTTCATGTCCGCTATCGTCTTCAGTCCTTTCCTCATCCCTCTCCCCTCCTCCTCCTCCAAGTATCAGCTGAATTACAGGCTCCTTGGAATGAATGAATTATCAAGCGAACACTCGAGGTCATTCTGTTATGTAACACGAGGAGAAATATGACATTGCGGGCCTCCGACCTTGGCCGTCTCCCACTCTATTTCGCCAGCGCAAAGCTAAGTCACTTCAAACGGTTTAGACAAGCGCCCATGTCATTAAATTTAATTGCGTGGCGCAGGGAAACAACGTGAGCTCCAAACAACGCTCCCACTCCTGCACCCACAGAAAACGAGATTATGAACAGAAACACACTGCAAAAAAAAAAACAACGAACCTACTCCTCTTTTCATTTTCCCTCCCTAGAGTTTAGCACAACTCAGAAAAAAAGGTTGAAATTTTTCAATTAGAGGGAGCAATGGCGGTTTTGCCCTCCATCTCATTCCCTCTTCTCTTCCTCTTCATTGCAGACAGTAGTTTGTAAAGGTCAGCGTTGTCTGTCGGCTTTATTTGAGGGTGTCTGAAGACCCATTTAAGACTGACTTTAACTTTAAATGTGCTGACCTAGACACCGCTGATCTGCTTGAGCCCAGAGTACCATGCTGTGATTTTCCTTGCTCTCTAGCCATCTAACTGCATTAGTCTCTCTCCCTGCTTCGTTCATTTAGACCACTTCCTGAAAGAAGTCTGAAGCAGGCCTTTTAAAAAGCTTAAGCAGGCTAAATACTGCATATGAAGTTTAAAGAGTTAAGAAGTAGGAGTTTTTGGACCTTATGTTGCATAAAAAAACACACATCAGTTTAAGATGCAGTAGCTTGACACAAGCAGAGCATGGAATCTGAAGGTGAATGATTTGGTTTCTGGTATTATAACTTGTTTGTTAACCAAAACATGAAACACTTAGGAGCATGTGCTTTATTTAAAGTGTTTGCAAAACCTGAGTCATGGACCACTCATTAAAAAAATAAAAGAAAAAGCCAGGACTCTGTTTTGCTACAATCTGAGGGGAAAATTAGATACTGTGTAATAGATACTCTAAAATCCTGCTCACGACTGCACTGCAGCAGCTAGCCCTGCAAGGTCTCTGCAAGTGTTAAAAGTATATGTTTTGAGCTGAATGTTGAATGTCAAAGTGTTGAATGCAAGGCCTTGACACCCGGACAGATCTGTGAAATGACTCGCGTATTCACTGGTGATGTGATAAAGTGCTGTCTGGGTACATAATGTCCGTCTGTGTCCAGGAGAAATGATAGAATGCAGATTAACGCTGCAGTGTTTATTTAGTTCGTGCTCCCAACATGTTGTATACCATTCAATATTTTTGGACTCATATTTTATTCCTATGAAGTCATCCTGAGTAGAGGTTGCAGTGTGTTCATATAAACAGTACTGCGGGGCACTGGAAAGTACTCCTGCTCCATGTTTTAACCTCAAAGTCAGGTATGACACTGATCATTTCAGATCAGGAAACGGGGTGGGGGGCGGGCGTGGATGGTGGGTGTAATGGGAGGAAATGAGTCAAAGACTGAGAGTCGTAAAATGGCCAAAGGGGATGCTGTTGGTCAAAGTGGGCCATTTGTGTGTGTGTGTGTGTGTGATTGCATGGCTACGGTAAATAGATGTCAGACCTTATCATGCTTGCCAGCCTAACGAGGCATGGCACTCTCACTAGGTGAGGCCATGAGGGCGCACAGGTTAGTAGCTGTTACAGTGGCCTACAAAATAGACATGCACGCAGAGAACATGCAGCACAACCTTTCTTGCTGATGCACATGCACACACAAACACCCATGGCCCCATGCTGACATCTGGAAATAATAAATAAATGTGTTGTCTGGTTCAGAACCTACACTTGCTTGCCAAAGCATGGAAACTCTTGTTAAAAAACAACAAAGGCACTGCAAACTCCCACATTTGTTAGTGCTTTGCTTCATAACCTGAGGTTCACAGGGTATGATTAAGTGGAGGTACGAACGTGTCCGGTTTAGTTCCTTGTAAATGCAAAATGCCCCTTAAAGAGTAAATGAGAGCCACAGATGCTGCGTGCGCACACTCACTAGGATTTTCTGTGTGTTTGCATGGAGGACGTTGAAAATGTCCTGCCCCACTTCTCTCTCCTCATTTCTTGGTGAGAGTAGAGAGGGTGACTGCTATCTGTCCCCTTTCTTTAAATAGCCTTTCCCTCGGGGCACTACTGGACACATGCAAAGTCAACCCTGCTAACCCACCCACATTCTCCAGCCCATTTACCCTTCACAACGCGGGAGGCACTTTTTCATGTATCAGTGGTGTTAAACATCGTAGGTTTGATCCTTGAGATTGGTCAAATCAATACTAAATCAATACCTGCTCTTTTCCCCCATCATGTATCCTCTCGCTTGTCTCCCAGCCATGCTACTTGTCCATCAAATCCTTCCGCCACTCACTCATGTGCTCAGTATTTCTCTCTTTTTCTTTTTTTCACCTCCTATTGTTACTCTCTCCACTTACTGGCTCACTCTACTCTCCCGTTACAGCACATCCAATTTGCAGGGACTGAGTTAGAGGGGGGATGATATGAATCTTATCTCACCACTGCTTTAATTATTCCATCTTCAAGGTAAGATTCTTTTTGAGGGGGCGGGGGTTATTAAATAGTGTCCATTTTAATCAAGGCGTGCAATAGCCCCAAATTGGGCAAGTAATTAAAGGGGGGATAATGAAATTGAATTGGAGAGTCTACTACATTTTTCTCTGAACTGGATTTGGTTCATTTTGCGGTCACCAATTGGTCCTCGCTGACAGGAAGTAGTCTCTTGGGACTGAGCTGGATTGGTTTCTGAAGGGTCCCTCTCTCATACTTCTTGTCATCTTGCGCACCTTCTCCTGCTCAAACTCTACTCCTTCCCATGCTTGTGTTTTAAGACAAATGGGCCAGTAATGATACCCCTTCATCGCCTGCTTTCCTCCTGGTCTGTTCTCTTCTCCTCGGTGTCCTTAGTCTTTCCTGTACTTTGTAATGAAGCATTACTGTCTCTGTCTCCCAGGCAGACAGCGATAATTACCAGCAAAGTGAAGTAGACCGCAGTGAAGCAGCTTTATATACCACAAAGACACCTTTTATGGGATTAGAGTGTCCCTTTTATTGTGTACCTGTCATGTGGAACAAGTGTGCATTTGTGCGTCTATGTGTTTGGGTTCCCTTAGCAACGTGATAATTCACAGCATTCAACAGAGTTTTGCTATTTGTCAATCTATGTTGTGGTGGTTGTGCATAAAAGGAAGCTTTCAAACGGATCCTGTTGGCTGACACTTGACAATCAGGTACTGTGTGTGTGTGTGTGTGTGTGTGTGTGTGTGTGTAACACGTCTTTATTAGCCTTTTATTCTCGCACGGTGAAGAGTTTTTAAGATTCAAACATGAAATCCAGCTCAACACACTAACCTGAATGTTGAATGATCTCATAATAAACTTAAACATCCCTACCATGTGCTTTGACTAAATAAAACTTCCTTTTTTATGACAGTCCATAAAAGACTCGGTGGCTTGATTGAAATGCTTGATGGCCTGGCTTGATGGGTTGCTTGCACCTTGTGTGTACAGTAGGCCTGTTTAACTATTGTACTATATAGGCTTAATAAATCATGTACACCTGTACTTCTACAAAAATGGTTTTACAGTATTTTATCCATTTCTATGATGCCTTTTGGGAATAAGGTGATGATAGTTCCATGAGATTTGTAATATGACAATATAGAGTAAAACATAATGAGGTACTGTGTTACCTGATGTGCCGCTTGTTTAATCTAGTAGTTATTGAATTGATCATCAATGCATCATATAAAGGTATCAATATTACAATATATTATACATTTTTAATATATTTAAACCACATTTCTCATTTACAGATTACAAATTTAAAGAATTCCCCATATTCTCTCTGCAATGTATTGATAAAAGCAATATCCGTCTTGTAGAGATGTGCAGTAGGTCACTTTGAGTGTGGGATGCACTTTTTTAAGCGTCTTTCATAGCTCCAGGATAGAATATGGCAAAGGAATCAAGGGTCCTAGTTGCATTGATGTGACCCAACCTTCACTTAAAAAGTCACCATCTAATGGCGTGAAGACACACTGCTTTGTCACGACTCCCTCGCCCCAAGTGTGTGCACACACTGGAGCACCACGACCCTTCTTTCCTTCACCCATTGTGCCTTCTCCCCATCTTTGCGCCCCAAGGTACCCACGCGCTCCATCAACTGCACTCCAAACAAACAGTCACTGGATCAGTCAGGCAACCCTGGGATATGCCTCAGGGAGAGAGGCAGAACAAGGGAAGGAGGCAAGAGAGAAGAAAGAGCAGATGAGGAGAGAAGGAGGAGAAGTAAGACCCACGGGGAGGAGCAGCAAAAAATGATGAAACGGGTGTTGGAGAGTGGGAGTAACGGTGTAGGGAGGGGGTTATTTGTGCATATGTGTGTGAATGTATTTGTGTGAGATATGCTTGAGGGATTAGGCTGCAGAGGGAATGAGCTCATTAGTCCTTAGTGTATATTTCATCCCCTCTTCCAGGTAAATACACTCAACACTGAGGCTCCTCACACCTTGGAGTGATGAGTTGTATCTGGGTGTATGTGCACAAGTACAATTCGATTTTAGTGTTCCTAGTTGCATATTCAGATTCGCTGCCGCATGTAGATGAAATTGTTTGTTAGCAGAGTCATTTGTGTGCGGGAAACAAACAACATCCGAGGAGCAGTTTGCTGGAGTGTGTGTGTTCCTGAGGTGGTAAGACATTCTTCACAAGCCCTAAAAAACATAGGTGACTCTCACGCTTGCTCTCTCGCTCTCTCTCGCTCTGTTTCTGTTGGTGTCTTGGCAAGCCTAATGCAGAGGCACTGTAAGCAGGTAATTAATGGGAGTGAGCACTGCAGCTATGCATGGAGTGCGGAAGCAGGAGGGGGAGAGGTGAGGAGAAAATGTGAACAAAAATTCCAAGCATTGGAGAGATTTTTAATCTGAGAGAAACGAGGAGAAACTAACGGCAGCCTTAACTTGACATTGTGGATGTGAAATCAAAATGGCTGCTGTGGAAAAGGCTTTTATCCTCAGTGAATGTGCTGTTTGCTGAGTCACAGCTTAGCTCTTTAGCGATGCTTTATTACTCATTTCACACATTTGAGTTTTCCATCTGTCAAAAAGCAGAGAAGAAAAGAATCGGGTCCAGGGGGGGAAGAGAACCAGAAGACATTGATTGACGTTCGGTGGTGATGAGCAATACTCAACTGAAAGTTCGTGTCACTGCAGGTGGCTGCACAATGGAGCAAGAGCACAAACACGGCGACGAGGCGAAGTTCGTCACTGAGAGGACAAGCCATTTAAGCTTAATGATGCGACCCCGCGCGCCATCTGCACCGAGTCCAGGTTGGGAACCCAGAGCTCACTTCTGTACACACGCTGGCATCATTAGCCGGCTTGTGTCCACTTCCTGAGTCAAGGGTCACCATGACAATTCGCCAGTACCGTATTTAGGAACGTTACCACCATCACTCACAGAAGTAATGAGGGAGCAGCAGATGGATGCCATTCTAGAAACCGCTTTTAATGACCGAACAGGGGATTGGGCTCCCTTCTCCAATTGGACCCTGCAGACTCTCACTCTTAAAAGGGCAACTGCCAGATATTCAAGCCAAAATAAAGGCAGGAGGGCTCGTTTCTACCCTTTTCCCTCTTTTTTTTTTAATTTTTAGCTCTGTCTTGCTCTGGTGATTATGCTCTCCCTTGTGCTTGTGGCAAGTGGAAACAGTAGATGAGAGGGAGAGAATTATCCTCGGTTTTCTGTGTTCTTTTTGCGCAGGCCCACTAAAGCTGGCTTTGGTTTTATCCAGTGTCGGCCATTTGGGAGAGCCTTGTGTTGCCTTGTCCACCGCCCCCACCAGTCCCCAATTCAGCCGCAATCCTCTGTTTTGTAAATGGATGCTTGTGATGGCCAATCAATACTGGCAGATTAGGAATGGGATTTTGTATTACAAAGGTGGTCCCACAACATACCATAATCCCCCACCCTCTTTCCTCCCTCACACTTTTTGTTAGGAGACACAAAATACAGTATATAAATAGCTTTTATCAACATAGACAAGCTTAAGAGCTCTATTCTGTCTCTTTTTTTTTTTGGCTTTCGCCTCTCCGCCGCCACATTGATCATTAATGCAGTCATTTTGCAGACTAATATTTCAGGTTTTAATTGCCACACAGAGAGTCTGAGAGCTACAGAGAATAACAACATGTCTATTTCCTTCCCACTTGCTCACCCTTGTGTGTTTTCAGCTAAATCTCACAACAGCTAGAGGACTGAAAAATAGCTGTTTAAAAACTTGTTGTAAACCTCCGGGGAGGAAGAGCGCGAGGGTTTGTACTAGAGAGAGAACGGAGTCAGGGTGCATCCACCGGCCCCACGAGGCACTCTTGCTGTTACCTCATTTCCCCTGTTTGTAATTAGCTGTGTGTATTAGCAGTTAGCCAGCGTGGATGAGGGCCTTTCAGGACATTCAGGAGACCACAGGGGGGACTGCTGCAACAGGATATAAGGCCCTCTTCCTGTGGTCCCAGAGGGTAAGCCAGGAAAACATCTTAAGCAAACAGCCTCCCAGGTAGTGTCCTCATTAGCGCTATTAACAGCATTAGTGCCAATGTTTTGATTGCTGTCATTATCATTAGAGGCTTGTGCAGCCCAGATATCTACCAAGATGGGGTTGGCAGAGGGGTATGACAGGTGTTTTAACTCAGCCCGTGTTGACAGTGTGAAGCCAGCAGGTTGTTGTTTGGAAGGAAACAAGCCAGTGCATTCTCTCGGTGTGTTACTGTTAGCATTTACTGATTATCTTTCTATTTACGACCTCCTTGACCCATGCAGGAACTTCAGTAAAGCTTCAGAGCAAACCACCCAAACCTGTTGTTTAAAACCTGTTAGCAGATGGCATTAACCTGTAAGACACTATGACATCTTTCTTTCTTTCTTTCTTTCTTTTTTTTTTTTTTTTTTGCAAGAGAACAGTATTAAGTGAAATCTCCAGGCAGTGTGTACTGGTCTCTTAACTGCTCTTGCCTTGTCCATATTGGTGTGATTCATGAGGCCATTGAGCCTTGCTGCAGCAAATTGCTTTTTCTCCCATAATGCCCTGCTGGTAACTGCATGGCATTATGGTCAGCGAAATCTCATGCAGCCCTGATGTTCAAATATATCTAATGAGATTCAGGTTGTACATGTCACCGGCTTTCCTCTATTGCCCCTGTGCCTGAGTTTTAAATCTTAACTAAAAGGGCAATGTGTCTTCTAAACAATTATCTGCTGGCAACTAATATAGTAGGTACATAAAGAAACAAGTATCCTCTTGTGAGAGAGGGATTATACTACGCTCCAAACAGAGGACGAACAAGGAGACGAGGCAGAGTGTCCGGTGGATGCAAAAGTACTGTGGATGGTAGTCTACTGCTGCATAGAGCACCTCCAGCTTGTTGTTGCACTGAAATATATATTCCTTTGGTCATCATGATTGACGCCTTTGGCATCAGCGAGAGAATGTGCACATGGGAGAAAAGGCCTGCTTGCACACATACGTATGCAAGTGTGCATTCCCCTGTTAATGTTGTCTGTTTTGTTGCTGACCTCAATGTGCTGTGTGCATGGATGGCCAGAGACGGCCACCTGGGACAGGAGACAAGAGGAAAGAAGACGAAGAAGGGAGGGAAGGGAAGAAAGAAAGAGTCTTCAGTCGATGCACACAGAGGAACTGAGACCGAGGAGACATAGCGATAGAGATGGAGAGAGCAGAGAAGCAGAAAAAGAAGTCAAAGAGGTAACCAAGTGCAGTGGTAGCAAGTAGCAATTCACATGATCAGCCGTGCAAGGCTGATATACAAGCACAGTCAGGCCTGTGTTTGAGGGGAGCATTTGAAAGTGGAATTGTAAAAGCGTGACACCACTACTTCTTTTCTCTTTATGATTACATAGCAACACCTTGGATTATCACAAAACCTATATGAAAAATACAGGGAACGAAACAGGAGAGATAAAAGGATGCATCAAAGATGGCAGCCATTCTCTAGCTCATCTGTGTCTTTATCTCTCATTTCTGTGGCATCTCTCACTCCGGGCCTATGATCAGGTGGTGGCACTAACAAGCGTTCAACGGAGGGAGATTAAACACTCGACTGTCAGATGCCACACCCGACACATTAAATTACAGCTGCTTACATGTGACATTAAGAAACCTGCCAGTAGTAGACACATCAACAAAAGAGATACAGAGGGTGAAAGAGAGGGGAGGGAGATAGGCGCTGGATGTGATGTCAGAAGAAATTAAAGCCTTTCAACTACATACTGACTATTCTTCCAGACTCAAGAGATAGAGAAAGAGGGAACAATAAAAAAAGACTAAAAACAATAACTGCTGTCGACCTCTTGATAGAAAGTAATGCACTTGTTGGCAAGTTTGCTTATACAAGTAATGTAAAAGCAGTTTTCGTCGTGGGTCACTCGTACCCTTTTAGACTGTCTGCTCACCCAGCATGATACAGCACAATCTTTAATTTTCTTCTCTTTGACTGATAGGGAGCAGGCTCTTGTACTACACATGTAAATCAGCCTAAATGTAATAGCAAGGCATTATATTTACAGGTGTCCAACGCCACAATATCCCCAACATCTGTCACTACAAGCAAGATAGAAACATTATTTGTGAATAGTTGCCTGAATCTAATTGTATCTACTTTTTTCTGAAGAGCAGATGTTGACATTTTGTCGACTGTACACACGGGGAGCAGGTCTGAAAATAGCTATTGGCATGAACCCACGATACCAACATCTTTACAGTCTAATCCTTCATTGAGGCCATTGTCAAAGCCATGGGGGTGATATTGATTGTAATCTGGAAAGAGAAATCTATGGTTTTTACACACTCAATGGCTGCCTCCCTGGTGCCTAACATTGGAGATGAATCACGCTCCCCTTAAGGCCCATTATTCAGCCATTATTGGCAAGTGCTTGTGCTCACTTAATTGGACAACTTGTCTGCAACCGCCAGCCCCCTGGGCTGGCCGGGACAGAACCTAAGCCAATCAGCCTAATTGATCCCAGCAAATGGTCTTAGTCACCATTCAACATTGCTGAAAGTGGATCATTTTTTTAACAGTGTGTCATGGGTTAAGGCTGGTTTAAATTTTGAAATGATGTTTGAATACCAACAGAAAATGTTTATTCACTTATTTATTCGGCCACTCATTATCAGGGAGCCTTGTGAGTTCTTATGCAACAGGCAGCTCACAGAGAAACAAATCCTCAAATCAGTCTGTGTTTCACTATGTGTTATCAGTTTGATAGCACATAGAGGCTTAGATGTCCAATCAACACGCGTGAACAGCGGAAAGGACAAGAAAAAAGCAGGGTTGTAAATCTTCAAAGCGAAAGGGCAGTGTAGACCACCCAGTTGCCTCTGCTTTGTAAGACAGAAGACAAAAAGAAAGGATTCTTCTTCGGTGATTTAGCGTGGTCTCTGTCTGCAAACATCTTTCCATGTCAGTGGCTAACAAAGCTAATACGCCTTGATTAAAACGTTCAGAGACATCGCCAAGGACACTGCTGTTGTTTCCAACTGGTTTCATTTCTGTAGTGTAAAGACAAGTTGAAAGTCAGGGGTACATGTGTGGAGGAGGGGATGGCAAGGAACTTGCCCCAGAGTCAAACATAGACTTCCAGGGCTCCATGTGTTTCTTGTTGAAGCATTGACAGTGAACAATGATGCACTATTCATGGGTCCTGGAGGAGAAGAAAGGCTTTGGCCCAAATAAAAAAAAAAAAAAAGCACACAGAATGAAATGCATTAAGAGCAGAGTATTCAGATCAAATGTGCTCATCTTCATTGTAAGATGTAAGACAGGTACAAGCAAGCTGTTGTGCGATAAAGGTATTATCTAATGGGTTCGGGGAAAGAGGCAACGGTCTCCAGCAAATGGGTTCAGTCAGCTGATTGTTGTGTCTTCTGCATATACATCAGCAACAAAGTCAGAAAGATAGAGAGGCACTCAGCAGGCATTTTAAACACTTTGGTGTTAAGCAGACACATACTGATTCTGCTCCTATTGCTCGAGCTGGAGCCAAAGACACATTTACATTCCGCTGCTGATTAGAGACATAAAAAAGAATGTCGGGAGAAGCTGCGGAGTTTGAGATTTCTAATCACACACTCACTCACGCTTTTTTTTTTTTTTTGAGCGTATCTCTTCAAGTGGAGAAGTTTGTGATAGAGTAAAAGAGTACCTTTGAATTCAATGTGCTTTTGATCCAATCTGGCAACTCCCAAAGATATGGTGGGGGGCAAAGAAAGAGACACAGAATTAAATAAATAAAAGGGAGAAGAGGAGTCAGGCTTGTGTGTGGACGCCTGCTGTCAGGTCCTTCTGTCAGTGTGAAATATTGCTGATCCCACCACACTTCCAGTGGGGAGGTGCTTGTAATGATTCAGTCCTTGCGGGGGTTCAAAATGTCATCTGTCTCACCTACCTCTGAGTGTACTGGTGTCCTCTAAGTACAGAGTTCTCCAACCTAGGAGTTGTTATTTACAGAGATAGGAGTAAAGGGAGTCAGGGAGTTAATTAAAGGGTAGGTTCACAGTTTTTCCAGTCTGTCCTAAAATAATAGCCAGGCGCCCATATGAATACTAAATCTATTTTACTTACTTGAATCAGTCTACCTCTCAATATTGGCCTTTAGGAGAGCCTTCCTAGAGATACTTCTTATGTAAGGGATGCTGGCCGAAATCCACAGTCCTCCCTTTATGCAAAAAATGTATTAAAAAGTTTTTGGAAACATTTTTTCACAGAACATCAGCATCAATTCTATATATGCTCATGGATGTGAGACCAGTCTCCTATACATGTATAACGTTGACTTTGCGTCGTCCAAAGAGAAGCTTAGTTCATTTCATACATTAATTACTAGTGTCATGGAGCTGCGCTTCACCGTTCTGGCAGGCCACGTTCCGACTGCTTTCTCCTGCACACATGACCCCTTACACACCTCTGCTGCTCCTCCTCAGCTAATCAATATCCTGGTCTGATGAGTGGAGACTCCCTGTCACCATCTCCTCTGCCAATGGAAATCAATAAAAAACAATACCCATCTACATCTATGAGTTCAGAGCCCACTTGTTTTTCCTGTTTACCAGTGGTGGGTGCTATCCTATCAAAGTACCCACAAAGAGTCTAGACAAAAGGTATGAAGGCAACGTGATACAAATCTGAAGCAAAATGGTATTATTTCCGCATCTGTTGGAGAGACTATGCCTGTAGATTTTAAAATTCCTTCATTGAAATGCATTAAGAGAGGAAAGAAGTGTACGAATTATCCTAATCTTAAACCTGTTAATCAGAATGAATACTCAGTAATGTACATTTAAACGTATAAAACATTCACCAAAAGAATAATATGTGAGCCGGCTGAGGCCATACATACAACAGTACTGTTTATTTTCCCTTTTGCAACAAATGTCACTGGCACAGCCATTCTGCACCTCCATATAGTCTAATTTAACATTCATATGCTGGCACTGAGCAATGTGTATCTCGGTAATATGCTCCCTAGCTTGTTTGTGTCAGTAAATATGCGGTGACTTTCAGGAAGATGGCCTAATCCATACTCAGCTGTTAGCGGCTGATATGTTTGTTGTGTATTAAATATTTGGTGGGTTTCCCTGCCTTTGCTATGATATCCACAGCCTCCAATCGATTGGTGGAGATTTAGTACCCAGAATGCTTCTGTGTTTGAATTACAAAATATGCGCATGGTGCTGGTTGGCACGTTCGTATGTCATTGCACTCCCACACATGCAAACACATTAACAGAAAGAAAGAAAGAAAAAAAAAAAGCTTTGTTTCAAGCAATTTAAAGGATGACACAATATGGTCTGTATAATGCACTGAGACAAATAAAGAAACAGACAAATGAGCTAGTACTGTATGAGCTGCATGTATGCTTAAGTAGTGTTCTTTGGCACTGTGGAGCCTACTGGAAAGAATTACTTGTCCTTCTTTCTCTTTTTACTGTGGACACCAAGGCCTTTCATATGACACAAAACCATTTCAAAAGCACACTATAGCATATTTATTTATGCTATGCAGCAGCACTGTAACTCCCAAAAATATAGGGCAAACACAATCCAAGAATAGATGGCGTTTCATAGCCCAAGCTCATTCCTTTGATTCTTGCAGTGGCTCCCTCACTACAAAATCCAGTGAAAATGTGATTTATTCTCCCCATCCCTTTTCTAATTTATTTCACAAGCATCATGCCAGACAAGCTGTCTCAGAGCTTGGTCAGCTTTGAGCAAGGTATGGGGAGGAAAATAAAGTTGCATGGAATATTTAGTGATGAGGGGGGATAAATAGTTTTGACACATCAATGACTACACATCCCAAGCCCTGAAATGGCCGGACTGACCTGCAGAAACAAACCAGGCAATCATTATCTCCCAAGACCAGAGTTGGCTCCCCCCCACCCCCTGCTTTAGACTGTGTCAGATTCAGATCAATTTAAAACGCTACCACCGGCACTCACATAGCATCCCCGTTTCTTCTGTTCAGATTTGAAGACTAATCCCATACTATAGGCCTAATACAATTAAATGGTATTGAAGTGTTGCATCGTTTCATACATCATTTCTCATCCAGGGAGTGATGGAGCCTGCTGTTTGCCACAGGCCAGAGAGAGACATATCAGTGTGGGTGAAAAGGTTATAATTGTGGCTCGGGGTAGGGCCAAGAAATGAATCTTGTGGTCCTCCAAAGTAAGAAATCCATGAAAGTGCATGTATATATTACATTCATCTGCTGGTAAGAATCTTGTATTTTCATGTATGCTCTTGTAATTTGACTAAGACTGATGTTGTGGTTTAGTAAGTATGATCCAACAGTCCTTTGTGGCAAAGATTAGTAGGTCTGTACTTATGAGGGGTTAAGAAAGGCCGGAAAAGAGTGCTGCAGAGAGGATTTGTGATTGATTCAGGACTTATTTGTAACAAACAATATACATAGGGTCAGTTGCTTTTCAGTGTTGCTTTTAAGGTTGAGCTATGCAGATAGTTCAGGTGGTAGTTTATTCGATGACGTCCTTACTTGGACTAATGTGTAGCCGTGCGTTCAAAGCTCTATACCAAAGGAGCTATTCATAGATGAGCATTCACAGTTTGAAAGATTTAAAATATGACTTAGAGTGCAAAAGTGGTCCAAGTCTGTTTTCAAGGTCTGCCCACAGGTCCAGCAGGTGATTTTCAGCCGACGGCAATGCCATTCACAGGTCCTCCATCATTTTGTGCCCGCTGTCAGTGAGCGGCTGCACGCTGTGCCCTGACAAGACAGAGAACATTCATAAAGTTCCTGCAACGTCTCAGCAACCTTGACAGAACGTGATGTGTGTGTGTGTGTGTGTATGTGTGTGTGTTTTCCCCCCAAACTTATCTCCAGAGGCAGGAGTTGAGGAGAGTTCCGCTGTTCACAAGTAGCCTAAGAGCACCTGCCACATTCACGGCGCAAAGACGTCAATAAATCTGGCCGCTAATGTACCGCAGAATCTTTCTCTCTCACTCTCTCTCTTCCTCTGCCTCTAATATTAATGAATGCCAGCTGAATGCTGCCATGGGCAAAGATAGAAACATGTTCTTTCCACTGTGCTAACATGAGCAAGGTTATAGCTTCTTCTTTATTCTGAAATGAACTGGGAAAGAGCACACTTGGCAAGCAAAGGTTTATTGCGGAGCCATGGGTAACCATTAGCCGAGTTATAGGCAGGAATAAATGACTTTATCCATCCAGGATGGTTATTATTGAAAGCTGAGCCAATGAAATTCCCAGCACCAGGTAAGTAGTTCTGGGCTAAATGATT
The DNA here is from genome assembly GCF_900324465.2 of Anabas testudineus. Classification (NCBI taxonomy): domain Eukaryota; kingdom Metazoa; phylum Chordata; class Actinopteri; order Anabantiformes; family Anabantidae; genus Anabas; species Anabas testudineus. The sequence goes on along the minus strand of NC_046627.1, from coordinate 18,592,017 downwards.
AAAAGCTGTAATGAAGAGAAATAGTCCACACAGTGATTGAATATTAATGAGCAAAACCAGTATAAAAATACACAATTCCACTTTTTTGACCCAGTATGAGAGGATAGAAATTGGTTTACAGCGGATGAAACCTTGAGGCTATTTTTAGAGGCCGCCTTTGCCTGCAACTCAGCAGTTGTGTAGCAATGAAAGAAAATCTCTATTCTGTATTCTGTACTCTTCCCCCAAAAGAAATTGTGATAATGAGACCATGTGCCCATTAATATTTGATGCGTCTGAATGCACACACTCACACAATCACACCCAGTCCCTTAAAATACTATACATAGCATATACATTTGAAGCAAAGCCCAAAATGGGCACATATAAGATGTAAAGTGTAGTGTGTGTGTGTGTTGCTTAGCTTATACCTAACCACTTATTTCCCGCCACTCCATCTCTCTTAAGAGGGAACATCAAATAATCAGGGAGTGTGTGTGTCTTGATATACTTGGCCTATATCCTGTTGTGATAGTCACATGGTTTCTCTGAGACAGCAGCCATTTGTTACTGTCCTTTTAATCATGCTAATGCAACCTCTCTTTCTCTTGCCGAATCCGCCCAGAATCACTCGCGCACACAGACACACACAGAATGGAAAAAGAATGGATGGCCCATAGTCCCTAAAGGCATATGAATATCTTAAGTGCAAGAATTCTATAACTCCGTCTTCGCGTGCCTGTGGGTACACTTTACACACAGTTGTACACATATTCACATGAATTGATGCACATATTCATGCACACAAGCACAAGAAGAATAGAAAACTGAGATGCTGAAGTATTGAATCGAATTAAGTGGTAATTTTGTAGCACCAGAACGCTGCCACTGTCTTTTCCTAACTCCTTTTTCTTGAGTGCTGCACTTTATTAGTATTCCGCTCAGACGTTACTCCGCTTTCTTCCCCTTCTCCCTCACTCTACCACAGCTTCTCTCTCTCTCCTCCAGGGAGTTGAGCCCAGTGCATGTTAAGTGATAGGGCTTCAGAGTCTTACTGGCAGGGCTTGTGGGTGCCACAAACAGCGCCGTGTACGAACAGTGTATGGGGGTAAAGCGAGGAGAGGGACCCTTTTAGTAAATCCGCCCACCCATGTAAAAATGATCAATCTCATGAATTTGCCAATAGGGAGTCTTTGGTCGATCAGCAGAGACAGAGGAAGATAATGAGAGAAATGGAGGAGAGTGAGGGCACCAAGAGAAGAGAGGTTGGGGCCAAGGGACTATAGGGACAACAGGGAGGTAAAATTCACAGGTATTGAAGAAAAAAAAAAACGAAGGAAGATCGAGTGAGCATGAGAGAATGGATTAGTGAAGACAAAAGAGCAGGTAAGCCTTGATAGACAGAGCAGCCATGAGAAAAAGAATGTGAACATCAATGTCTGCTCAGATAGGAAAGAGAGGAAGGAGGGTGGGTAGGGGGAGAGAAATGGGCCATGTTTTTTCCCCCTTTCACGCTTTATGTCCCCTGTCTGAGAGCCAGCAGCCCGTTTTGGCGCCATCCGAGCAAGGTACATGTTTGGGGTTCTTTTTGTCAAGCGTGAGCAGGTCTCGGTGAGGTAGTGACAAGAAAGGTGGATGTGGTGGTGGTGGTGGTTGGGGTGAAGCGACTGAAAAAGTGCCTGTCCTAAATTCAAGACCTGGTATAGCCTAAGGGTGATTCCTCCAGTATCAGGCAGTGTGGTATGTAAATGTCATAGAACTCATCCGAGCGAGATGCTGTCTTTTACTGTTTGTTTGACAAGACATGACAGGTCGGGGAGGGGGGGGGGGGGGGGGGGTGCATTTCTCGGTTGTGGTGGTGTCAACATGAACACATTGGGTTTGACATAGACGAGTACGGGGTTGCTCTTAAATGCAAACTTTCACAAACTCCCTAACTTGCATATACTAGAAAAGAATTACAGTGCTTGACCAAAGGTACAAAGACGCCCCTTTTCCACAGTTTTATACCTTTGGCGAGAGGCTCTTTGCAAAAGTTGAAGGTAGTGTTAAGAGAACGACTGGGGACTGACTGTATACATCACATCTGCTCTCTGTGTGCATGTGATTGAGAACAGGGTCAGCAACGCTGGATAGGTGACTCAGAGAGCGCAAGAATGGTTTTGTGGTTGTTCAGCAAAAGTCGGACCTGTAGCTACAGTACAGTAGTTCCTTTTTATAGTGAAAAATACTTTTCCTTCATTATAAAAACACAAGCACGAATTTCACCGCACGTGTCCACTAACAATTCTGTGAACAGAGCTGACATTATTCAGCTGGAGTCTAAATAAGTGTACAGTGTGTGTGTGTGTGTGTGTGTGTGTGTGTGTGTGTGTGTGTGTGACCTTAAAGAGGGGAGGTTCAGAGACTCGCAGCATAAGTAGAAGAAAGTGAATAATTCTTTAAAGTGTAGCCCAGGGCACATTAGCATGTGCGCTAGCTGTGGCAGCAGCGTATGGCTGTTTTTTGTATTATTTTTTATTTATTTATTTTTTTTCTACCAGCACTTTTAGCACACTCTGTTTGTCAGAGGGAGGCATCATCCTTTATCGGCACATTTCATGTTTCCCAGAGGACACTGTGAAGCGGGTGATATTATTGAGGAGCGCTGAGCCTTATTAAATTCCGAAGCATATTACCAGTCTCTCTCTCTCTCTCTCTCACCACTCACTGATTATGTTTCTCTCTCACTCTTAATTTGGTTGCACACTTCACTGTGGCTCAACAAGCTCCTCCTGTTCCTCTGTGAAGAGGAAACAAAGGAAGTAAATACACATTATTACTTTTTTCTTTTTTTTTTTTTTTAAACAAATGGCACTCATCAGGTGTTAAAATAAAATGCCCTTTTCATAGCACTAGACCCTCATATGACTCACTTGCTTGCTCACCGTGTGTGCTGTAGTGTAGCCTCATCTGTTCTGCCGAACTCTCTGTGAATTTATTTTCATCAAAAGACAGAGACAATGCTAATCTTTCAACCAGTGAACTGGATAGAAAGCAAATTCTCTGTCAGCTTTGCTAGGATTAAGTTGGGAGTCATCAAAAGGATTGTAGCTTTTTCTTTTCGCACTAGCTCTGTCCATAGAAAGTGATAAATCCAGTAGTATTAGTTTAATATCATTTTATTACAACTTCTTGAAAGCTTTCTCCATGATAAGGGCTTTAATGGGTCCTGAAATTAGTTGCGGACATGTTTCTGGTAACACAGGAGCATGTCCTGTAAGGATGATAATGAGGGTGAAGTGGTCGTATATCTTCATCCCAGGCATAAGGAAATGCATATGCCTGTGCGCCAGGTGTATTCATCAAACGCGGTTCTTGCCATTTTTTTCATGATGCTGACATGGGTGGTGATGCGGCTGCAAGGAAAGCCTATTTACATATGACCTTGCATACAGCAATTGGTGGAACTGGGATTCGCAGACTTTTATTTAGCTGGAATGATGTGCTTTTAGCTTGGATGTGACAGCAGAATATGAATATGAATGAATAAAATCTGAAAAGAGCGGTTGAGTCAGCGCGCGTTGTGATATTTGTGAGGATTAGACATAATGTGTTTACTAGTTTGACTGCTGACTGTATATTATGTCAGTGGACGGTACACTATGTGTGGGCTGCTGGCTTTTTAAATGCACATAGTGTCGCTCTATTTTCCATATAGGATTGTTCTCTAGATATAAATAACAAGCTGTCACCAGAGACCAGGGTGAGATCTGTTAGTGTCACTATTGGGAAAATAATAAATCAGCCTCACTAGGACACAATTCATGTTTTGTGGATATACACAGAGAGTGGTAGTAAACACTGATGTGAGTCAGTGGTGAAGGTTTGTATCTTGGGGATTGCACACAAACAATAACAATGGCCCTTGAGGAATACCACCATCTATGAACCGTGGCACAATACCCTGTCGGCATCCCTCATACATAAGCCACACAGCATTCAGTCAGAGACAAAGGAGAGATACATAAGCTTTAAGAAGTTCATCATTGTCACATGCCTGTGTGTGTGTGTGTGTGTGTGTGTGTGTGTGAAATAGGGCTGCTGAGACTGCCTGATGTAATGAAAATTTAATGCGGAAAGTATCCTGTTGGCACTGCATTTTTAATACGGGCTACGCATATGCAGGAATTGTCATCTGTGCGCTTCAATACCACATCGTGCACAGCACCCATACGACATTGCACCTTCGGGGTGAACTCGTCCGGATCTGCTTCAGGTATTTCAATCATAGAAAAGTTCTATTTGTCTATTGAAACACTGTGTCTGACCGAGCGCAGAGGACACATGAAAGAACACAAACACTCCATCACACTTCTGGTGTCTGGTGTATGTTTTATTTTTATTTTTATTTTTTTTGGTTTTCTATTCTCCTGTAGGAAAATGAGTCTGGCCTTTGGGTCTTTATTGCCCTAATCTGCAGTCCAGCCTGCACCTCTCTCTCTGGTGATTGATATTTGGAGACATCGGTGGGACAAAAACAGTTTGAGTTCTGACGCTCATGAAAGACCCATCAACTCGCCGTCGATCAATGTGAATAAATATTTCCCACAACCCAGAAGCATTAGAATCAAGGACGGGAAAAAAAAATGCAGACAGAGAAAAGAGGAAAAATCAATTGGTCGAGAGCTTTGCTAAAAGGTGGTAGGGAGGTGGTGGTGGATGGGTAGAGAGGGTACAAGGGGGGAAACAGGCCTGTCAGGCCGGGTGAATAATGAAGCATGTTGTCTATGCTTCAAAGGCAAAGGAGGCAAAGAACAGTGAAGTCATATTACATCCTCCATGCCATCCCGTGTCAAATTAATTTAAGGTGCAGAATGAACACAGGGCTTTTGAACCCCTCAAGTATTAATTTACCATCATTGAATGTGTCTTTAAGCTGCGATCACTTACTGTACGCTAGAACAAAAATATCAGCAGGGGTTCTCAAGGCTTGCTGATCGATGCCAACTTTTGCCTTTTAAAACAGGCAGGTTTAATGCATTTCCTTGAGGTCTAACTGTTAGTTTGAGTGCATCATCTGTGTCACTGTGTATTGTTTTTGGAGTCTATAAACTAAAATTGTTGATAATTGTAGATAATCTAATATAAAACTCAAGCTAGCTCTAGCACAAGACTCAACATCAATCCACTCTGCTGTGTCCCCATCCCTGCTCTACAATGTGGTCCCATATACAGTATGATTCCTTCAAGGTTTTTGCTCAACATTGGATTTACTCGGGCATCCTATTTAATTAAGTTCACCTTTAAGTAATGTTAATGAAACTAAGTGATCCCATGTTTGTTGAAATGGACAGAGTGCATTCGATATCTAGATTAGACCTTACATAGTGCTGTATTTTAGTGAAAGGGTTAATTACTGGACCTCAGTAATCTAATATGTAATGTGGCTCTTTTAAAAAGAGCTTAGAAATTAAACTTCCAAGTTTTTTTTGTGCACACTAATTCGGACAATCTACTGCATCTTGCTGAAAACTGACTTCAGCTCTAATTTAGTGGTGGTGTTTATGATCTTTATCCAAAAAACAAACAGTGCAGTTAACATAAGTGAGGCTATAAAGAGAGAGAGGCTCTATGTGGCCTGCTTAAAGCCCAACCTGTCCAAATTTCATCAACCCATGATATGAATCTCTTTTACCCTGTCTGTCCGTCTCCCTCACTCACTCGTTATTTTGATAGGGGATCCATTTGGATTAAATTGACTCATTTTGTCAGTGGGAATCGAAGCAGGGAAACTGAAGAGGGAGAAATGGGCAAGGCTGCTACTGCTTTGATCCCGACAGGCAGCGTGAAAAAAGTGCATTTCATAAAGGATGTTCGCCTGTGATGAGCCCGACAGAGTGACAAATTGGGCCCCTGGTGCTTTAAATAATACACCGTGTATGGCTCCAGCCATGGCGCTGTAGTTCTACATATATTTGCTAAACTGGCCTGTTAAAAAGGGTGTGTATTTTGGGTTGAAAGAGGGGCATGGTTACTGACTCGAATCCCGAGTAAGTTTCACTTCCAATCATCTCCCTTTCTTGTTCATCCGTGTGATACATGTGAATGTTAATGGAAAACTCGCTTTCAAGTGTCCACTTGCATTCAAATCTAGATTTGGAGCTTCAAGGATAGGAAGCGACTTTTGAGTGATAACTGAAAAGAGACTTGTCTCCCTGTGGCGTTTGTTGCTGGAGAAAGAATCATGCCCTGATGAATGTTTAAAATGTGGTGTGCCACTGTCGCTGACACTCCCTTAGCTGGTGAAGCAAGGCAAGAAGGAGGAGATAGTGAAAATGTTCTGATGGGCTTTTTGCTTCTTCACCCTGCATAATTTGATCTAGCCTGAAAAAAAAAAACCTCATTGGGATGGAAAGAGGAGGTGTATAGGGCACACGCAGCTTGCATATACTTGCATTGACACATGCATGAATACAAACACCTAAGGGTAACTGAGAACTTTAAAAAGGTGTAATCCCTTTCAAATCAGCAGTATGAGTGCGGTTTTGAAGCACAAACTACGTAAAGACATCTAGGATGACAGCTGTCACTAGGTTTCATTCATTGGAATCGACGCTTGTAAGCATTTTAGCCATCTGACAAATGCTCATGTGCAGATGGTCCTTGTTCATGAGAGAAAATGTGGAGGTGGCATGACCCACAGCTGAGTCTCCAGTCAAAGATAGAGAGTGAATAGGAAGGTGACAACACTGTGCTTCTCAGCAGTGACAAATCCAATATACTGCTCCAGGAGGGAACAAACTGTGGCCTATCTGCGAGATAGTCTATAATCCAGGACACCTTGGCGTTATCAGGCTGTATCTCTCTGAGCTTCTGCCTGAGCAAGAGTGGCTGGATAGTGTTTAAGACACTGAAGAAATCAAAGATGGCCTGGCTCCCAAGCCTGTCTTAGTGGGAGCAAATCCAACATATGATGACATTTCGTCCATGTATGGTATATCTGGACATGTTTTAAACATATGAGCAGTAACAAACTGAGCCTATCAAGACCCCTTCACCAGATGTCTGGTGTCGAATGAGGCCTTCATGCTGTCACCAAAGTCTGTTTCTGTTCTCAAACACTGTGGGAGGTTTTACACAGCAGAGGCACCCTGGTCAGGCTCAAGGATACATTAAAGAGGTGCCGGAGAACCTATTTGCTGACTGGCACATCCTTTTAGCACTTTCATCAGAGAGTGCCCTGTGCAGAGCCATTTGATGCAGTTTGTTTTTAACCTTCCCAGTAGGTGTTCTATCTGTCCTGGAGAGAAAAGTCTCTAAAAAACCTTTCTGATCGCTTGTTTAGTTTAGTCCCTGGTCATCACACTGTAAAGCTGTGTGTAGAAATGTGCTGTCACGTCCCAGTATGTTATTAGGTTTGCGAATTAAACATCAAATGACCGAAACTACAAGCATCAGGTCCTAGTAAAGGTTTACAGACAGCTCTTTCTGTAGCTTATTACAATAGACGTGAGGTCAGCGCAGCAAATGTCTAATCTTGAATTCAGTCTGTGACATTTCTGGTCCCGTTAATGCAAAATGTTACACCCACAAATGCAAACTCAATAAAACAAAAGTAGAATTTGCACATGAAACACACCATGATCAGCTTTTCTTTTTTTTTTCTTTTTTTTTTTTTAACCTTCCGAATCACAGAAAACAGATCCCTCTGGAAAACACGGGCCCTGGATAATTTGCCTTTTTCTACCCTGGAGTGGAGCTCACTGTGCCTGTTTATGAGCCCACATGCCGAAAAAACTGAAAGCCTGTCCCTTGAGGTCAGCATAATTACCCCCACCACATTTCCACCACTAGCTTTCCATTAAGGTCGTGACTCACCATGCCCGGCTCGCTCCGGCCTAGAATGTGCTTCAGCTGAGAGCTAATTGCTACACTCAGGATGACAGGCTTGGTAGATAGCAGGTGTTATTTGGCTGATTCAGAAGCTAACTAGCTAGCCCGCCACTTTTAACTACTGCTCACAAGTGGAAACGTTGTTTTAGACATCAGGTGCTGAGAGAGTATATTATAATTAGACGCACGAAGCCATTCGGATGCAAATTTACAGCTAATAATTCGTCTTGTTAAGTATTCACAGTTCAATGTGAGGCATGTTCTGTGCAGTCACAAATCATTTTAACTCTTTCAGATGCAGAATCGCCCCCAATGCCCCGTTTTCAAATGATCACATCTTCAAAATGGAGCCCTTCTCGATGTAGAGCTGCAGAAGGCTCCATCCAAACCAATGATATAGATGTTTTTCTCCTATTAATACAATCGGTAAAAAACACAAATCACACACCCCCCTTTTTTTTTTTCTTTTTTCTTTTTCATTTTGGGGAGGATTTAATTGAAATTGTATTTTGACAAATAACCATTTAATGGTGTAAAACAGACTATTGTGTGAGTGCGCCTGGGAGTGTGCGATAAGAGTAACAGTGGAGGAGAAGCAATAACACTTCTTTTTCTAAAGACTGGGAAGAGAGAGATGGCGTGTGTGTGTGTGTGTGTGTGTGTGTGTGTGTGTGTGTGTGTGTGTGTGTGTTTGACAAGGAAAAGAATTTAAAGGAATAATAAACAATAAAAAAAAACACACACTTTAAAAAAACAAAAACAAAAAACGATTTAACCAGTTGCTCATACACTCCCAGTAGCTCAGTAAGCGCCCTACCATTTTCTATCCAAAACTCTTCATCCGTAATCTGTGTTTGTCTTATCAAATAATACTGTGTGCTTATCTTCTTGTCTGTGGCTGGGAAGGCCAAGCTCCACACACACACACACACACACACACACACACACAGTGCATGCTGAATGTATGATTTGCCACAGTGCAAAATGCAGTAGTATCCGTGCGGCGGGAAGACGCACGCCGCGCGGACATATTGTTTTATCGGTTCCTAGCAGTGTTGCATGCGTCCACCATAGCAGAGCGGCTAATGCTAATCCTCACTTCCAGTGTGTTCTCTCCGAGCTTCGGTGCCGCACTGGAGAAAACACATAAACATGGGGAGCAGGGTGACGCAGTCCTTTATTTCTCCTGTAATTGTTTGTTTGTTTTTTCCCAAGCTCGACTGCATCACATGTACAAGAAATGCGAGTTGTAGCTTGCAAAGGTGATGATAAGCGTATTGCTTCAAGGGCCGATGGCAAAAAATCTCCTTTGATTAAATATTCGGTGGATCTCAGAACAGGGTTAAGAGGTGTTTTCGAGTTAGGTGTTGTCTCAACAGTGTTCGTGTGTGGCAGGAAGCCAGCACCATCATTCTTATTAGCAGAGTGGATGAGTCACTCGGCTTCTCTCCTCACCGCATCATCCTGCTGTTGTTCCACTTATAGATGTGGTGAGGGGTCAGAGGTGCTTTAAGGACACAGTCTGCGGTGTCTGTGGATGCACCTGAGAGAGAGAAAAGATGCTTCCAGTAAACACGACAACCACCTGCTTTATTTCTCCTGCACGCGCAAATATATATACACGTCGGCGAACGTGCGCGTGCAAGATGAATGAGGAAGCATGACGCGCAGGGACTCTTTATTTATGGGGTCTTCTGCTTTATGTGTGCTGGCTGTTCAAATGGACAGAGAAAGGTACTGTAGAGAGCTGGGGGGAGAGGACTTGTGAATAGGGGGAAGTGGCACGTTGGATAACAGGCCGAGAGATCGTCACCAGAAGGAAATGATGCTAGTTAATCTCTCCTCAATGAATTACCTCAGGAGCAGGCTGCAGTACATTCGATGTTTTAGCATATTGATCCCGCTGCAAGAGAAAAGCAGCCAAATCATACCCATAACGCCAACCTAGGGTGTTATTGTAATGCTAGTTAACATATAGGGAGCAGTGACAGGAGAATGGAAAGGATGTGGTGCTAAGATCTGCCTCCAGAAAGCTCCAACATTTCCCCTGTGAGTTGTGGAGACTTTGTTCCACGCAGAGGTTGGGCATCTCAAAAAAGCGAGTCAAAAGGAGGTGACAGCTCATTACAAAACTCGATCAAGGGCTCTGTATCTTTCCCCTCGCTCCCTCCTCTCCCCGGTTTTTCCTCGCACTCGTCCTGCACCTCTCGCTGCCTGGTGGTGGTGGTGGTGGGGGCTTCCAGATTATTCCCTTAGTTGCCCTCGCCAGGCAGTAAATACTTCAAGAAGCTCCGGAGGCAGAGAATGGATCACCTGCTGCCGCTTTTTCAACAGCATTCCTCCAGCTGGCCTATGAGCAGCAGCAGCGGCGAAGCAGAAAGGTTACTGCAACGTGGAAAGATGGCGGTTATGAAAAAAGGGCAAATGCAGGTCAAGTATGCGCACGCAGGGAAGTGCCGAGCACAAACAGTCGTTTCTTGTGTTGCAGATCGGCGATTAACAGGAACGGCATAATTTGCTAGTGGCCTCCTGCGTAAGAGACGTTAACTGGACTAATAGGGAGTCCATGTTTGAACTAACTTAGTCTGTCACTGAGAAAAATCTCCACTGCTGACGTTAGTGCCATCAATTAATGCCGTTGCTAGCGGTGCACGCCATGACTTGCATTTTCAAAGGTCACTGCTCCCCAGGACTTCCCCTGTTGTTCTCATCCCCCCACCACCCCGCACCACCGTGTATCTTCCTCTCTTTTCTGTCCCTCCCTAATTGTCTGGCAAACATCTCAGCAAGAGAAAGACAAACATGGCTTTTTCCTGTGGATATTGTTCTGTCTGAACTCGCCGTCGCGGCATTAATAATTTAGCACCTATTCTTTTTCTCGCCGCTCCTTTTTCTCAGGAACACTACCTCCCTCACCTTATTTTCTCCCGTTAGGCCATTATCCCTCTTTTTCCTTTTTTCACTTTCTCTCCGTTTCCTTCCTCTCGTTCCCCAAAGCCACCTTTAGCTGCGTGTGTGTATATATCCTGAGACGCTGACTGTCTGTGTGCCTTTGATGCTGAGGACCTCTCGGCTGCGAGGCGATGCCACGGGGGTCCTGCAGAGCGAGAGAGCCAAACACAGGAAGACATGCTCTCACACCGTAATTAGTCGGCAAGTTTCACCTAATTAAATGGGACCCTATTAGAGGCGAGAATGGGTAGAAAGGGGTTAGACGAGAAAGACGAGTGCAGAGCAACTGCGGAGAGAACGCAGCTCTCCTCTGCATCGTTTTTTCGGTTCGAGTTACCTCACCACCCCGTTCTCCTTTATTTTTTGCAGCACTCTTCTCGTATCGCTTCTCATTTCTCCGCTTTTCATTCTGCTATTTTTCTCGCTCAGAATATGGTTTTTCGGGATAAATATTTCCCCCTCTCCTCTGCCGCACAGCGTAATCTTGTAAGACATCCAGCAATGTACACTGTCATCTTCAAGCTGATTGCTCCGCTGTACAAAATAGATCGTTCTGTACAGGAAGGTCTGTGATGGTGGGGGTGGAGGGGACGGGGTGCGAGGCAATCACGAGCCCATTTCCAAGCTGGACTCACTGTTCTCACACAGGCGCGCTCTCATGCCTGCCTCAGTCCTGGAAACTTTCCTTTTCCTTGTCTTGATTGAGAATGTCGAGACGTCCCACTCTGGGCTTCAAACTGGAATCATGTGGTTGGGTGTAAATGACATTTGGAGGTTAAAGTGTTTTTGTTTTTTGTTTTTTTTAGGTTTGGTAATGTGTGGAATGTGATGGAAGTAGATTAGATCGAGCTAGTGGAGAGATGAGCGGCGCCTGGCATCTTCCTGGACACAGGACTGTATTGTCCGGCAGGTCATTTGAAACCGTAATGAGGTTAAACCAAGGTCTTCGGATTAATAAGTTAATGTGAGCGTGTCATGTGCCGTGGGGCTGATGTGGCAGTACGTTACCGGGGGTTTATTCACAGTACAGTACTACTGTTGTCAAAATTCCCCATATCATCACTCCCTCTCCTCCTGCACTCCTGGTCCGTCCTTTCTTCCTCTCTTCTCTCCTTCTCTTGTCTTTGTGAATGTCCTCAATTCTTTCTCCTCTCCTCTCCACTGCTCTCTTTGGCAGTGTGTTTGGCCTGTGACGGCCCAGAGGCAGCCATGCTGTCTTCTCCACTCAATCTGCTGTTACCCTTCTCCCGAGCCCTGACCCTGCTATACTCAGCACACACACACGCCCTCTCTCTCTCTCTCTCTCCCTTATTCTCTGTCTATCCCTTCCTTTTTGCATCATCCCCATCTTCATCCTCTCCCCCATGCCCTCCTCCTATCTTTCTGCTATGACTCCTATCTGCTGTCCAGCCAACTGCAATGTCTGTCAAAGTCACCACGAACACACACACACACACACACACACACACACACACACACACACACACACAAAATGCATGTGGGAAACATCACCTCTGTTTTGTTTTGTCTTCCTTCTCAGTCTTTTTTATTTGTGTGTGTGTGTGTGCCTCTCTCTCTCTCTCTCCTCCTCTCCCTCCATTTCTTCTCCCAGTGCCTCAGCTGTTTGGATTGAATCTGCCGGCTGGAAAAGAGAGGGCAAAAGGTCGTGGAGCTTCAGACTGTGTGGCAGAGTTTCATAGTGAAATGTAGACAGAGGAAGGAAAGGAAGGATAGGATGGTGCGGAGGACGATGCAGATCAAAAGTGAAGGAGCTGCTGACGTAGATGAAATTCAGACTGGCAAGTGGACTCTTTCGACATGCTCCAGTGCAAACGCAGCGCAGCGCTACGTCTCAAACAAACACACTATAAGTGTAATTGCCCAGAAATGCCCACGCAACAGGCATTAGCTCGCATATGCCCGGAAGAGATGACAGTCTAACTGCATTTTCTTTTTTTTTCCACCACTGTAACATCTTAGTGAGCTCTAAAGACACCACATCAAATTGCTACTGTACCCCGGCAGTGGAGGTTCTTTGAAATATCCCACAGCGTAAGCCAGTCAGCTGATAGGGTAGCTGACTAAAGCCAGCTAAGAAAAGCCACAGCTCAGCCAGTGCAGCCGCTGGCCCACTTTCAGTCTGCTTTGTTTCACAGATGAAGAAAGTCTTCACTACATAGACTCTTTAAAAAATCACTGCATGCACACGGTGCGAGGCGAAATATCTCGGAGCACGGCTGCACAGCGGCGTCTCGATGGGTAAACGTCACTTCGGCAGCACCGAACTTTTGTTCATATGGAATTACATCTCAGACAAAGCTGCTGCTCTTCCCGTTCTGCCTGCCGCTCCTCTAACTCACCTGCCAATCATTCCCCGATCCGCCATCGCCAACCCCTCACTCACTCCTCCAGAAGCCTCTTATGAGTAAATTTTAAAGAGCTCTAATGGATTTCATTGTGGTGCTATTATGAGGAGCCCCATGCTTAGCTGAAAGCATCTCTCTTTCATTGACGGTGATAGTGAGCCATGCCTGTGGCAGCCAGACAGTGCCACTGTTTTCTGGCTTTGTGTCCCCATGTAGCAAGGCCTGAGCCCCGCAGGGACGTAACCTGGGATGGAGATGCCTCCTTGCTTGGCTCTTAATGTTGCATGTAGGCTTTTTAACACAGCACAGTGACCTAATTGTATTGTGTTGTGTTGTGTCTGATACTGGGGGCTCGCTGGATGCTGGTGACTAGCAAAAGCCTGCTATTGTGCCATGGGTGCTTTCCTTTAAAGATGTTTTCTACGTCCTGATTTCAGAATTGGATGTTGAAAGGGTTTATAGATATGTATAGAAGCAACACTGCGTGTCTTCTCTATAGAAACATTCACAATAGATTTTTTTCTCAGTTATATCCTGTGTGTCAGCATTTACTCAGTTCTTCCTAATCTTACTAAAAGAATTATGACTGTTGATGTTGAGTGGACATTAAAATTAATTTAGCATCACCTACACCTATTCCTCAGCCAGCAGGTTAAAGTACTTGTCCAGACTGAACCCAGATGTAGAGTACTTAGGTTGTAAGTGGTTTTAAAGTCCTCATATTGATGGCCCAACCTCAGGGGATGGTGACACATTTGAAGAGCGAAAGAGTATTTTTGCTTTGATATAGTAGCCCAGTTCATTAGCTCAGTGGGAAATGTCTTCATTTTTAGCAAGCCTGCAGAGTCAATGGACCATGGCTAGGAAATAATCAGCTTCCTTTCAGTGCGCACAACACACAGAGCACCGACTAACTGCCTCAACAGCTCGTCGTGCAGAGCAGCAGAGATGTGATGCTGAAGGTTGGCTGCTTACCCACGAGGGCTGGAGGAAGCAAGAGCCCCCTCCCCGACTGATTTTTCTTGTTTGCTTGAATGTGACCGGGGCGAGGGGGCAATTGGATGAGCGTTCAGGAGCGCGGTGCCGCGGCCTCTCGAAAGCCGCTGTGCATTGTGGGTAGCCTAATGGCTCAATTGTAGGTGTAAATGAGCAAGACAATCAGCACCTTGCATCCACTTGTCTCTTTGATGGCTGCGTTTGTCAAGTGGCAACAGAGAAAAAGGATGGAGAGGAAGTCGGAGACGTCTTTTCTTGCCATGCCATGACCACAAATATAATTTTCATCAAGTCAGCTGACATGTCAACTGTAACTTCCATTACATCTCTCTGTTTTGCTTTATTTTCTTTGCCGCTCGTCTCGTTTATTAGCGATTTATATGTCATTAAGCACAACTACTCAGTTGTTTGGGCTCACTAATGACAAAAAAGTTATTTGATTTTTCTGGTGAGTGGCAGTTTCCCCCTGAGGCACTGGCTATACATTGCAATCATTAGTTGATGCTTTACAAAGGTAATTTGTGATATGAAAATGGATTCTCATAGATATTTAGGAGAGATAAGATTCCCAGCAGCGTAGGAATGGCACTCTTGAAGTAACACTGAAATGTTTTGCTGCAAGTTTTTCAAAGTGAGAGAAGTGATTTGTTTGTAGGACTACAAAAGACTCTCATTCTGTTTTTTTTTTTTTTTGTCCTGTCTCCTCTTCCTTTGCTGTCCTTGTCTCAGCTACATTGTGTTCTCAGTCATGTGTCTGCTCTGCATAACACTTCTTTGGCGCCTTGTCTTTTAGTCATAGAGTCGATTGCTGCTCATGGTTTTTCATACAGTAAAAATAATAATATTTTATTGCAAAACATAAAGAGTGATTTCTGTTCTGTTCTATTTTTTCTTTTACAGGAGAAAAAGAGCATTAAAAGTAAGCCATGGTCCAAACTCTTTTTTTTTTTTTTTTCTTCGTCTTCTTTTTTAATATGGGCAAAGGCATGCTTGGCTTGGTTTGCACTCACCCTCGCTTTTGCTTGATTTTGTTTTGCCATACTTTGCATCAGGTCATGAATAAATTACATCTAACATAGCATCTCTATAACACTGGCACTCCTATTAACTCGGGAACTGTGTAATAGCTAAGCATTCGGTCAAGGCTGTGGAGCAGCATCCTTCTTTCCTTCTGTTTGTCCCATATTGAGCCAATTCTTCAGCTTTGGTTTGCTGTGTTTGGGGGTAATTATCTTTCCTATATTACAGTATCCACTGACAGTAGTCAGTCAAACCTGTTGTCCTGGTGTAGCATTGTAAGCACATAATTTGCTTTCCACAATAATACAGTAGACGTAGTTAATCTGAGGCCAGCGCCCAGTTAGGTAATTGGTTAAGACCCCTATTAGTGGATTTAAGAGGATATCAGGGCGCCTGAGCTATTAAGCTACTTAGATCAGAACGTGATTGCCGTCTGTCAATCACCAGATAAGAAAACTGGGTGTTGTTGGTGCTCCTAACTCACAGGAATCCTCACCCACGCGCATCGCAGGCATACACTCAGAGCAGGCCTAACTGTGCAAAGTAAATTTGCCATCAGAGCAAACTTAAAAGCACAAACTGACCTCCTCTCCCCAACCGCTGCCCTCCTTCCTCCCTTCCCGTCCTCTCTCAGCACAAACACGTTTTGAAGCATGACATTATTTCAACTCTGATTCACGCCACTATTTTTTAGTTTGAGGCTGTTGTCGTAGCCAGTGGAGTCGTCTTTTCATTGTTGTTTTCTGTTACTGTTGCTGTCATGTGGTATCGGTTCTGCATGAAAACTAATTTTTATCAATACAAGCTAGTGGTGATAAGATTCTGAACTTACTTACTTTAGGTGCCTGGTAATCATTGTGATAAGTTTTTATTGTTTTTTTGCCTTCTCCATTAACATTCAGATGCGGTGAAGACCTAAGTAGGGAGAGAATACAGATTCACGCATCAAAGAATTCATAAAAGCCAAATCATGTAACACATATCACACCAAACACTTAGCGTTAGGACATTTATTTAGTCTAAAATGTTAGTTCATCATTAAATATCCCACTTTTGTGAAACAAACAGTATCATTCACTGTTTTTATCTCTTTGCTTCCTCTAGACTCCCGGCCCTTGCCTGACGTAGCCATGACTGGCAAGTGCACCCGGGAATGCGACGAGTACGGCCACTCGGACTCCTGCTGGATGCCTGTGCGCACGTCGCCCGAGAGACGGCCATCCAAGTCAACAACCACCCCCCAACAACCAAAGCTTTCCACTTTCATGAGCGGCAACGGCAGCGGCAGTAGCAGCGTTGAGCAGCCTGGCAGCCAAGAGACCCTCGCCATGGCCGCCATGGCCAACGGAGACCCCACCGCCGCTCACATGATGGGCGACCGCAATCGCAACCTGCTTAACAAGAAGATGGCCTCCTCCTCCTCCTCCTATGAGGCGTTCGGCTCGCCTTCCTACGGCTCGGCAGGAGGCGGGGAGGAGGTGCTGGGCCACCCCACCGAGGAGATCCCTCTGGCACCTACTGGGGAATACAAGCCCACATCATGTGGTACTCTGACAAGGCGGGAGGTGTACCTGTGAGCTGGGAGGTCTAGACGCACCTGCTGTGCCACAACACATTAAAATACTAAGACTAAGCATAGTTGCTTGCCCATCACCTTTACAGCTCTAGAAGCTTTTAGCTACCCTTGTTCCATGCAAGGTAGGACTAAACTTTGTCCAAAGACTTTTACAACAGCTCCTTAATGAAAAATCTAAGTGGAAATATAAACATCATACCGTTTTCAAAGTGCTAATTCCAGACATGCCCTGGAAGAAAGGAGGAGGAGGAAGAACTGTTGAGGGCACTGATCGGACTTGAATTGATTCTGTTCTACTGGCGAGTTCGGCTCTTGGGACACAATCTGCCGCCTGACAGTCAATCTGTAAAATAATCATCTCATTTTACATATACAGTACATGCATGCATTACCCTGTTATCCATGAAGGCCCTATTCCTTGACGACGACGCTGTATAAAAAGAGACCACTTCTTCAGTTCTTTTCTACGAACGATGTACATGTGGACTATTTTGATTTCAGAGTGTATCTAGTTATGCCTTTTTTAAGTTCAGAAGAGTGCAACGCTCTGGCCACGATGTTCTGTGGCTGCAAGAATATATTGAACGTAATGGTCTCTCACACTGGGCTGTCCGTGGATTCTGTCATCTTGACTGTCTGTGATAAAAGTTGCTCAACTCAGCTGACCAAAACTTGACCGTATTCCAATGTTGTGCGGACGGGAAAGACTAAGCTTTAAATATTCAGCCCAGAAAACAACATTTCTGTCAGTCCTCTCTTGAAGTGGAGATTCTTGGACAGAAATTACACCCAGTGGAATTTGTTGTGATAACCCCCCCCGTTGGTTCAGACCACATCCCCAATGTTCATACAATGAACATCATGACTGATTAACTTAGGAGTGTGCACACACACACACACACACACACACAGTGAAAAGTCATACATTGTACATAAATACTGGACCACAGCAACGATACTAACTGGTCTCACGCCCCTTTTGTCTCGCTACCTTTCCTCAGTCTCTCGTTTTTTGTGTCTACGATTGCCGAGATTGAGTCCAAACCCTCTTTAAGAGAGGCAAGACCTTACAGCCGTGACCTATCACCTAGAATTGGCTGGCATGTGTGTTCATGGTTGTGCATATATGGATCGCCTCAGTGGGATGCTACTGTTTATATCGATACTACACTGTTTTTCTCATACATACATACATACAGACACACGTACACATAAGTACATTTCTTTAATTGGGGTCAGTGGCACTGCTGTACTGATGAAAATCCTGGCTAAGCACAGTTTGTGGCATGCCAACATTAAAGTTATGGAGGTGCAATTGAAATTTATTATGTGTATGGGCCAGTTATGCAGTATATAATAGGTATGTATAGGCCATATTTAGTGTTTACTGTAGATGTACACCAGTGATAGAGTTGGGAGGGTGTAAACATGGCCGAGCTGATCCTATAACAGCTGCGAGGACAGCTTCTTATCGTTATTCCTTTTTTTGTTGTGTGATAGACCGAGCAATAAATATCATAATGTACATGTAACCGACAAGCATCAACATCTTTTCCACTTCTTCTCAAGCCTCACACATGACTGTCCGAGAGTCCTCTTATCACTAGTACGTGTTGCTTTTCCATAGTACATGGCGATGGCATCTTTGAGCACGAATGTAAGAATCAGCTCAATGGAGAACAATCAAAAAGCAACATCTGAGAGAGCAGATACCAGGAAGTGTTTGGATAACAGGCTGAGAGAAAAAAAAAAAAAAAAAGGGTTGTCAAAGTGAAACCAAAGCTTCGCAAGCAGGTTGAAGCACCACCACCCCCCCTACACACCGCCTCATCACACACAAAAATAGCTTTCTGGAAGAACTTTGCTTTAAGTACACATTACATGAAGATTTTTTTTAATGAAGGAATGAGCTCAAGTGATAAGAATGTGATGTCTCAACTCAACGTTGGTACATCACGACTTAAAGGCCACTTACACACACAGATACACACACACATACAAAACAATGTTGAGATGTTGTGCCTCCCTGTCTACAGTGATTTTTCTTTTTCGCAGCTACAGAGGTACAAACTCTCATGACTGTAATAAAGCAAAAGAATATCAGATGCAATGGAACTTTTTGTATGTTAGCAAAACCCCTTTGGTTTGACCGGAGCTGCTCTTTCTGCAATCCGGCAATCTATAGTCTGTAAGTACTACTCGTTGTTCGAAAGAAAGTGCTCCTATACTTATCAACTGTATACATAAATATTTACTTTTTACTGCACGTTTAATGGGAACTTACTTCACTTATTGAGAAGGAACAAGAAAAAAAAAGTAAAACAAAATGTACAAAAAAAAAATGTTATCCCTGTAAACATGGAAATTCACCTTGTTGCTTGCTTTTGTTATACCTAAAGAAACATTTGTAGAACTTAATACATCCATTAAGACCATACATACCACTGATGTTTTTTTATACATAAACTGTCATTGTCGTCTCTTGCATCACCCCCACACGTTTCTTTTCATCAACTACATACCTACAACGACATATGAGATTTGCAATTTTTTATCTTCACATTGTATTTTACTTTTTAATCCCATATTTCAATTTGTTACACAATAACAATCAAAACCGTGGAAATGATCATGACAATGTACTATGTGTTCTCCTTTTTTTCTTTATCTGGTGCCACTTTGTATATTTAGAGTGCTTCTGAAAAAGAAGAAAAAAAACATAAAAAAAAAATACTAGAGTGAATGCAAATATGCAATGTGCCTTTTTATACCGATTGGTATGATTAAATGTTGGTTTGGAACGGTGCATAAACAACGGCACGCTTTACAAATGTAGATGGGATGGCATTTAAGAATGGACTGAAAAAGATTTGCATACAGTATCTTAGATGAAATCCCATGATGTCAGAGGCTTCTCGGAGGGTGACTGGTCAAATGTCAGTGAGCCAATAGGTCGGATACTTAAATGACTAGTGTTCCCTGGGTTCAATTATCTTGTTGAAACATCCATTCCTAGCATAGTGCATTACCGAATGACCTACAGGTACATTCAAAAGTTGCTTGTTGATAGTAATAGTAATGATAATGGATTTTTTGTCGTGTTCCACTCATGTACACGTATGACATCAGAGGTCAAGTAACCTTCTTTGTGCATGAAACAAGTTCTAGGACCGAGTATAGAAGCATAGAAAGGTAGAGGGGGGTGGGGGGGCTTGAAGACATTTGACTTCTCAGAGTTGAGGGAGCCTAGAGATAAAAATGCTAATGTGACAGTTTACGAGGAGGAGTGGAAGTGGGAGAAGAAAAAAAAAAAAAGCTGCAAGGGAGAGTAGCTGACAGGACACACACCTCACGATGTGCCGAGCAACACAACACAGCAGCACAACGGCAGTCATACGCAGAGTTACAGTATATGCATATCAGTAGATGATGATACCCTGTCCTGCAAATAGGCACAGTGCCGTAGAAACTGCGAGGCGATGCTCAGAATTTCAACATCAGATGACGTGAAAACAGACACTGTAAAAGGGAGGAAAGGGAAAAGAAAGGAAAGATGCTGAAATCTGGACTTTAGCATAATATGCTGTAATACGACAGAAAACACAAAGTATGCAACAACTGTCATCAAACTGCCTGAGGTGGGTGTTCAGCCAGTGCTCTCCTCTATCCGTACAGCATTCACAGTGTGTAATGAGATTTGTAATAT
The DNA here is from genome assembly GCF_900324465.2 of Anabas testudineus. NCBI lineage: Eukaryota > Metazoa > Chordata > Actinopteri > Anabantiformes > Anabantidae > Anabas > Anabas testudineus. The sequence goes on along the minus strand of NC_046627.1, from coordinate 18,571,547 downwards.
TAACCATTACTATTTGTCCTGCGACTTGGATGTTGATATAGAAATTGAGGAACAAATTTATCATTGTTTAATATGAGTCACTATGCACGCAGCTTAGCTGAACATGGCAAAGTGTATTGAACGCAAGTCCACTTCTATTTATGAGATATTTTACATAATTTAATTTGCTTTTGTACAGGTTTGTGTAAATAAATTGCTTGTCATTTTTGTCTCTGCAGAAATTAAAATATAACATGTTAAAACAAAAATGGTCCTTTAAGTTTTTTGGAGTTTTTTTTCTTTATGTGTACGCTTGTTTTGAATCAAAAAGCGTTAATTTAAGAACCTTTGTTTACAGAGCATCACTATATTACAGTAAAGTGTTTTTTCAAAAAGCCATAATGTAACTAAAACAATTCATTCTATCTATTATTTCAATCATCTTACTCAAGTCAAACATCACTTGGACTGTTTCTATGATGTAAATAAAGGTGTATAATATTTTGTTGCACGTACAGAGTCAATTTACATGTAGCATTTATCTCAGTGTATAGTAAAGAACAATTTTCTTAAATGAAATATTTACTTATACTGATGATATTCCAAGAAATTAATCTATACTATCCAAAGCAATAGTATTTAAAGCTGCATAAATAGATTTCTGACCACTAGGGGGCAGCAAAACAAGCTTAGGATTCAATATCAAAACAATTACTGCTTTATAAGATTCAAAGATTGTTTGGATGCTTCTTCATACGTGTGTTCAAAATGGGGATCATTTGAATAATGTGAACATTGCATAGGTGACCATGACATTTGTTTTTACTTTATGTGGTACAATCGTGTCCGTAACTTAAAAAAGTCTGTCCTGTTGTCCTGAAATGTCATCTTTACATGTATGTTTATTTGTGTGCGTGTATGCAGCTCATTTTGCCTCTACAGAAGGAACTGTATGGTGCAGATGTATGAGGTGATTGCAGTGCAGGTAATTACAAATCCATTGCACTCCATTCCCTGTGCTCTGATTAACAACATGCCACAGCCTCTCCTACACCCGGAAATCGCTAATGGTGTCTCAATAGAGAACTACAAGGAAATGCTAAAATGATCCTCAAAGTTTGTGTAAGTTGGAGAAAGTTTCTCCCTCAACTGTCACATCGATATTAGACGACATACGACTGCAACACACACACTGTGCGGTATTGTATCATATCATTCCCCACATTATTAAGTGTTTTTCCACAAGGCTGGAAAGTTGTGTTTATGTATGAAATTCAAAAAGAAGTGTGACGAGTCTTGTTTTTTTTTCATGTTTGTCTTCAAAAGATGGCATTTCTAAGAAATACTAGGTTTGAATCATGTTGATATGCAAATTGTCTCACTCATTTTCTTGTCCTCTCTGAAGCAGCTTGAATTGCCTGGCACGGAATAATCAACGGGTGGCATTAATTTTTTTCTGTTGAGAGACAGGGAAATTAAGACAAATTATAATGAATTAGAATGTAATTAATGTTTAGGCAATGCATACCAATGATTTGTGAGATTTTTTCTTTTTTTTTTTATGAATAAAACATTGCATATTCTGAATAACATAAATAAGAATAAGTTTAGAAAAAAAAACATTTGTATCTGCTTTGGATGTGACACATATTCAACAGGCAATATTAAGTTTTCATTATAAATAATATATATATTAGCATTTTGATATTCTTTCCTGAAAATATTCATTTCTTGTTATGTTACTTTTGAACAGATCGGGTTATGCTCAGGTTGTGGTTGTAACAGCGTGGGAGTAAGTATCACAACAAAGTGCTGTACAACAGGTTTGCGAGCACCTGATACTTTTCCATTGGCAGCAACAAACCCCCTCTGGCATCCATCACCAGCAATCATATCTGACATCGCCCTGTTATCACCGGTCACCTGCACAGTTGCAAACAGGCTCCTACACATGAAAGGTCTGGTCATGCACTGACGTCCCACACAGGTTTCGCTGCAAGAATACAAGCCCTAACAGAGGCGTAGTGGAAACCTCGATAATAATCGTGCATTCACCTGAATCAAAGGTCCGCTCTGCAGTGGTGTCGTGTTCAACCACCCTGTGAGGGAGGATAGCGTGGGGCAGACAGGCTGATAAAGCTGCAAGCGCAGGATAATACGACCACACTGTGCTAGTAGGGCAACAGAGAGTCCATGAGAGTACCATTTCCCAACCTGAAATATGCAATCATTGATCACTTCTCCAACATCAAACTCATGCTATGCCATTTTAATATAATATCCATTCCCATTTATGCTCACTAGTGCAAAAAACACAACTGAGAATCACATCAGTGAGAGGAACTCGACCATGAACCTTAGACAAACTGATTTGATACCCATAATTTATGACTTTTATTTTCATTATTGTCTTGAATTTTTATTTTTCTAGCGTAACCATGGGAAATGACATCTGAGGAGTAGCAGTTAGAGCTTTCTAACATTGATTCCTAGTTCCTATTTGTTTTACGGAGGCGCTGAGGGATTGAGGCCTAACTTTTTTATGTGATGTAGATGAAACAAATAAACAAGTTCATGAGGAAACACCAGCAATAACTTTGATTTAATTGTGATCGCGTAAATTCCATCCAGCTTTTATTTTGCCAGCGCTCACACCCCTGAGGATGATGTCATTACGGTTAATTTAATCGCTTTCAAAGCGGAGATGGACCCACGTGCAGTCCCCCGCTTCACTCGGCGGTCGCAGTTAAACTGCTGAAGTCATCAGTTTTCTGAGGAAAATCCATTTATCTGAATTTGTTTGGATACAGATGTCTTCTATTTATTGCTTGTATGATTGTTTTAGCTCATTTAAAACATTCTGATTAATATGTTTTTAGATGTTTGGGCCACGGGATCATGCAATGAACAATTATACTTTCTAACTAGGGCACAGAGGAGACAGGAAATGGACTGACATGGAGCAGGTATGAGTGATATCCTTCCACTGTGTGCAGGTCACTAATTATTACTCGCACGACACCCCTCGCCCCCTGCTGTGTGACGTGATAGATTTCTCACAGTGACCCGAAGCCACGATGAAGCCCATTCACCCGGCCTCCCGCCAGAGATGAAGTATGAATGTTACTTGTTGTGAGGCCAAAGGAAAAGCTGCAGTGGAACAGGCAAATGTAGTCGCAACCATTAATCACACATCAGTTGTGAGTTGAATGCACACAAATTTATATGTGCTAGATTTATGTGGCAGAAGCAATTTGACAAAAATCCATACAAGTCCTAGTAGTCGGAGCCAGGCCGTGATTAATGAGAACTACTTACATAAGAGCAAGTGAGCGAGTGAGAAGAAAAGGGGAGACAGAGCTGGAGGACATGGAGAAATGACAAATAGATGGTGGGAGACTGTGGTGAGAGGGGGGAGAGGGATTGAAAAAAGGGCGACTACTTGATTCACCATCCGGAGGAGGACGAGCGAGCGAGCTTTCACAAAAAGCGTTCACGCCTTCACCTTTGACATGGCATTTGTGGCACAACATTCGGAGTTTAAGGTCCTTAATCAAAAATGAATGTGAACATGTAACAAAAAAAAAAAAAAAAACAGCCAGGTGCGTGCTGAAAGGAAAACGGTGAGGGACAAAACGCTTTTCAGAGTGCGTATGAAAGGTTCTTTTATTTATTTATTTTTTTCTTTTTAAAGAGGAATTAAAATCTGAATTCAAGGTTGTAGAATTAAGTTGCGTGTGCAAACTAGCACACAAACCTGAATGAAGTAGCGCGAAAAGAGACTTTCAGACCCGACTATCGGGGAGGAAGGAAGAGAAGCAACTGACAGCAAACAATTAATAATTGTGCAGGTGGTTTTTATTCCTCCACAAACATTCCTATGGATGTTTTCTGTTTCTGTCTTTATTACAGGACTCTATGGCTAGTTGCATCTAACATACTGGCAACTGACCATGTCAGCAACACCTGTACTACAGAATTATCACCTTAAGGCAGTTTTCTATATAAGAAAAACTATCTATACTGCTACTATTATTCTCCTTCTCGTGCGTTTTTCGACACATGCTCTAATTCCTGTGCAGAGTTCAGTAAAAGGCAAAGAGAGGAAAACAGAGTTTTGCTCCTCACTGCATGACGTTAACATGTGCAGGGCACAGGCCATGAAAATGCAACAGATTTCTTTTTCTAAGAGAATGATCTTAGTGATCACATTATTTCCCATGTGGATAAATGTATAATGTATGGAGCAGCTGGGCGTGAGGTCCAGAACACACACACGCACACACACACACACACACACACACACACACGCAAGTGCGCTCTGCTGAGGTCTTGAGAGCCCTTTAGCTCAATAGTTAACCCTTTCTCAAGTTGCCCTTCCGGCTGTATCTGCCTGCATCCGTCTCACACGCAGTTCCATGCCACATCACGAATAGAGAAGTTGACCCAGCAGTGACTGTACTAACCTTACAGTGTAGGTGTGTGTGTTGAATTCCTGACTCACCATGTGGCTTGAGGCCAGAGTGCAGCACAGCTATATTCCATTTTGACACTTTGACAGACACCAAGCCATTTCCAGCCAACTGTGCCCCGCTAGCTCTGCCATTCTGCTGCACTTCTCATTACTTTTAGACCAAAGGAGAACACGCACCCGGTATGAGGATCGTGAAAATGGGAAATATGTAAAGGACGCAATTACCAAAGGCTTTACAGCACATTCGTATGTGACCTCTGTCACTCAACATTTGCTGAATGTCAGTTGCTGAATGACGGTACAGCATTTCGTCACAGACTGGCCTAAGGCTGTGACAAATGAGAGGATTGTCTTAGGCACTAAAGGTGGTTGACCCCTGGTCTCTGAGGCTTTACTAAGAAAATCTGTCTCAAGCCACAAAGGTTATTTATGCCATTGAGGCTATCGTTCAAAATTAGCTTATCAACATTACTAACACAGTGTGCTATGTTATATAAAGTTGTTTATTGAGGATTTCTTGAGTTGTTTTTACTCCAGAAATCTACAGTTCTATGAAAACTTTAAATAAGTGATTGATCAAATTCTCCCATCATTAATTGTCAACATCAGATTATATTAAATGCTGTAAATTCGATTCAACGTTCTGAATTCCACATACTTTTTGCACCAAACAGCAGAATAACAAACAAACAAGTTTACGTTTCACGACAAGCTCAACAGTTCAATCAATACCTGTGTACACGTAGGTCGGGGCTTGAATTATGAAAGTCCACCTTAAAGCTTGGTCCATCATTCGATGACTGCAGCTCAAATATGAACAAAGAAAGATAATATTGATATTGTTGCCAACACATTTGGTCTGAACTTTTATTCGCTCAAAGTGTTGTTCTTTTTCCTCCTCATTCTACTCCAGTCCGCATTACTAACATCTGACACGAACACGTGTACCTACATAAACAAATGCATTCGCTCCGAACCATTCAACTATTGATTTCTCAGTGATCTCTTAAACCAGCCGCTGGCCCAACATGCTGTTGTCTATTTACATATCTCATTTCCATACCAAAGTAACGCTGTCCGTGACACTTACTCATGAATAATTCATCTTAGGTGTATTTACATAAGGTGCAGAGCTGAGCCTCAACCTGAATTATCCACGGGGGAAGAAGTGACTTTAGGCAGGGGTCTTTGTTGTGTGGGGTGACGTTTGCATCCAGCTTTCTGCCTGCTTGCCCCCCCCTTGCTAATTAATTAGCTAATTTCAGTCTCTGCCAAATCGATGGATTTGACTATCTGTGCAGCTAAAACAATGCTGTGAACAGGGGTTGAGCGAAGAAAGAAATCTGTAAACAGTCATTCTCCAGGAAGAGCTGCCTTTTGCTTGCTACTTATTTGTTAATGCACCTCTGCTGAGTAGTGCAACACTAGCAAACACAGTGCACCTGTGATGTATATAAAAGCATGTGCACGTGTTTTACTTAATTCACCTCAATTAATGTTATGTTCCTATCAAAACAGTGGCTTCTTCGTTAAAGTATTAAGGCGAGCAGCTCTAAAAGAAAAGCATGAAGAATATTCGTTTTAGTCAATAAAGGACGCCAGAATGTGAGGATTACAGCTAGTGTAAGTTGGTTGTTTTTGATTGGTCCATTGGGATTGCAGAACATATTTCTACATGAGCTCAGATTGAATCTCAGGTCGGGATGGTTCATTTACGGTAGGAAGTAGAAGGTCTGGTTTTAAATAAAAAGCCTGATGTAGCATCCTCTCTCTGTTTTTCTTCCTCTTTCACACAACTCACAGGCTGAGTGTGAACCGTGCAGTCCCTGTGGCCATCTTGTTTACTTCCTGCCTCTGTCTCTCTTGCTGCACCCAGTGGTACAAGGAGAACAGAGGGGGGGAGGGTTGGCAGCTACAGTGTGTATCCCACGAGAGGTCGTGTGTCTGGACTCTTCACTAAAACTGCTGGCTGCCCTCCTCCCTCAAGGAGAAAATGTGTGTGTGGCGTTGTGCATGATCTACACTTAATTAACCCGTAGCACATAAGCACACACACACACACACACACACACACACTGAGGATGTGCATACAAATCCTGTCGTGCCTTTATGGTAATGCAACACACATACAAATCTACACACACAATAAGTCCACATGGATTTGATGACTCCAAGCAGCAGGAACCCCGGGGAGCAGCCTGTCTTGACTAAACAAAATAGATGTTTACGTGCACAAAGTCACGCTAATGTCAGCAGCCACACTCCTAGCCTCTTTATTAAGCACACAGTTGTACTACCCAGGTTTCAATTTCTGCGATTTTATTTAATGTTTCTAGCTCAGTGCTACTGGGAGATGTGGGATAAAACCACCCGTGTCACCCGTGTATGGTAAAGATTTATGCTGTCAGGTTTCATCTTATACTTCAAATGCCTGTTCACATAGCAGCAGGTACCTTATAATCCACTGATAGCTTCTGCCAACGTGCCCTTGAGCAAGACCTTCAACCCTCTCTGTTGCATAAATGCTAACAGTTGAAGACTGTGAATCCTGGAGTTTGAATCTGAATTTGATCGATAGTAGAAATCTGTACATCTCTCCTTTAGGAATAAGGAAGTGTCTTATGGTGCTTTCTAAATGGGGGGGGGGGGGGGGGGGACTGGGCGAGGGTGGCGTGCATGGTTGGGGTGAGTGAAACTGCACTGACTTTAAAAAGCGTTGCTGCTAATACCAAAGTGATGCGGGAGCAGGGGAAAAAAAAGCAGTGGATAATATTTAATTCATGTGTCGATTTTGCAACTCAGAGAATCACCAGGCTCCTTCTAGTGTGTGATGTGTGCCACATTACCAGGTAATACCAGTTCACACTGGGTTTACCCCTCGTGCAGGGTAAAACCAGTGGCAGCAGTGCGTTGCTCATCTCCGGTGACACGCCAGTTTGGAAGGTTTCATACCAAGTTTTGTACAATACCACAATAACTGCACGTGACAACCACGGCACAGTTTACATCTAGTTATTTGGCAAATGCTTTTATCCAAAGCGACTCACAAGTGGGGTACAAAGCTAACAAATATCCAAGTAAAGTGCTCTACTGTGGAAAGAGCTGTTTCAGTTTCATGGGATATAAGTGCGTATGTGATTTTATTTTTTAAGGTTTTAAGTGCAGAGAAGGGTTCGGAAGAGTTTTGTTTTCAGCAAGTTTTTGAAGATCGAGGTGGGTAGGTCGTTCCCCCACCGTGGAACCACAAAGCAGATAAAGTTAAAGTTGAACTGATGTAAACCCAACATTACTTGTGATGGGATGCAAATTTCTATCACCTTCTACACCCTCTCTATTCCAGCAACCACACTTTCACTAGTAGAGTTGCAGATTTGATGAGATATTTAGACAAAAAGCAGTTTCCACTGACTGCACGGATAAATACTGATCGATGTTGGCATACTGCTTAACCACCATTTCTACGGTTCAATATCTGGCCGGGGTTATGTTTGTTTCGTGCCACACCCATCTCTCCATGCCCTTTATTCTTGTTTCCCTGTATATTTTAAACTGTCAAAACAAGTTAAAAAAAAAAAAAAAAAAAAAAAAAAAGCGCAATCAACCATTAGGACCAACAGAACACTGTGATTTCTGTGGTGTACTTTTGGTGTGGTGTTGCACCTCCTGTCTGCTCTATCCACGAGGCACCTCTCACCAAAACCAAACTGATGATTTTCCCAAGTGAGAACATGTCTGACATGGACAACCTCTCTTTGTTTGCTGTGTGTGTGTGAAACTCCAGACAATGTAAGGTCCTGATTCTTCAAACATTGAGTTCACGTGTGAAAATGCATGCAAATGAAAAGGATCATATTGTGCATGTTGTTTGGGATGTCTGCACCCAGTGAGAAACTTTGAAATCAAAAGAGTATACAATGTTCATGTCCATGCTGGCTATGTAAACATCACATACACACAATTGACACATGCTATTGTTTGGATGTTTATCAAGCTAGTTAAGGGTCCATTATCTGTCCTTTCAGGACATATAGCTTAGTAGGTTCCCCACTTTTATTAAACCATACGTATGAGCTTAGCAAGAGTGGGGACTAATAGGCACAGTAGGCCATTGTTAAGCATATTTGTTTTCGCTCCATCTAAAATAATAAATTACATTTTTGTGTGACATGTTTTTTTTTTAATAAGGTATTGTGTTCAAAACAAACTTAGAGAGGACAGAGCAAAAACCAAGAAAATATTGATCAGAGGTTAATAGATTTGAAAACTTGACGTCTTGATCTTATAATGAGACTTTTTAATGTTTTCGAAGCACAGATAACCTACACTCTGTGTGGTTCCTGAACGCCTACCTGTCTGTAGGTGTATATGAATGACTGACCTACATTCTGTACTGTGCCATTGTTGACTGGCAGATTTGGTTGCTAGCCTGTTGTATGTGTGTTGTTTTACTAACTATTTTCCCCCAGACATTTACCTGACAGTGTGATATTTAATCCTCTGAGATTACCTGGGGTAACTCCAACTGTAGCTACAATGTTTTTGTGCCTAGTTTTAACTACAAGGTTAGAATAAGACACAACAATACTGAAACAAAAAACACAGTGTAAAGTATTAAATTGCACATCTTTAAGGTCAGTTGTGGTCAGACTGGGTATAAAGTGATATTGTTGGATGTGAGAACATTGTGAACAGAGTGTTGGAACAAATAAAGAGATGAGTGCGAGGTTCTTTACATACCTAAGTAAAAGTATCACTGCAATAATGGAATAAATCTTTCAATAAAAGTAAAATGTTAACAGGTGTGTGATATTTACAAGGTTAACAAGCATGTACTTCAATTGTCAGTGTTAAAGTAGTTATATTTTTTACTATACACTGCAAGTTTGAAGCAGACAAAGTGGTGTCAGTTCTGTGTTTCGTCATCCCTACGATGAGTTTGTCACTTAGAAATGATGTCACCAAATCACCAGATGCACTGATGATAATAAAACTAGTGGCCTACTGGTACTGTAGGTAGTAGGTGACCTGCTGAAACTCTGGGCACGACTGAAACCTGAGCACTGTCTAGAAACAGTCAAATTGTCTTCGTTAGCACTGAATGTAGACGCTGGATGTAAATGGTTGTGAAGAAACGACAAATATCGATGCTATCTGTTGGGATGTTGTCACAGTTTTGCTTGATACAGTAATGCTCCCTTCAGTGAGTGCTGAATTTGTGGCCCTGGGCACATCTGACCACTGCCTCCTGTTTGAGAGTCTTTGTGTAAAACTCCCAGTCGCTCGGTGTCTATGTCATTTATTGAGTCCAGCGACTCACTGCAGCAGCATTACTTCTGTAAGAGTAACTTGTTTTTCTGTGAAAGTGATAGCAGCCCATGCATCGCCTCCAAACTGGCACATGAGATTAGCGTCTGCTCTCGCTGCTGCCACGCCAATCAGTTCACCACAGGCAGAGGGGTGGCAGCCCACCCACAAACACACATGCAAACATCATGCTCACACACACAGGGAGCTACCACTCCCTTCCGAGGAGCCAGATGATGGCACAGGACCCGAGTGCTGGTGACAGTTTTTCTTGCGAGTCAACATGAGGAATACAATGGTGTGTGTTTAGCCGGAGGGTTTAGGGGGAAAGACGCAGGGTGGAGAGAGAGAGAGAGAGAGTGAGGCGGGGGGGAAAGCAGGGAGATGTATTGTGCACTCGGAACAACTGCAGATGTCTCCTCTACCCATCTGCTGTGCTGTAAAGATGAGCAGAAATTTCTCTCCCCTTCCTTTTACACATCTGTCAAGTGTGTTCTCTTTGTATGTCTGGCTTAAAATGTTCAGTGTCTGGCTAAAGTCATAGAGGGAGGAGATACAACAGCCACTTGTGCACATATGTGCCGTCCCTTAGCGCCTTCCTATCAACTATGTTTTGCTTCTTACTATTTGCACCCTCTGTCTGTAATTGTAATATTTTCATTCCCATCAGTTTTCCTTTTCACTCCTTCTCCTCCCTTCTGGATGCCGCCTCTCTCTTCCTCAGCGTCTTCGCCCCATTTCTCCTCCTTCTGTCATCTCCTCCCCGCTGGTCACCCTGTCTTCGCCCGGCCCTACACGGTAAAACACAGTGATGATAATGAGCACTTGTTGGTATTCCCAGGGCGCCTGCACCTCTACTGTGCAAACCACGCTCTGCCTCGCGTTCTCGCTGACATTTTCAATTAGGCACTCCTCTGACGAGCCCCGTGCCCCTCCACCTTCACCTCTACATCCAAAAAAGAATTATGGAAAAAAGAGGCATTAACCAGAAAGAAAACCCCCCCTGGGAACTTTTCCAAAATGTTGTGAGAAACGGCCAGATGATGTTGGCAGCGGACACTGTGCATTTAAAGCAGTGTGTATCTCTCCTTATGAAACACATTTTAAATGGCACATCTTCTACAAAATGACTCAGACATTCACATCAACTGGGGGGTAAATATAGACCGCAAGCTCACTGTCGATTTTCCATTTGGCAGAATGCGATATATCTTTGCTGTGGTTTAGGCTTGACCTGCTCTGGATTTCCATCCTCTTTTTCGTAACGCTGTCTGTCACATGTGTGCTCATGTTTTGTTTTGGTCCGTCCTCTTCCACGGTCAGTTTGGGGGCTAAGGCGCATTTCCTCAGGAGTTCTGTAATCTACTTCAAGTCCTGTTGCGCGAGCGCGTGACGGACTCTCCCTGTTTTCACTGGCTTACCCAGCAGTCGGTACATGTGTGCATGTGTGCTTTTCTCACTGCCATGCATGTATTTCTCCTCCTCTCAGCCTGGCACGCTGTGAAGAGTTGAAGGTATGATAGCTGAACGGGAAAAAAAAAAGGAAGCAAGAAGATTGGCTCACTGCTTGACTTTCCCGTCTTGTCTCCCTGTCTTAAGGCACTAGGGGGCTGGGTGTAGGGTTGAGCCTGCAATTAAGATTCTACTCAGCCAGCCTACTCCAATGGCTCAATGGGGCGAGAATAAGCAAGCCCACCGGTGATAAATGGCCCACATCGCTACCCATGTCCTTCCAATATAACCTAAGCATTAATTACACCAATTGGTATTGCACTGTCATCAATATCCATCTGTGCTGTAGTCTACATGCGCGAGAGTGTGTATGTGTGTTTGAATTTGTCGAATGCATTAGTCTGACCAGGCGGGTAAGAGAAGTGCTTGCAATGCACAGGAACACAGCAGAATGATTTCATCTTTTAAGCAAGCCCTTCCAATAAAATCCACTTAGCTTGTCTGAAAAATGGGGAGTGTTCGATACAGTCAGTGTTCACTGTGACCATTTGCTTTAAAGACACCGCTCTACTTTTGACTGCATCTTAAGTTTGCCAACATGATTATGGGTTTTCGCAACAAGTCTTGATTGTCTTTGTCTGCATCATCACTTTCGGGTGTCTGCATTTTTAACTCTGCAGACAACTCAAGTTTTCCAGGAGTCAGAAAAAGCACACTGTAAAAACTCTGAGAAACGAAATAAGGTTTGGTTTAATAGAATTCATCACACTGTGAGCAAAAAGCCTTTGATTATTTTTGTCATTTAACAGCATTCTCAGCCATCAGTCAAGAAGACATCAGAAGAAAAATACAACCACAAGAAATCGGCAAGAAAATATTCCTGGAAGACAGGACGATGTTATGATGCTCTAAGCCATCATGTTTCCTAATCAGTGATGCGTTTTCGTAACGCTAGTTAAATCTGCAGGGGGTTTAGGCTTCGGTTATTATCTTAATGCTTGTGCCTAAAATGTGGAAAATAAAATAAATGTTAACAAATTGAACAGACATGCTGAAAAATAGCTTAGAATAATCTAAAACAGGTAAACTGTGCAAAAACTCATTTATGATATTATCATACGAGGCAGTGCGATAATGAGGCGAGTTGTGAGGGACAGTGAAGGACCAGGCGCACTGTGGTGGGCTTTACCACAGTTACATTTTACTCCACTGCACATATATGTGACAAATATAGTGACATTTGACTTTTGTATCAAGTGTTTCGACTTATGACCCCTTATGAAAAGCAGCCTAGTTTGGACTCCTTGTTAGGTTTCAGACGTTTATGCATTGTAAGCAGTTCTACCGAAGGCGCATTTCCCTCTAAACGCCTAACAGATTTTTACTTTGTTTAAACTGTTTAATGCCTAAAGAGGTTTAATCAGATAAATTAAAAAGCAAAGACGAGAGTACATATCTACGATACACGTTTTCCCCCACAGATTCATCTCGTGACGCTTTGAAATCGCCTTGATTCTTGGGAACCACTGGACTAAACTTTGTAAAATCAAATGCTAACTGTGTTTAATCACAATCAGGTGTAAAACAACACAGCAGCTCTGCCATGAATTCTAGTACAAGGTTATTTCTGAGTTGAAACTGTCACAAAGGGGTTCATTCTACTATATATTTATTGCTGAGCAATTCTTCTGAGTACCTTCTTCTGATTAAACCTGTGCACATTTCCTCCACATGGCTTTTAAATGACAGACTTTTCCTTTTACTGAAAGATTTATTCCATTATTGCAGTGATGCTTTTACTCAGGTATGTAAAGAATCTCTCACCCATCTCTTTATTTGCTCTGACACTCTGTTCACAATATCCTCGCATTCAACAATGTCATTTCATACCCAGTCTAACTACAGCTGACCTTAATGTGTACAATCTAATATTTTCCAAAGTAGAATTTGCTGTATTTGCCTATTCAGCAACAGCAGCAAAGCATAGGCAGAGGGAGATAAAAAGAGTGCAACCAGCTAAAGTGACTTTGGTCCCAAACTCAGACCATCTGGCCTGTCACTTCACCTGCACCTTCACATTTGCTCCTTGTTCCTCAAACCTTTACTGTACCAGCTCTGTCATCCTTTCTTAATTAGCAGATGTACATGTCAAAATGAAGTTGTGATTGGCGTTGGAGTTACAGGGCCAGGTACGACTGACTGGAAACATTTGAGAAGCATATGGTGAGCAAGGCTGATGCCATGCTAGAGTATCTGGGTTGTTTACTTATATAGAGGGCAAGTTTGGTTTGTGCCTTTTGCATTTTGATTCACAGTGTAGTGTAAAAGTACTAAATAAATAATTAAACATTTAATAAATGGCTTTATTAAACGTTTATTAGCCTTGTCTGGTTTTATCAGTTGATGTTTATCCCCTCAGGTATATTCTCTTATAGCCTTTGTATGTAGTAAATCTAATTTTAATTTCAAAACCTGTATGCAAATCAAAGTTTTCCCACTGGGCGCTTAAGTTCTGGGGTGAAATTAAAGTGAAAATGTCAGCTGCATGCCTAAACTTCTGCACTGTTTGCACTTGTAGTAGGAAGTAGGCAGAGTGAGATATTAATAACTATAAAAACAGATGCAATCTGGTTAAGTATATATGAATATGAGCTAATTGTTTGAAGGGGTAAGAGCTAAAACGTCATTTCTTTTGCCTTCAACAGCTAACAAGCAGTTGTCTTTGTACTTTGGCTGTTTCATGTCTTCATTTCATACATCTCTACTCTGTTTCCTCAGCTAGTCGGTCAACATCAGGTTTGCCCAAGTCAGACACAGCGAGCTAATCAGCAAGGTCCGCTGGCGTGGAGCTGTGAAATGTGTGTGTGTGTACTACATCATGCATACTGCAGCGAGCCGAGAGGCCGTTTGTCAAGATTTATGCATGACAGAAATGCACACAAAAGCACAAGCTCAACAAACTGCTAATCAACCTTAATAAGGTTTCGGAGTTATGAGTCGTCAAGATCAAAGAAAACACAGTCTACTGACATCATCAAATTTCATTGGTCGGGCCGGCTAAGAGAAACTTTGGAAAGAGTCATTAAACGCCGAAAGTCATCAGGAAGGGCAGATGTTTGCTGAATGGATACACAAAGGACGCAACCTCGGAAATGATTTAATCTCATTATTTGAAATTTGGTGGAAGAACGTCGCTCATCTTAACTGAAATTGCCAACACACACACGTTTGTCCCTAATTTCAACATATTTTTTATAAAGCCTGCTAAACTAAATATTATACCAGTGCCTACACACTCTACAATAAGTTATGTGTGTCCTTTACACTTTTTAATCACATTTTCGACCGAGCAGATAAAGACACAAAGATGTCTTACATACAGGTAACACTAGTATTGTTTTGTCTTGTCCAATTATTTCCCTAATGTCCTTCTCAGGATGCAAAAAAGTGAACTAGTCAATAAGTGCCACTCACAGTTATGAAACAAATGAAAAAGAGATCTTAAAATTGCAAAGTGACGTTCGTGTGAATGTTAGATTGTCAATTTCAAAAAGTCACAAACAGCCCCCACAAATCCACCTGGAGAGGTGTAGCGGGACGTTTTTTTTTTTTTGACAAGCAGTTCTGATGGAGCATACTGGTGCTTTTAGTTTTGCTTTTCTGCTCAGTTCCATGGTTGTAGATGGTCCCTCATTAAAAAAAAAGTAGACTATGAGCTTATCTCATCTTTTCAGTGAATCTCCTATTTTGTTGTTTGGAGCTTTTGAAAGCCACAGTTTGAGATGGATGTTACCACGTCATTCTGTTCCTTGATATGACCTTCACAGACACAAGAGAAAAAGCATATGCAGTTTTGTCTCGTACTCATGCACAAATACACAAATCATCATGCTCTTCTTTCTGTAGCTAGCCCTGCACCTCAGGGGTCACTGAAATTAGGCCTGTGGACAGAAATATCTGCTTTTGTCTGAGCAGCAGTGGACGTTATGTCTTCTGAACTATATTTATGAGATCTCATTATTTTAATTTCCTATCCTGTCACTTAGTATTAGGTTTCTTACTTTCAGTGCACACAGGAATAGCTCCAGTCTTGATACGAAGCCAAGGTCTTCTGAAAGAGATGCATTTCAATAACAAAGGGATATATCACTAAGGATTGGCGGTTTAGTACCGTAAAATATCATTGATTTTGCTCAAATGCTTCAATCTTTTTACTGTGTCTGGATGTACTCTGCTGAACTGGAATGGAAATACACATAAAATGGGCCACTTATTACAAGCAGGTTGGGTCTCTTTCTTAGTCCCTCCCTCATAATATTGCAAATGAAATTACAAACCGTTGTGTTCCCCAGCACCATGTAAAAATTGAAATGCAGAGTGTTAATTCATGCATGAAAGCATTGTTGGTGCTGCTGAAAAATTCCACTGATTCCAGACGCTGGAATCCACCATGGTATTATTCATTAAGACAAGTGAAACGTTGGGAGTCTGCAAGTGTATCTCAAAACAGGGCCGACCATATGTTTAGTGTCAATATGACTTCACGGTTGCCCATGTGGAAAATAGCTCCGGGCCACAGAATGCACACTCACAGAGTGCTGTGTTTAGATAAATAATCTTGAACTGTGAAATACAAAATAGGAAACGAGAGCCATGTCTAAAAATAATTTCTATCTAGCGCTTTTTAATTGTGACAGAGAGGAAAGTAAATGGTTGATTATGAAGAACTCGGTCTGTTTTTGTGAGAGGGAAGAGTCGTCTGATTGTTTCCAATGCCCTTGGTGATTCTCCAAGGACTGGCCTGGCATGAAATTGGCAGAAGCAGGGACCGGAGCGAGGAGAGAAGAAGAAAGCAAGAAAATAATGTGCAAGCTAGAACAGATATAACTGTGGGTAAAATGTCCAAGAGTAAAGGAATGGTGTGCAAGAGAGCTGAAATGATGAAAAGACCCTGAAAAGGGAGGAGGATAATTTGAGGTCTGCTGGGTTTCCTCCCAGCCATACACACACTGCAGAAACTTTGCAGTAAAAAAAAAAAAAAATCTTAAAGTTCAACACAAATGATCAGGAGCCTTTAGCAAGATTCAGATACGGTACAACTTTCATTAGCAGAAGGGTTTGGCACCAAATATACCACAAGATTAGAAATGTATCAAACCTCTCCACAGCTGGACCCGCAGTTCTTCCATCGTGTTCCTGCTAATGAGTTTAAAAGAGCTGTGTTTTCTGGGTAGTCAACAGATGTCATTTCCCACGTTGCGTTTTGGGAATTGTAAGATTTGGAGCTTGACCCATATAGGAACTTACGTACTTACTTGTACGTTTTAAACACACTTTAAACAAAATGTTAGTCGACCGCCGGCTACTTAAAGGGTAAGACAAACTATTTGGAAACTGTAATTATGTGCTCACTGTGATTGTGTGTGTAATAAAATGTGCATTAGGGATTATTGCAGGCAGTTTTGATGTACTCGCATGTGGTTTTACCTCTTAATAAATGATCTTAGCCAATCCGGTAAAGCCCGGCGGCTCAGACTGGGCTGTGTTGTCAGAGCTCAACAACAACATTTGTTGTGTAGAGTATAAAACAATAGAAAGTATGAATAAAATCATCAATACAGAACCAAAACTTTGTTTAATAGTCCTTATTTGTCTAAGTAAACCAACAATCATCCCATCAATCCAAATTTCTACCTTCCTACTGTATTTCAAAGTCATTTTGCCCCATGGTTTCATTCTCCACAGTAGTTACATTTAACCCATATAGAAACAAGTCCTATCTACATGCTTGAAATGTAAATGTAAGGATTTCTTTTTTTTTTTTTTTTTTCATGTTAACAAGAAAGGTTTGTTCATTTGGGGCTTCTGCTTTTAACTACCAGTCAGTAGCACAATCAACAATCAATACTGTTGGGCTGAAAGCACCACCTATCCCCACTGACAAGGATCTTCTTTAGTTCTGGCTCCGCTTCCCATGAGACCCTAAGCCACAGTGTGCTTGTGTTCCACATGGCCTCCCCTACAGCTCCCTGCTGTTTTTATGGACTCGTTTCATTAGCCACCTAGCTCGAATAGTCCCAGAGGAAAGCCTGAGGGCCACACTGTTGACTAAATGTGCTTTTTTTTTTTTTTTTTTTTACTGCACATCATCCTTGTAAAAGATGCAAAAGCCTCCATTTAGGAAGAGGGAGCTCTACGAGAACGTGCTAATTGGATTGGCATTTCACAAAAGGCAGATTTGACTTCATGCTAATGTGATTGTGCTTTTTCTCTTCTCCACCTCATTCTGGCTCAGAGACCAGAATGAGGTGGGTGAGATTTAAAAGAAAGCAAGCATGGTTTGTGCTAAGAAGAGTTTTATTTATTTATTTTGCAAGAGGACACACGCTCAATTTACTTTTTAAAAGCACTGGGCAGGCGTTTGGGGATTTTAATTATTGTGGATATCTTTTAAAAGCTACTACTGTACTACTCACCACCTTTCTTGCTGTTCATATCGAAAAGCTGCCTGCGAACACCCATAGTCGCAACTCTGATGGTGAGTTTCTCAGTGTCATGACCAGATCAACTTCGTATCCCCTCGTGGAGTTCATCTCATCTTTGCCTGACTCTCACAAAGCTCCACACTGCCCTCCAATGCTATTGGACTAATCAACCTTATCAGTTGTTTGAGTCTTGAGCACTTCCCAATTATAACCTCAGTGGATCTCAAGATGCTGACGAGTGTGAGGGTATTACTGTCCAATCACATACCCAGCACTGACACTCAGCATCGGACTCATCGACCCGGCCTCCTAATCCTGCTCGAAGAATCAGTTTGAGATGCAGATGGAGTTGATTCCAAGTGTCTTCACTTGTTTTTTTCTGCAGTGGCTGATGTATAGACCCCAGGCTCTCTCTCCTGTACTCTCTCTCTCTGCTGATTAAGACTTATCCTCTGGCAGGCCACACCAAAGCTAAATTAATCATCCCAGAAATGGGTTACATGTCAATTTTGTGGTGATAAGTGTTGAGTTGGATAATGGTTGTCATTCTATGTTGGATGAGGGGAAAACAGAGAAGGAAAGAGAAGACTTTTCTGCTGATGCAACCAATATGGATCACAATGGTATGGACTGTGTTATTTATCTAAAAGAAGATGGTAAGCAATTTTAGATGTTTTCAACTTAAAAATAGCTCCTTAGTTAGACAGCTCTTTCCACGAACTAAATAACCTAGTAATATACAAAATAAAATGTCTATTTAAAGTGGTTCTTGGCATCCGAAACTGAAGCAGAACGGGAATGTGCTTTTACACATTAACAACCCCAAAAGGAAAGCGAGGGCAAGAGAGTTGTTTTCATCTTGTAGTAAACAAAACATTCCCCCGCGGGGTGAAATCTCCTAGAACATCTGGCTCCATTATAGGCCCCTGTCCAGTCTGCACTCGCTGTAGAAGCTAATTAGAAAGAGAGAGCAGATGAGGGGAAAGAGCGAGGGCAGAGCAAGGAAGACCCAAGATAGAGCTCCAGATTTTCTTTTTGGCCAGTAATACACGACCCATATTTTTCATTAAATACTTCATACAAGCTACGAGGCGAAAGGGAGCGAAGAGCATGGGTCCTACCCTATCAAGTGGTTTGATGTTTTTGATATTTAGTAGTGATACAGTCATTTACTATCAGAAATCATTTGCTATTTTTGATGACTTGCCCGAACTGTGGCACACCCCTAGCTCTAAACTGAGCACACTGTCAAATGAAAAGGCTCAAAAATAATGATGTTGTATCTGCAAAACACAATTTTTAGCCATGCTAGGGGCAGGGCTCAATGGATCAGGTGACATATGTGTGACTGTCAGAATAAATTGCAATAACTTTGGTGATCTTTTGATTTTTCCCTTCGTGGAAATTATTGGGTCAACATTAGATTATGACCAAATGTCTGCTTACTGGTTTCAGTCCGAGCTACACGTTGTGTTTTGAATTGGATGACAGAACCGCAGTCACCATACTTGTGTGTTTCAACACAGCTGTCATTCCGGGGCAAAGACTGCATAAAACTTCAAGACATAAAGAGACTGTAGTGAGACTTTCTGTGTCAGACACGTTCTCACTTACTGAAAATACTCCTTTTGGTTTGGACAAGTCGAGGAGCTTCTGAGAAAATTGAAGTGTTTAGTATAAACAACGGAGTCTGTTGCTTACATTTGTCTGATGATAGACGTTTCAGCTTTATGAACTAAAGTTCCTGGATCTCGTTGTGTCTTCAATTAGAGATTTTTGTTAGCATTTTGTGTAAATGACCCTTCCTCACCCTTGGTGATATGTTTATATTCTTTCGATTTTGTGCTAGTCATACGACAGAATTGTCGTCAACACACCCACTCGCTTACTGTAAATTCTTATTATTCACACATAAGCTTAATCTGACATTACAATTACTTTATAATAGGGAGCTCTAAGGGTAACATCTTTCTGGTCCAAATGATTCGAACATTTGTGCTCTCACATGAAGCTCCTCCAGCTAGTATCAAGATAAGTTCATAGTTGCAGCGCATGTCTGAAAACAACCTACTTTGTAGGTTAAGGTGGCAAAATCTAACAACTACAATCCATGTCAGCATATAATTGAAAGCAAGTCTGATAGAAGCAAAGGCTGTGAAGCAGGATGTGACAGTTTCATTGCTAGCAAATGCATATTTTAAGATTAGACTAGCATTGTAAGACTATAATCAGTGCCTTCCACTCACAGGTCAGGCGTTCAACAGGAAGACACTAAGACCTAAGTATGTGACCGGACAGGTATAATAGTGAGAAAACAATAACTCAGCAGAACGTGTGTTTAGGAGGTGAGGAGTGCGGTATTCAGGCAAACTGTCTTCTTTGTCTAATTCACAGAAAGAATTGTTCCACACATGAACCCAGAGCAGACTCGAAGAGAAACCAAGCCAGTTGTAGATGAGTCACCACTCACATTCACATTGTCTGTTATGAAGGACAAGAGGACGCTGAATGATTGGGGTTTCAACTATGACACTTCTACACGAATCCCCTTCACAGGTTACACCCACTGAATTTGTTTAGACTGAGCATGAGCAACAAAGGCAGGGTTCCTCCCTGGCAACAGACACAGACAACTGCCATATGCACATATCACACAGGAATGACTGAGCCTTTAGGGGCTTATCATCTCCACATAACAGACAACAGACTGCCGTGTGCAGCAATCGGTCCTACAATAACATGTCAACATACAGAAGACACACGATGGATGTTATCTTCCCTGTCTCCTCTGTGGAATGATGATTGAGGAGGAACAACTCATGCTGAAATGTTTGGCATAAAGGCTTGGCGGTGGGCGTGGCACCGCTACTGATAAGCACACAGCTCAAGTACACACACACAAACTCTCATGCAAACAGCATCGCCAAATTAATTTACAACATCCTGAGTGAGATTTGCCCATCAGGCCCGAATGGGTGCTTTAAAAAGGGGCTTTGAATGATACAGGGCCTGTGCCTGCAGAGGAGCACATCACCGCACATTTCCACCTCATCCCTTGTTGGAAATATTTCAGGAGAGGATGTTAGAAACCCATTTCTCCCCAAAGCCCTCATGACAAGCAGAGACTGCTGACGCGTACACTTTGATAGCTGAATGTGACAGAGCCCTCTCCAGCAGAGGCTGCGGGAAAAAAAAGAGAGCGCCGTTCAGCTGCTCACCAAATCAGCTTCTCTCTCCTTGTACCACTTTTGAAAGCTCAACACCTGACCTGGTGAACTGTGCATGTGATTTCTGAAAAGTCTGCACTACAGCATAAAACCAGGGCCTTTTACATTTCAGGCACCCATAGGCTGGACTATACTCAGCACTGGCAAAATTGAGCCATTTACCGAGCTACAGCTACACTCCCTGGCTCTGGGGGCAAATGAGCTGCCATGCAGTCTAGAGAAAACCAGGATGACAATCAAGTCTCATGTGAGTGACAGAAATCTGTGTCACTGTCAATGATGGTGCAAAGGTGAATGTACAAAGGAGTGCTTTCTCATCGGTTTTGAGACTCTGACTCCAAGATTTTACCATTTTGTTGTTGGGAAACTTTCTTCTACTCAGCATGACAGCAAGTAACATGTATCTCTAAAGCCCGAACTCAAAACCTTGATAATAAAAATAGGGAAATAGCTGAAATTAAATTAAATTGAATGTTTTACATTCAACACATTTTCCACTTGTTCTAACAATATATTCAGAAAGAAATGGTTCCATCAATCTGACAAACAGCATTTTTAGAGGCAGGTTAACTTTGTTGGCAAAGGAATTTATTTGACAAATTAACTTCACCTATGCAATTTAATTTTCTAAGTATAATTTATGGAAATAGTCATTAGCAGAACTACTGAAGTGAAAACCGACTTAAAGCTTTTCTTACATACCCTGTGTACTAATTAGTGGTACAGAATCCAATCTAAACCTGTGTTCAGGCAGGGCACGATGGAAGGAAAATGTAAAGTTTCAAATAATAAGACAACATCAGTAGATAAATAGGTATGAATTTGTGAAGTGATGCATCTGTCCTTGCTCAAAACAATACATGAAACTTACTTTTGAAATGCTAGAAACAGCTCTGACGCTGAGCGCTCCAATTGGCATTTGAAATTGAGGGCTTAAATTTTTTTTCTAATATGTGTTCAAATCAACAGGTTAATTAGCGAATTAGCAAAACTAAATCCATCTAATACGGTTCTGCAGTAAAAGGTTATAATATTTTGCTTTAGTGAAGTTTATTCAGCTGTAGTTGCATTTTGGAGGCTTGTGTTGGTGCTGTTTAATCGTATTGATTCACAGTGACAGGTGCTTCTATTATTTTTGTCCACCGCAGTCATTTCATTTATTTACTTATTTATTTTCAGAGTATAAGCTGAAGAACTGAAACACTGGGCCCTACTTATCTTATTAAAGGGGGAACTGCTCTGTTACGCCATGTTAGCTACAACACATACAACATAGTTGATTAGTCTTAAAAAGGAGATCAATGATCGTCCTGACTCCTTAGATCCTTTTTAGTTTGGAGTCATATCATTACCACTCATGTTTATACAAACTACTAAGCTACGAGGCACACTGGTCTTGCTCAACTCTTACTGTAATTCTGTGTGCCGAATTGCAGCTTGGATTAATCCCATGGTCCTAACCTTTCCCTCTTGCTGTGGAGAGAGCAATTTGCCTGATTCTGTTGCCTCCGTGGGTGGCTCTCCTCCCGATGACATCTCCTGCTGTGTGCCCAGCATCGCAGGCCAGCGCACTCCCTGAGGGGTGATCAAGATGCCAGAAAAAAGCTCACTAACACCTGCCACCGAGAGCATTGTGCTGATTAAGGGAGAACTTTGACTCTCAGCCGACAAGAGCAGAAGGAGAGGGGGAGTGACAGAGGAAGACAGCGAGGGACGAAGGCAGCTAGAGGGTGTGTTGGGGATCAGGGGCAGCAGTCTTGTTATGCTGACAGGATCGCCAAAGTCCCAACACTTCGCAGCTTCGTTCAAGAGCTTCATTTGCATGAAATGCCAACGTTTTGTGATTGTACAGATAGATAGATAGATAGATAGATAGATGGACTGTATCCATATTACATATATATTCATGTTTTTATCCAAAAGTGTTGAAAAAGTTCTGTCCATGGCCAGTGAGCGATTGTAAACAGAAAGTAATTCCACAAAGTAATTGTTTGGCTGCGTCAACTTCAAAGTGTAATCTTCAAAAACCAGAACAATGCAATTATCTTGAGAAACAGAAATGAGTATTAATGAATATGAAACATTTCTTGTACTTTGATGACCATTGTGTAACCTTCCCTGTTCTTAATTAACCCCTTCCTCTACCCATTCAATGACAGAGATCCCTTTTACTTTACAAGATTACAATTACATACTAATCACTGTTTGCAGCCCTTTCTGTGTTTGTGTACGCTTCTAATCACTGTGTTCTGCTTTTTGGGGGACTCCATGCTGGGTTTCATTAAGGAACAGTCCCCCCCCCACCTCCAACCTCTAAACCTCTGTGATTCTACTGGGAGATTGCTGGAAAGATTTGTTTATTTTAACTCATTAAGCTGAGGTAATTGGGGCCTCTGTGATACATTTATCATGATTTGGTGACTTTGATTCCTTCATTGCTGTTGAGAGGACACTATTATTTTAAATAGCCGTTAATGGTAACTACACCAC
Organism: Anabas testudineus; assembly: GCF_900324465.2. Taxonomy (NCBI): domain Eukaryota; kingdom Metazoa; phylum Chordata; class Actinopteri; order Anabantiformes; family Anabantidae; genus Anabas; species Anabas testudineus. The sequence goes on along the minus strand of NC_046627.1, from coordinate 18,548,136 downwards.
AATGCAAAACACAAAGGCTATGCTATGAAGCTAGCACAGAGATTTCTAAGCCAAGCGGTGTCTCTTCTTTCAATAGCATGAAAGCAGCAGCCTATGTAGTTAAACAATGTAAGAACTTGTAATTAGAATTTTTCAAAATATCAAAAGCTATTTAATATGCTTGAAGTTAAGGATAAGAATGAGACCTTGACTAGAAACTAGTATAAAATGTTTAAAGAAAGAGTCACTATTTTGTTTACTGGACGTCGCATAAGCTTACAATCAGTAAGGAGCACAAACCATTTGGTTGTATAACTTAAAAGGCTTCATTGTGCTATGCAATCAGTGCAGTCACAAAAGTTAATAAAAATAACCCATTTTCACTTACTTAAATGGTATATGCATGGAATGAAACAAAGTCTCTACCATTTAAATGGACTTGCTTGTGATTATAGTGCAAAATGGAAAGCATTTTATACTTCAGTAATTTGAATTCCGCAGTTTTGGGCTATACATGGTCAGGGGAGGTTGCGGGGAAAACATAATTACAAAAGCTAGTCAAGCCTAACAAAACAGTGCTTGGAGACTGTATGACTATTGCTGCTGAGCGACCCTTTTTGTCACTCCTATTATTCATAGTCTGTGTGAAACAGGCAGGAATTAGTTTCTTGTAATTCCAAAACACAGTAATAGCGAAATAGCTATAAGAGGAAAAAAAACAAAACAGCAACTGAGGTGGAAGGATGTATGTGAGTTGCCCAAAGTGAGTAAGAGCAAGGTTTAAATACCCCCTCTGTTCCTTTTGTTCCAATTGGGTGAGAGTGTACCTCTTAACCACATAAAGATGATTACAAATTAAGCATACCTTGAGCTTAAATCAGTGGTTTATCCCACGAAGGTGTGTTCCCAAAGTTTGCATAGGCGCAATGGGGCCGTACACCAACTGGAGCTAATATTCTATTTCAATCAATGTTGGACTTTATGAGAGCGACACCTGCTGAGGTGACATTCAACTTGAGCGGCTACCACAACTTATATGATTTGTTTAATCCATGGTGTGTAATTGGGATTGGCAAATGTAATATTAGATGAATGTAATTTAGATCTCTATTACCCACAATGTCCTAATTTCCTAAATTAGAAAGAGTTAAGGACTCCAGATGGAATACAAGTTCCACCTGGGTAGAAAAGGCTGGTTTACATGCATGCATGAGCCCACACGCACCCACATGCAAGTACACGCACACTCACACTCACACTCATATTTCACTTACTCTTTTGTTTTCTTTTTTTTTAACTGAAACACAAAAACTTTAGCTGTAATAGAGATAACATACCCGAAAAAGTAATGTGATGCACTAGAGCGGAAAAACTCGGCGTTATTGGATGGAGGCAGAAATGCCCGCCTTGGGTACATGCCATCTGTCCCTGGGAATCAATCAATTGCCTCAACCCTATTACACCATCCAAATGAACAAGGAGAGAGACAGAAGGCGGTGTAGACGACTGTAGCCTCCTTCTGACCAACTTTACTCAGCTTAGTGTCTCTCAGAATCTCCGAAATATATTGTCATTTAACTTTGTCATCTAATTGCAAAATCCTGTCTCCAATTTATGTGGAAACGAGTCAAAATGAAGTCCAATGCAATCCATCAACAACATGCCAATCACTCAGATCTTATTTATTATCTTTCACCTCAACGGCATAAATTTCAATTAACTGTGCAGACACAGCTTTCCCCATAGTTTACACATGTGAAGCTGAAACTCCCAAGGCTACTTCCAAGTGCTGGCGTTGTGCTGTCAAGCATGGGCAACTTAATTTTACTAAATCACCACAGTGTAATGTTTGATTTAGGGTAACGTACAAAGGATGACAGATTGAGCTCCAAGCAGGATCGCGCACGATGGGTACATCAGTAAACTATGAAATGACCTTGAGGTATATTGCTCGAACAGAAACCTAAAAGCAAGCTTAATAGGCAAGACAGATAGAATTAAAAAGCTGATTACTAAATAATCAGTCTTAATCAGCAGTGTGAATCAGGCAAAGAAAACAGAATACTACTGGCAATCAAGAACAGGTTAACAAGGGGAGGTAAACTGGGTGCAAGCAAAGGGAACTTTAGAAGAGTGAAATCTGCAAGATCACACACTGTGGCTGTGTGTAAAGGTAATAAAATCCACCTAAACCTTTCAATTTAACACAGTTTAATTTGTCCAAAAATAGTGTTCAAGTATAAAAACATCAATTCCTGCTTTATGGGTTGTGTGTGCCAACTTTCCAAAGTCTTGGCTTGCTTGTTCTAGCCCTAACTCCTCTCACGTAACTCTTTGCACTTAAATGCATAGTGTGTGTTTCCCAAAGTTTAGAAGTGGCAAAGAGGTGACGTACAGAGCTCCAGGATGCAACTGTGAATGCTTCTCCTCTCTAGTGTACAGCTGATGTTTTTGTCCGTCTTGTGTTTTAATCATTACATTATTTGTGCACTCAGAAATATGCTGCACGCTAAGTCAGAACGTGAGTACACTGGTAATACAACCGATGGCGGTACAATCAGAGATCACACAATCCATCGATCTCCATACGAGTACCACTGTGTGCTGTTTATAGTCGTCGTCATATTACAGTCACTTGGCAACAGTCTTGTGTCATTAGCTGTTTGTGCAAAAAAGGTACAATAATGTTGAACAGGATGTTCTGAAGATGTTTTACACTGCGATAAAAAAACAAAAAAAACCAATACAGTAATATGAATTTGGCATGTGTGCACTTCGAGCAGGGGCAGCGTGAGGCAGACACAGTGCAGTGAACGTGTGAGTGTGTCCACTTAGATGGATAAGGGACTCATCAAACCACACGAGTGTCCTCACACTGAGTTAATTGAGGAAGAAAAATCTGCCTCGAGCTGATAAACAACGTTAATTACCATTATTTAGCTTGAAAGTTGCTAGTACTTCTTCTTCGCTCTCTCATCTCCGTCTATTTTTCTTGAGAAAATCATAACTGAACAGTATTTTGCTGCGACACACACACACACACACACTCTCTCTCTACACTTGCTGACTCTGCTCAGCAAATTGGGCCAAGTCGTTTCGTCCTTCAGACCCAGAGTCCCCCACGTGAGCAGCAGGAGGTGACGTCTGATCACATTTGTTGTCTAAATGGTGGAAATAACTGTAATTTGCCGTGCCACTGCGTTGACCTTATTAGGTGCTGAACAAAAGTACTGCCACTTTTTTGGACTTCCTCTAGGCCAATGTCGAGCCCTTGATGATATATAATACCACTTGGCAGGCGAGTTAATTATAAGCTGGCCCCTAACACTTGGTGTCGAAGGAACCCGCCATCTGAAGGCGATGTGACTGGGATGGTGTGTCTGTGTGTGTGTATCTTTACAGTATGTATGTGGGCAGTGAGGAAGCAGGGTAGCACTGTTATCCAAACTGTCAGAGTCACTTTCAAAAGAGTTGCTGAGACACAATCGGTGTCCACACCTCTTTCACATTCACACTCGCTCCTGTCCACACACTCTACACACTGCTGCAGATGCTACCACACAATTGCAGTGGAAAAAGCTATAGGAGACACACATGGAGGCACTAGGACGTACTGTAGTCCTGGCACACAAGAAAAGTCACACAGTGCATGGCTGACTTTGCTGTTTAAAATGTGTTTATTCTTTATTCATCGCTCTGTACGAAGTGGAATACATGTGCAAATCTACATTTACAGTTATAGAAGAAAAGGAAACACATTGGGAATGAAGATCAGATTTTTAATGGTTGAATAGATTCATGTAATTCATTAATGATCAGACACGTTTCCTTTTTTTTAAATTAGAGAAGAAATGATTTGGCTTTTTAAAGTTTTACAAATCGTTGGGGTATTCTGTGCTTCTTTGAAATAGTTGAAATAATACCGGACATCAGGAGGTGTTTTATAAATCACAGACTTTGCGCCAAACACCTTCAGATGTTCAAGCAAACTGAAGCGCCGGAGCTAACGTTTGGTGTAACTCTCTTTCCCCACGTTCGTGTTTTCTGGCCAGCTTCACTTCCAAGCTAACACTGTATTTATGTCCCCAGAATTACAACTAATCTCCCCATCAAACAGACGAGATTTACAGCAGCTTACAGCCAGGGAATCCAGTTTGGCTTTGCCTGTAACAAGCCGAGCCATCTCCCCCTTGTCTTCCATCAATCTGACAGTCGACATCGCTTCACTAAACCTGGCCCCCGTCTAGACTCACTCTTGCAGATTTAATTCAAACAGCTGTTCACTACTTACCACAGACGCCCTGAGCACTTCCACAGAGGAACGGGAAGTGGATTGAAGGGGGCGAAATGGGTGAGGGACCCATGCCTTTCTGGAGAATATATTCTGTAGGCGTAGGAGGAAGTGACCTCAAGGGTTATGAGGATGTCAACCGCTACTTAGCGACACATTTTGGGATATTTTGTTTGTGACTCTCAAACAAATTGCTGTGGCCTCGACAGCTGTTGCCGTTGTTTTTTAGGAGCGCGAAAAAGATACTTTTATTCCAGCAATATTGGATTTTGTTTATTTCTCTTTTTAGCTCTTTAATTTATAAAGGAAACCTATCTCACTTTCCAAAAAAAAAAAAAAGAAAACATTTGGTCGCCTATCTTCTGGAAAAGAGCTGAAGGGCATCTGGAGAAAAATGAATTTCTAAATGTATTTCTGACTGGAGAGTTATGGGACCGTTTCTTACTTTAGGTGCATATTACAGCTGTAGAAGGAGAAATACAGTAGATTTTAAATGAATGTAATATAGCTGACTCTGCATTTTCAACTTTTTCAACAACTTCGTCCATTACCATTAGCCAACTTGTCAATCTACTTTATTTATTCTTGGCAAAACATAGTGTACTAGAATCAGCCTCTTAGCAGAATGATAATTACTATGACAATACATCTACTCTGATATGTTTAAATCATGCTTGGTCTCTATTTTTCATGACAACTGTATAAATACACCTGTGCGCACAGTACCATGTTGGTACATCAGTGACTATAGGCTGTGAGTTTATTTAGCCTCATCTACCATCATGCCTCGGCTCTGACTGGGATCCTCGGTGGGTGGGTGGGTGCTTTGTGTGTGTGTGTGTGTGTGTGTGTGCGTGTCCTCTGCAGTCCAACAGACGAGCTGGGTCTCACAGAGCAGATTGTCTGGCTGCTAAAGAGGTGCTGAGGCCTATGGTGCTCCCCCCCACCCTCGCCCCCTCCTACCCCTTCCTCTCCCCACCCAGCAGAGCTCCGCAGATGCCCAGGTACAGTAAGCGCTCTCGTGCGCAAAAAGCCCTGCCAGTAGATAGGACGGGTGGAAGGAGAAGTGACAAGCATGGCCCCACGCTGGTCTCCAAGCTGTCCTGCAGATCTGCTCCCTCCGCCACCCTCTCTTCCTCTCTCGATTCACTTTTTCTCTCTCTCTCTCTCTCTTTCTCGTCGCACGCTCCGAAGTGGATTGGGAAAGAAATGTTGAACGGAGAGAAAAGAGGGACAGATAGAAGGGAGGGCACAAGGGGGAGGAAAGGAGGCCCAGTGTGAAAGAATTGTGTTGACAGTGGGAGAGCCAGAACAGAACGGTGAATGCCTTTCATTATGAACAGTTGGAGGCCGCGCGTGGCAGCCCGCATCTGTCTCACTCATATTTGTGTGGAAGAGTGTGTGTGTGCGTATTATTTCCTATTGTCTTTTTGCTCTTTTCTCTACTTCCAACCAATTTTTTTTTTTTTTTTAGAACACATCTGAATCATTGCCGCCTCACAACCATTTCTTCATTACAATACCCTTGATGGAAATAGTTGTTACTCACTGTAGCTAAACTAATTTGGTGTGAAAACGGATTTTTTTTTTCTCCCCCCCCCCTTTTTGTCTATTGTAACCATTTCACAGAAAATGACAAATGGATGGTTGAATGGTGGCTCTGTCTAATGTAATGTAATAAATTCTGATTAGAGTAGATGGATTGCATTGACTTCATCACCCATAACAGTGTTTCAAATGTTCACAGTGGTCAATCAAATTATCCTGAGTATCTCAAATGCATGAAAATCAAGTCTTTAAAAGGGCTGAACAACAGCGAGGGAAGGAAATCATGATTAATACGAAATACGGTATATATGGTGTCTCTGAGTGGCAAAATATAACATAGAAAACACAGCATTAAAAGAATCACAAAACATGACAACAACAGAAAAACAAGACAAACTAGAAACAAGATTTCAAAGGACACAATGAGAAAACACAGACAGATTACAGATAATGCGATCGGTCAAATCACAGGAGACTCAACCGTAGTCACCCACACAACATGGAAACAAGCCTCTACTGCCACAGATGCACTGGCTGACTAAACAAGTAGCCTTTATCGCCTACTGTGCCGTACTTGTAAAACTTGACATCTGTTAATTGTCACATTCTGCAAACGATAGGATGGATTTATTAAATTTACCATGTAGTCACCTGGAATGGTGTCTTGCCTTCTTAATGTGATTTAGACCATCAGTTGTCTTGTGCAGAAGAAGAGCTACAGAGTCAATAAACCTGTTAGTGGTACTACAACAACTGTACAAATCCATATTATGGCAAGAAAAACTGTTCATCATTACTTAAGGAAATGAAGCTTTAACCGCTTTGTCAGACATAGAGAGAGGAGGAGGTGTGACGGTGTGGGGGGGCTTTACTAGTGACTATGATGGTGACTTAGTCAAAACTGGGGGCATACTTAACCCGCACAGGTACCACAGCATTTTACAGCAACGTGCCATCCCATCCGGTTTGCGCTTAGGGTTTTTCCGACCTGACAATGACCCTAAAGGTTTACTTTAGGTTACATGAGAGCTATTTGTCCAAGAAGGAGAGTGATGGAGTGCCAACATCAGATATCCTGGCCTCCACAATCACCCCATTCTGAATCCAAATGAGATGGTTTAAAGACGAGTTGGATCGGACAGTGAAAGAGAAGCAGCCCAAATGCACTCAAAACCTCTTGAAACTCCTTCGGTGACTGCCTCCTAAGGAGAGAATACAGAGAGTGCGTGAAGCTGTCATCAAAGCAAAAGGTGGCTACTTAGAATTGCAAATATTAAGCATATTCTTGGCTGTTCCACACTTTTTCTTTTGTTTATTATAATTCCACATGCCCTTTCAGAGATTGGCGTCTTCAGTTTTACTGTACTGTGCAATGTTGAAGAGATACAAAACACACAAACACTAAAGGAGAAGGTGTGTCCAAACTTTTTGATTGATAGCGTATGTGTTTCTTGAAATGTCATATTTTATCTTTTTGTTTTCCCAATTGTTGCATTTAAGGGTCACTGTAAAATCATAGAAAGAAGAGACTCCGAAAAGAGAGACTGGCAGAAGGACAAACAGACGGAGTGTTAGTGGAACAACACTAGAGAAGGTGAAAATGGCAGAAAGGACATGCTTAGCGTGAAACACAAGTCCATTTTGGCTGTGAATCGCCACTTTTGTTTGGCATGGCATCAGGCAGGGACAGCAGCATGATAGTGACAAACCTTATGACAGGAGATGTCAGAGCTCTGTGGTGAAACAGCGCATATGGACCGGCTGCTACAGCGAGCCAAGTATCATGATGGGAGTAAATTAACGGCGACAAAGACGTTGAAAGAGAAAGATACTGTACATATTTATCCACTTCTTATTCGTTTGTGCTCATTTACTTTAATTTTCTTTTTTTTATTATTATTGTGGTTTCAGCTTAGTTTATGTTTAGAAAATGACTCAAATTAAGAGCTCAGTGTCCATGCGTCATCGTGATGCATAAAAGCGACTTGCTCTGGTATTTTAGTTCAGCTTGATTATCTTTCTGTAGACACTCGCGTTGGCTTCTTTCATTACAGTTGTTGTTGTTTTTTTCAAATGGTTTTGTGAAAACTAATTTTGTTTGTTGTGCTTGTATTCCCAGTTGATCATTCCACAACTAGACCAGAAAATGGCAACAACTATGAAATAAAGGTTGGTATATCTCCCTAAATGGATAATTTTTTACCATCATTTAATTGACCAATGTTAGCATGTCAAAATCTTATTACGTATTAGACCGTTTAATGTTTCCAATTCTTAAATATGTACGTTTATGTCCAAGAATCTGCTAAATAAATGAAAATCTCATCAGCCCCAGCTATCATTTCAGTGCCTATTAGAAAATAATTTAATAACTACATAAATACCACAGCATAACCAAACACTGTGAATGTGTCTAAACCTCATATTGTACAGAGTCACAGACCTGCAGACTGTCTTGGTGGAATACACTTTACATATTTAAAACCCTGGATGTTGAACTTATGTATTTCTGTCACCCATAGATGACTCATCCTGATAGGCATCAAGCAGACAGGAGTAAGAGGTGGCACGGGCTGATGCAACTACTGTATATCCTCATATCACTATGAGAATAAGTGGTATAAGGTGAAGCAGACTCAGAGTCACATCACACTGAAACAAACAATACTTTAATTATAGACTTTTAATGAAAACCATGTTGTCTTGAAAGGTCAGTATGTCATAATTGATATAAAAAAGTGCACAATGAATAATGTCATTAATGAAAATGAAATTAACAGCGTAACATTTCGATTTATACAGAAGCAAAAACGACGCTACCCATAATGTGAAATATTAATATTACACATCGTCTTAGTGGTTGCCAATGTGATTGGTCTACTAGGCTTTCATTTTTTGAATTAACTTAAAAAAAATGATGTCACTGAAGGTTGTGTACTAGCAGTCTAGTCCTCTCCATATCCATTTGGTGAAAGGGACAGTAAATAAAGTGGAAAGTGAGAGTAGTAATGGAGCTCTTCATACTCTCAATGGCATAATTGAATCTCACAACTAAAATGCGTCCAAATGAACTTTTAGCTCACGCTGGTGGACAAAATGGACCGGCAAACGGACACGCTATCGCATGTAAACACGTGAGGCACTGCCCTGCACACCGTGCACACTGTACATGTACAGTACATGTGTACATTTCACACATGAGAGTATGTCCATTCATACCCCTCGGGGGCAATTATACACTCCTCTAAACACACATGTACAGTGTAGGTACAAACACAGGACAAATGGACAGATGAACACAGATCAGTACAGACAGGTATACAGAAGGATACTCACACACATGCTGGGAGCCAGTACTGAGCCACCCCACAGATTTGGCATCCTCTTGACCCCTCCAGAGGGCACTTAAAAAGGCTTGAAGGCAATCTCACCCTCCCCTTTTTTGTTCTTTGTTCCCTCTCTCTCTCTCTCTCCCTCCCTCCCTCCTTCTGTCCTTCCTTTGGCCTCTGTCCAAACAACCAATCATGTTGATGGCTTTGTTTTCAACTCTCTCAGCCCCTTTTCCTCCCTTATTACTTCCTCTTGCAGTGTGGGTAACATCCAGGAATCCAGAACCGAGGAGCCCAAAAGGATGTCTTGGAAGATAGCCAGCACTGCCAAGCCAAATTGAGACCAATCCCTAACTGGTCTTAAATCAGCATAAAAAATATGAGTTGTCACTGCAGTTTTGCATTTTATTGGAGTATTCTAAGGGCTTTGCTTCTAGATGATGCATCTGCAATGGTTGCTAAATAATTACTAGAACATATTTATAGGTACATGCAACCTGTGAAATGATGAATTTAAGAATGATACAACTCACTCAGCCGAGGTTCTACCTATAAACGTCGTAACTTCAAACCAATTCAGTCTTTACAATGCATCTTAGGCAACTAAAACAGAAATGGAGATTGTGATCCAATCATTCACGTTACAAGCTGAGGTAGCCTGGGATGTGGGTTCTCGCAGCCAGCCTTCGGACATGATGATGATGATGCGGAATACGTCCACTGTGAAGCATCAATGCATTATGAGCTATTATTGAACATTTTTGCATGCCCCTTGAACTATCTTGAAAGCAATGACTAAAGATGCCATCATTGCATCGTAATTCCACCGAATTGACATTAGGTCATATGTTTTACTTGAAGTTTAAACTAGGAATGGTTGTGTGATTTGTCTAACACACTTAAGTCTGAGAGTGGACGCTGATTTTGTGGCAAGCTGTGTCAAGCCCTGGAATACCACAGAAGCACTAAACATGCAATGTTATCACTCTATAAGTACTTGAAGAAACGCGTCAGGGTACAAGAGTTATTTGTGGAAACCAATTGTTAAAGTGGTAAGAAGAAGTCTTTTACTCGATAAACCAGTGTGTGCTCACCAGTTCACCATCCTGTACAGGTGAGTAAGTAAGGAGCTCCACCTGTGCTAGAACTAGGGCTATGTTATTTAACCTTTTCATGTTTTATTTCTAATCCCATTGTCCTAGGTGTTTCCGTCCACTGCCTTGAAGACTTTCAATCTAACAAGCTGATTGCCATCATGAGCAGACTAATTAGGGTTTTTACGCCGAGCATTAATTCTCACAGACGTGCTTCTTTTGTTCACTCTATTTAGACTCTTTCCCATTTTGTGCAATTATTTCCTAATATTATTGCCGAGACCTACTGCAGCTTTCTTGACATCATTCTCTCTATTTCAGTGTGATAGCTGCTGTTGTGGCCTTTCAAACAATCAGCACATCAAAACATGTTTGAAATCTTGAAGAATGCCTTATTGTTCCATGAATCTGTATAAAATATGAAAAATTAGTATAATCTCGTTAAATAAAATCCTGTTACAACTGCAGAAAACATAGAACATTAAAGATAGTTGACTATTAATAGAGAGACATCATGTTTCACTATGATCACACAAAAACACATTTCAGTTGAGGCAATAGAGGGAAAATGTGAAATAAGCCCATTTTTATGATAGAAACACGCAATTTCATTTGGGATTAACACTTCCTTTATGAGGGTGAATATGCAAATGGAACACTAATGAACTTAAAGTATTCTCTTTGTGAGGACTGATTAACCAAGGGGCTCCTCTGCTGCACATTTACATTTTTCTCAAGTCAAGTCAGGGTTCTCCAGTCACAAATTACAGTGCTTTTCCAGGCCAATTACATTGAACAAGTGCACCATTATCCAGTTCTGAACATCACACATGTATATTTGCCCCCTTCATTTTCTCAAGAGTGCTTCAAGGCAAGGGCTTCTCCGGAGAGAGGGGGACAAGAGGAAACAGGGGAAGTTAGAGAAGTGGGTGGGAGGAGAAATATATATGAAAAAATGCTGCATTAGATGAATATGGAGAGCTGTTGCTGAACAATTATCAAAAAGTCAGAAGAGAAACCATTTTCTACAACAAACATGAGCAGGTTTTATCCTGAGTTAGTGTGAGGATGTTTTTTAGGAAATAAATGGTTTAATAAAATGAGACAAAACATGTTTGGCCAAGGTCAGTCAATTCCAGCATATTTAAAATTGTGCTAAAGTATGTGAATATATTTAATCTCCCTACACACGGTCCTGGACTCATGCTTGCACAGTTTCATTTGGATTTTTGTTGGTGGTGGTTTTATGTATTAGCAAGGCCAGTCATTATGTGTTGGAACACCGTGACTTGCGATGTGCCAACAGCCACCACTTGCCCATTTCTGTCCCCAGAGGACCAATAAGGTAGCGTGACTGCACCATTGCGTCCACCCCCCCTCCTGCAGAATAGGCTCTTGGATTAGATTGCTTTTGTTCTGTGCTCATGCATAAAGCAAGCAAAGGGCAGGGTTCACATTTTATTGTTGGAATCCCACAGGATACAGTGTGAGGCAAGAACCCGGTTTCTTTTCCCATCAAAAAACACCGCACCTAGCCACTTAGATGTGAAGCTCTGCTGGCATTCAGACACAGAGTGACACCACCTTTTTGCAAAACAACAATAATAAACCAAAATCCAATCTCACAACACAGACAACTCCTATTGGAGTGACAAATGTTCAGGGGCCATCTCCAGCTAGCTTTCCAACTGTTCTATTCATTACCTTTCTCTCTCTCACTTATTCTCCTCAGCTGCTGCTGCCGTCTCCTCTACTCTCGGCATGAAATAGACACTCCAGGAAGTACATTTTGTGCAAACTCTCCTCCTGCTGCTACAGCTGATTTCACAAATGATGGCGAAATGGCCAGGAGAGCGAAGGGGTAAATGGAAAAAGATGGCTGTTGCACACTACGACCATATTCCTCCACTCTCCTTTTTCATAGATAACAGGGGATGATTAGAAAACAGCAGATGGGAGGGACAACATTAACCTCCACCAGAGCTGTGGTAAATTTAGTTTGAAGACTCCCTCGCATGAACCGACTTCTGAGGTCCCACACGTAAGTACACACACTCACACTCACATAAACACACAAAATCAAGCAGTCCTATCCCCCTGAATCCTATCTATTTTGACAATAGGCTGTTTTCCGTGACAGCTTTGACAGGTCCATTTCAGACTGGTATTTTAGATGTATGGCTTGTGTGTGCAAAAGGGCACGTACTGTCAATAAAGTCTGTTGAGCTTTTGCCATTTTTTTTTTGGATGACATGTTTGTGGTGGGCGCAGGATGATAAGAAATGTGATTGGAAGAATGACTGATTTGTTAGGAGTTTAATAGTTGTTACCCGTGTCATTATTAATGTTAATAAATAACTAATTAAGGTTTAAATATGTAGAAATTTGTTCTTGATGGTAATAAATAGGAAAAATTAGGATGATACCTCTAAATTGTCCAGGGTTTATTTTCAATCAGTAAGCATAATACAGGGCCCGTCACAAAAAAAGTCACCACCTGGATTTAACTAAGCAAATAGGTCTTATTAACAACCTCCCACTGGATAATTACTGCATGGATGATTATTTCTCAGCTGCCAACAAGTTATTTAACCCCAACTGATGCAGTGAGTAGCTTCTCATTTCTTAAACAACCATGTCTAAAGACACATGCTGTGGTCGTGGACAAGATGTTAATCTGTTTCAGAAAGGTCAAATTATTGGCATGAAGCAAGTCAAGAAAACATCTAAGGAGATTGCTGAAAGGAGATGTTGTAAAAGAGCGGTTCAGGGAGCATGACACATCCTTTTCAGAGTCCAGACCTTAACCCCCATTGAGAATCTTTGGGATGTGCTGGAGAAGACTTTGCACAGCTGTCCAGCTCTCCCATCATCAATACAAGATCTTGAAGAGCAAAATATTAATCCTCTGGACGGGAAACAAATGTTGTGAAGTTGCAGAAATGTATTGAATCAATGGCACAGTGCATGTGCGCTGTAATCAAAGCTAAAGGCTGGGGGTGTTCTGCACAACAATTTAAAGCTGATTTTTAGCTTGTTGCAGGTAGACTTGGGGTGAGGAGGCCTTTACCAAAGAAGAGAAAGTAATCTCCCAGTAATTCCAAGGTTTTCATATTTAAACACTGGTCAGTACTGTGGCAGAGTGGTTAGCACTGACACAACCCTTAACAGGATAATGGACAACAACACAACATATATGAGACTAAATTTTTTTTTTGACTTCATAACTGCACTGAATCCACTGTAGGGGTAAAATTCCTTTCCTTATACAACAGAAATGGGAACCTCATAATGTGGCACTAACGACAAATGACAGCCATAAGGGTCTTAACAAAATTCTGGGCTCTTGCGGGTAGTTGCGCTGGAGGAAAAGCTATAAGATCATGAAAGTCATTAGGATTCAACCTCAGGGCAGCGTGAATGTCCGCACAAAGGTTCCTAGCAGTTCATCCAGCTAAGATTTAAAGTCTGGCCCAAGTCGGTAGACAGACCATTTTGTCAAATATGAATGATCTGTTCTCTTGTTCTTTCAAAGTTACCTCTATCCTGAACATGCCGTGATGCAGCCGATGCAGCAGCACACACTCCATCACTACATTCACTGTCAGTGAGATTACCTTTTAGGTTGCACAGTTCAAGAAAATGTCCATCTAAAATTTAATTCTGCCAACTGTTTGGGCCTCGTTTCTAGAGGACAATGAACATTCAGTGGGGCTTCAATCTTTCACAGTCACTGCATAAATTCACTGGATTTCCTTGACCTCTGGCTATTTAACATGTTTCTCAGTTGTGGTATATTGGGCTACTCTTCGAATACAGTAAGAAATCCACTGAATACTTGGTGTTGTACCATTTTGAAAATGTTGACTTGGACATGTCACTGATTTTATTAAGGTGCTTTGCATAATCGTCGGATATTAAACGTGTGATTGAAGAGTGCATGAAGTCAGATTTCTTATTCTCTCTATACATGACAATAACTCTAACACAGGCACTATACAACTATTTAGAAAAGTTGAAATTGTTGTTCCTTTCTTGCATTTTTGTTCCTGCTGATTAAGTCAATCAATTTCTGCATTGATGCTGCCTAAACATTTACGCTGTTGCAACAGGATTTAAATTTGTGCAGGGTTCTCATTACAGTTTCTATTGATGTACACGAGACTGCACCTGAGTCTGGTTTTGTTTTGTTGACTGCCCAGTATTGGAAATAAGCTATCATATCAATGTCTGGTGTGTTTTCCTGTGGTGAGACAACAACAGGCATGTTGCAGAAGCTGTAAATATTAGACTTATTGAGAGTTGTATTTGCATCTTATGGATGTTATCACCATAAAATAGGAAAATAGGCAAGATGTGATGATCATATGACTAGAAGTAGTATTTAAGGAAATGGCAGAACACATCTAGCAGTACGGCATGCATAACAGCCTAAAAGATTATTATAGCTATCAAAGAATGCTGCAAAGTTCAGCATCATTAAGACAAAATAATTTGATCCAAAGTAGCGTTAAATCCGGAGATGAGTCAGTGGTATGTAATTTTAGTTGTTAAACACAATGTGGTTTCTCAATTTGCAGTTATTGTATGTTGAACTTTCTAAAAAAAAAAAAAAAAAGACCAGCTACTGACATTAAATAGTGAAATGCAGACTCCACAAAGCAGCAACTATGATGCTACTGAGCTGCCATTTAAATAAACACCCTTCTAATTCCTATCTACTGATATCCTGTGCTATGTTGTGGACTTGTTTCCTGTGCCAGTAAGGCCTGGAGAGCACATAACCCCAGGAAGAGCAAATCACCATTACACATCAATATCAAAATTCACATTAAATAATATATAGAACTAAGTTACACAGTAAAAAAGGCTTTAAAGATGTACGAGTGACCTTGTTCTTATCTCCATTTATTCATTATGTATTATATGAGGGAAAACTGCACCCGGTTGAAGAGGAAACGCAGCTCTTTATGAGAAATCAAATCAATAAGCAATAGAAAGGAGCAAATGCAGTCGTCGCTGAGGATCAAAGTGTGTTAATATCAGCGCTCGGGTCCGATCTACTGCAGCATGTCTGCAGTTAATGGAGTTCAATCACTCAAAACTTCCTGAGTAATTTAATGGAAAGGTTAGACACAGTTTTTCCGGCACACTCTTTACCTGCAGTCTGCACAGCGTTGTGCATCAAATGTTGAAAGCATTATCAGTACAATACTAAAATGCCAGAAGGTGCCAATGCAGTGCTGTTACCAGTCTAGTCAAACAATTAGGTGGAAGTATAAATACAAACTCAGCTGATTTAAGATAAATAAACGTCTACATTTAATTTGACTGTCAGCTGCACTTTAGCTAATGGTGCTTTATCAACCTGAGCTTTGTTTTGTTCGCCGCTGCTTTTGGCGAATGCTTAAGTGTTTAGCATTATACAATAAAGTTTAATTCCAACTTTAAAAGTCAGATAAAGTTAATGCATTTAAACATGGAGTTAAGGACAAATGAGGACATACTAACAGTAGGGTAACTAAAATAGATCATTATTTGTTTCCATGGCTTCAGTACCTTGAAAAACAAACCAATGTGTTTGACATGCAACAGCTTGCTGGTGTAATATTACTCACAGAGTGACTGCATGTTTCAGATCATGGACCCAGGGTACCAAATTAGTGGTCGCTGTGGTGTGTGCGCGTGTGCGCGTGCGTGTGTGTGTGCGTGTGTGTGTGTGCGCGTGGAGGATATTTTTAAATACATACTGGAAAGTGAAAAGTGCACACTCTTCCAGCAAGTCAGTCAGTGTGGTCAGAGCAGTCAGCAGAGCGAGAGAGGAGATGCAACACTGCTCACATTATTTGTTGAATCAATAACTACCAGATTATGTGAAACGGCAACCTTCAGAAGGCACTGGGCGATTCTCGGTGTCCAGTATGATTTAGCCTAACAGTTTGTTTTAACTGAAGTTTTAGCTACTGCAAACCTAATTTAAGGGAATACTAATGGCGTTTTGACTGTGTGTTAAGTTGCTTATAAAACTATTTGTGCTAACCTCTGACTTATCGTGTTATTTTATGGCCACTTAAACACCCGAGATGACACTTAGTAATGTCGCTTTCACTCTGCAACAGGGAATCTCAAATCTCCTCCAATCATCGCCACAGAACTTACCAAAACACCAAAGAAAGTGATTGAAGTCAAGAAGGTCTCGTGACTAGACGCCTCTCACATGGCGATTACACGAAGGAGATTATTAAATAAAAATGCCAAGTAAATAGAGAATGTGCCTCATAAGCAGACTTCGGTTCGCACAAATTGTTCAGTGGGGCTGAGTAATTTATTGGGTGCTTGGCCTGCTGGTTCTCTCTAGTGCGCTGGGAGAGAACCAGCTCTCAGCTAAATCTGAGGTCTTCATTCTCATTCGCACATAAATTATTATATATTTAGAAATTTAAAAAAGGCCTTTGCTGCACATAGTTTAATTAAGGGCTGCGAGGAATTATAATCAACACTGAAAGAGATGCGATGATGAAGTAGAAATCCATAGCTGCGGTGCTGACGGCACGGCCGGACTAATGAGTCTGTAATATTCAGGTAAACAAGCGGGCATCGAGCTGCTGTGGTTGAGCAAGTGTGTGTTTGGGGATTTCTAAAAAACTTTCTGCTGCCACAGTCCAAGGCTGATTGAGTCTTGGGTGTTTGTGTATTGTTTTCTGAATAAGAACTAGTAGAGCTACATTTAGGTAAATATGTAACTTGTTATCTAGCGTGTTTTCACAGCTAAACCAGATCCACACCGTAGATTGCATGTTTTAAACGACTGCACATCATATTTTTCCTGACAGTAACTCGTCTGACACTAAAACCTCGACTAGGTCCAAATCCATACTGACAGGAAGCAAGGTCAGCACTCTCACCAGAGCAATAGCTGAAGGTTTGTGTGTGTGTGTGTGTGTGTGTGTGTGTATATGAAACTGGATTTTGTCATTCTTTGGATGGAAAGATTTTAGGTGATGGGGTGGAAATACAAAAATACAAAGTGACAGATATCAGAATTAGATTGCATTCGCTCCGACTCCTCCGGAGAGTCAGAAATTTGTTGAGCCTGCTTAGCTTGCAAAATATTAAGGTGCATCAGGAGCCATGCAATCACAGAAGTGAAGCTGGACTCAAGTGAAAGCTTTTTAGAGTCGCTGATCCAGCAGCAATTTTAGAATGAATGTGGCTTTCTGTATCCAACTGCAAGCAGAAAAGGAAAGGGTCCAAATAAAATGTACCAAATTAGTAATACATTTTATTTATTAAAGTGATACTATTAGGAAAAACAAGAAAGATAAGCCTCGGGGTGGATTAGGACGATGGTGGAAGTTCTGCTGTGCTGTCAAATTACTGAACTCTATCTCTTTAGTGTATTTAAAGTGCTTTAAAAAACTTTAATCACCTGCCTCGAGAGCAAGTGCTGTTCAAACTGCACCTGTTGTGACCTTACGTCTGACCACGAAACGGGTTATACTGTCCAGGAGGATAAAGCTCGCTCTGTCCAGCACTATAGTGAGGGGCGTACAGAGCAGCAGGGAGCACACGGTACATAACTACTGCAGGTGGAATATGAATCGCAGCTTCTTGAGGAGCAGGTCGGGCTGTTATGTGCTTTAAACATCTAGCTACAGTACTTTAAATCTAAAACAACCACAGGCGTGAGCATTGTTTCTCTCTGTTACTCAGCTGAAGAAGGAATACAGCAGGTCTGTGCTAAAACTAAATTAACTGGCCGTGACTTTGTCTGAACTTGTTTACTTTGTTAGGACCCTGTTAAAGTCTCTGTCGTGCAACAGCGGTTTGTTCCTCTTGATATTTACGATCAGATTCAGATTCACAGATCTCTATATAATGTGCGACTCCGTTTACATCTCCAGCAGCTGCCATCGCTGAGGTTACAGTACAATATTAAAGAATATGCATTATTCATCCTTCTTCTTATTATTATTCTCATTGGCTGGGGTGGAACATGGAGGCCACACCTCTAGCCAAAGAAAGCAGGTGCTCATGAAAGATGCAATTTTTATGTTAATAGTTTCCGAACTAGTCTGCTGGAGGACTATGGGGAAACTGGGCTGTGTGTTAAGATGGATTTGGAGAATTTTAAACAACTCTGGGTGCATTAAATGCCAAAGATAGGTTTAAAACACACTTAATGTTTTTATAAAAGTAAAAAGGGCCATTACACAAGTTCTTTAATGTCACACATTGAACGTGCACATAAGCACTTTCCTTCACTGTAAATTCACAGCTCTGTAACGACTGTATTTCTCTAAGCAAGCTCCCCTTTTATCAAAAGAGAGAAGCATTTGGAGTAAGTGCAACATTTATAATCACACTGGCATGTGCTGTAATTAATAAAAGTTCAGTGCCAAGTTAAGTAGTAAGTAATTCATTTGGGTGGTGTGTTCTACAAATGCTGCATACTTGTGCAGAAACGCCTCAGTTTGCATAATTGTGAAGGCAAAGGTGCAAAATCCACAGGGCGCGCTATTTTGCTCATTTCAAAAACGCAGCCTTCATTACGTAGCTTTAGTAGATTAGCTTGGGCTGTTTTTTGTTTGTTTTTTTGCTGGAGTTTTCAGGTTTGCACATGATTTAGTACAAGTAAACCTTTAGTAAATCAGGCCTTTAGTGTAGGTAAAGTCTGGTGTGAAGTCGGCGGTTTGAGGCAGCAGAAGCTAAAGAGGCTGAAGTGCAATGAATGAAAATAAGCAGCTTTTGTTCAGTGCAGAAAGGTTGCATCCTGTTAGCACTGAACATGGCCAAACACAAAAGAAATAGGCATTAAAGAGCAGAAAATGTTTAATCAGTTGATGTAAGCTGGGCCAAGTAGCACACAATGTACAGTATTGTTTATTCCACGGTATCGATTCATTCATGAAAAAGCTGGGTCGTATTGATTGCCGCTTTTCCCACGAGTGCCTTGTGTTCACTCCCAGTACTGATGGGATTAATTTGACCATTTTCAAAAATCTTGCAAGAAAATAATTAAAAAGGGAAAAAAAATAAATAAATAAAATGAAGTAAGCTTTAATTAAATCATGAGACATTTTCAAAATAATCAGAAACGTCACTTTCAGTGTGTTTTAACATCTTATTTTAAACCACACAGACAAAACGTCGCCTTTAGCAGCGGTGATGTTAGTGCAGTTCTTCTTTCCTCACATGTTTACAATCAGCCCCTTCAACGTACCTTGAACGCCGCCAGTGGGTGCCCTAAAAAAATGAAGCAATCATATGTGGCCACAAAATGGATTTGCTAATGCAATATAATGAAAGTGTACATACGCTCCCAAGATAGTTACACACGCAATGAAGTATTATTTGGACCATCAGGGATTGTGTACCTAATGTACAGCATGTCTCTAAACAGAATAAAATGAAAGTAATTTACTGCAGGTGTTGCGATGGAATTACAAGTTCATGTACTGTAGTTTACCGCTATCATTGCAACCGGGGTAAAGCACACATTGATTTCAGCTGTGAATGTAACCTTAAACCTTACAGTAACATTCTGTGTGACTCAAACCATTTATGCAAAGACAGAAAAGCCATAGCTTCGTGGTTTAATGCCACCTTGTTGGCCTCTTAGCTTGGTTTTCATGGCTCGACTGAGGACCCTAAGTGAGCCCACACTATTCAGCTGCTTTCAACACGTGTACTCTTCCCAGTATTAAATCAGAATATGATTATTTTAATGGACTAATTCAATTCTGCAGTCAGTTATTTATGAAATTCTTCCTCCTAAAGCCGGGGTCCAGGAACCACATGTCTAATAACTGATTTCTTGCTGATATGCAGCCTGGAGCTGCTCCAGTGGTGATTATTTCCAGAAGATTGAGCACATACAATATTATTTTGAACTCAGCATCAGTTCGGTGCAGCATCAGGTTAGAGGAGGGTGAAGCTAATCATATTTATTTGTGGAGAAGGAACTCTGCACTAGCTAGCGGAGTTAGCTCTCTGGGTTCTTCTGTCGGCGTATGGTATAGTGGTATGGCATGGTACCTTTAAATCCATCTGTGCAACTTCATGACAGGCCCTAGATGTTTTTTTTTTTTTTTCCAACTAGCAGCCTCCAATAACTCAACCAGCACAGAAAAAAAGGACTTTCACAGTTCTAGCTGGTATATTATTCTGTGCACAGCTGTGTACAGATTGGGCAAAATCCACAAAGGGCTGATTGCAGCTTTAAGTTGTTCTTTATTCTAGCCTACAGCTGTACAAATGCTGGATTCCAGTTTGAAAGGAACTTTTCCTTTCAGGATTTTTGCAATACCACAGGAGAGAAGTATTTGTCAGGGTGAATGTCATCTCATTCTGTCATGCATGTTGATACCGTCGTCTCAGCCGGTCTGAGCTTCTGCCCAGATGTATTGTTTATAGCAGCACTTTGTAAGATCTCAGTCTTCACAAAGCGCCTCGCCTTAATTTCTTTCACTGTCTCTCCTTCCACTGCATTTTATTACACCGAGGGCATCTGACTAATGCAATGCACTGTTGGCCTGTTGCCACATGCCAATTTATAACACCATGGCTTCGGCCAACCCATGAATACCAAGTAATGCTGATTTGTTGTATTGGCTGTGCTGCCTCTCACTCTGCTAATGTTTTTTTTTTCTTTCCCCTCCCTTTGGTAATAAGTGTGGTAAAACAAAGCACTTAGATATGACAGAAAGGTGATGAAGTAGATGATGGGTAGAAAATACACACAAAAACACAATAGAGAAGCAGTACCTGAATAAAAAAAACGAAAACATCAGATATTTGTATGCTTATCGTTGTGACATTAATATTTATATTAAAACGTGTTTGACACTTTTACCTTTGTGCGTGTGAACCAGAGAACTTCTGAAGATGACAGGACCCTGAGTTGTACCTGAAGTCTGAGGTGTACAGGGTGAAGAGGAATGGAGACAGTGCTGTCCCCTGTGGAGCACCTGTGCTACAGACCACAGTGTCAACACACAGTTCTGCAGGTGGACGTAATGTGGGCGGTTGGTGAGGTAGTCCATGATTTAGGAAATCAGAGTGTTAACCTGCATGCTTTTTAATTTCTCTACCAGCAGTGCAGGCCGGATGGTGGTGAATGCAGTAGAGAAATCAAAAACCATGATCCTCACTGAGACCCCACACTTGTCCAGGTAGGCGTAGGTGCAATGGAGCAAATGTATGATGGCGTCATCCACTCCAAGATGGGGTTGAAAGGCTGACGGGGTTGAGGGTTTCACCAAAGGTTGGAGGGCGATATGGAGGGCACTGGGACGTGACATCTTGCTCACTGGAACTAGGCACAACTTTTGAGGCTGAGGTTGAAGATGTGCTGGAGAACACCACATAGCTAAGGAGCACAGGCTTTCAGCACCCTTGGGCTGCCGCCATCTGGTCCTGCAGCCTCTGTGGGGTGAAGCCTGTTTAGTTCTCTCATCGCCTGATCTGCTGAGACAGACTGAAATCTATTAAAAAGATTTTTTACTTTGTTGGCCTGGTCCACAGTCTCCTCAGTCACCTGGCTGCAGGACTTGTAGCCAGTGATGGTCCTCATGCCCCTCCACACCAGCAGTCTCTGGACCCTCCTCCCTGTCTCTTGACCTGAATGCTTTCATTTTATCATTCATGATGGCTTTGATGTTCTTGGTGACCCAGGGCTTGTTGTTGGGAAAGCAGAGAATGTAGGAATGGGGGAATGTGAACAGTGATTTATATATATTTTAATAATTAATTAGTAATTAAGGAATATTAATTTTGTGTATAGGCAATAAATATCAATAGAGTCCCAGCAGTTCAATGTCAAGGCTACAGGCAGGCTCTTTCAGAGTTACATGAAAAGGATGGCACCACCTGTTGTAAATGAAAACGGCAAGCTTATGTTCATTTTGTGTTGTCTAAAACCTGCTGAAACTAAATGCCAACATTAAACGACTAAAATTACTGGACTAAAACGAATTACAATGTTGGTTAAAACTGTGTCAAAACCAGGAGCCACAATTAACACAAGACCAACCACACACAAGAGACGGGGATGGGAAAGTGCTCTCCAGTGCTGCCACAATTGGACACACCTCACAACAAACTAAGCCAACAGCAACGTCTACTCACCTGCTGTGACATTGCACAGTCCAGTTATTAGTTTCACCGACGCCAAAAGATCAGCGCTAAACATAGGTTTTAAAATGTCGCGGAGTCTCCGCTTGCATCTGTCTCAGCTAGGTGGTTCAATGAACGTCACGAGCCTCGTTTTTTGCATAGTCTGCTTTTTCTTCCTGTGAAAATGTCAGCTGCTCACAATGTGCCTGCTTGGAACACAACCGCCTCCTCTGAACAGATGCATTTAAATACTGGTCTATTAGTTAAATGGATCATCCACAAGTGCAGCTGTCATGAGGCAAAAAAAAAAAAGGCATCTGGACTCAGAGCGAGCCAGGAAAAAAAAACTGCTGCATCACCAGGACGTTGGTGCAGAAACATCCACCTGACTGTTTTGCTCAGTGCGTCAGAAATAGTTGGCTCATCTCCATGTCAGACTCTAAAGATCTGGGTAAGACTGGTTGAGTAACTTACAACAACTTCTCTCTCTCTCTCTCTTTTTTTTAAATCAGACAGCATCACTACAAAATGACAAACTATGACTAATAACATACTGCTCAAACGGTCTCATTTGCAAATCTTGTCAGAATACAAAATTGAAAGACATATCAGGCTGTGCAGGAATGATATTTCCTTTAGTCGCACTGCAGAAAATCCTAATTGTTGAAAAGACACAGTAGCATATACCTTGACATTATTAAGACAAACTTGCGGAAATGTCCTTTCTTTCTGTGGCCTTTAATGCACCATAGAATGATGCACCATTTTCCCACTACATGACTGCAGGTGCTGTCATAAAGGTCCCTTAGGCCGAGCTAAGTATGAAACATAGCATGATGAAAGGTAATTCGCTCTTGAAGCCAGACTTTGGCAGTCATATTCATTGGCCAGCTGAAATGAGAATGTGGCCCCCGGAGGGTCAACAGCGAGGAGAAGCGAAGAGTCGGCATAATTATCGCTTCCTATTCCACACTAGAGAAGGGGATGTGGCGTTCTGGAGGTCCACTAAGTGACAGAGCTGGAGAGAGTGCTTGGACGGGGCCCAGTAACAAAAGGTTAGCCCACTATAAATAGCCCTGATGGAGCTGGTGGTAATGGCAAGAATGGGTGGAAGTGGACCGTGTTTGTTTGTAGTGGTGTTCAGAGGAGGAGCGCCTCAACGCCTCTGCACCCAGAACCACGGGGAGTTTCCGCTATCACTTATTAACTCACATATGTCAGTGATGTTTGCCATTTTGTGTTAAAATATATATGCATGTATGGATAGGTTACATAAACTACAGATACTCAACTAATATCAATCCCCACACGCATTTTACTTTTTGGCAAACAAATAACATAATAAGCATATAAATGATTTGTTTGCACACGGACCTTTATTGTCATATTGTAATATAAACAGTCTCAGTGTTATATTATTTCAAATGTGCCACCAAATTGAACAGTGGTACCTGCTGCTCTGCTGTTACTGCATATAGCAGAATGGCACACTCAAGTATAAATGTGGTCATGTACTGCATAACAGGTGAAATAGCCCTTTAAATTATGCAGAATTGGGATATCAGGTGGAGTTTCTTGTTTAGTCGTATATTGCCTTGTGTGTTTTAAAATCAAATAATCACGAGATTTAGCATGGCTCGTGAGGGTGTTTGTCCCTGATTACAGCCAATGTTGCCTATCAGGATTGTTTACTGCATCGGTCTGCTAACGTGAAACACACAAACACACTCACACACACAGGAACGCACAGGGAAAAGAAAATGAGAGCACTTTGAATCAGGAAATCTTGGGATACTCTTGACTGTAATAAACCTCCTATAAAGGCTCCTGGGTAATTCAATCTCCATTCAGCAACGTCTCTCTCTGCATAACGCGCATTTCATCTGGCTCCCATCAAGATCCTTCTCCATATCAGCGAGCAGGCAGGCTCTAAAAGTGGCAGTGCCATTAGACATTGCACGGGCATCGGGCCTAACTGCACGAATAACCTTTCAGTCGCGCTAACACTGGGAATTTGGTGGGAGCATCCCAGCATTAATTGGATGATGAAGCGGACCTTATTTCAAAAGCATGCCTCCTCTGTTTGGTAATTGTTACCATTATGGCTCGACAACAACACTCGCCGCATTTCAAGCGATTCCAAGCCCTTGCTCGATGGCATGAATATTCCACCTCGTTGTTCTCACCAAGCTGTCTCCCGAGAGTCGGCGCTCATCAGCTCTGAATGGGTGTGTGTTGTGCTCAGCCGTTGGAGCTGATGGGACGGCATTCACTTCAGGAATAGACTAGTTGTAGCATGAGTGAAGCTGAAGGTGCATTTTGAAAGGAGTCACAACGGTGTGTCTTTTCAGCAATATTTGATGTAGTGGTGTGTGCTGCCAGTGCCAGTGCTGTAGATGACAGCTTCCTCATCTTAAACTCATAATTCATAGTTTCTGGATTAGTGTATAACATTGTTACCAGTTTTTTGTTTGTTTGTTTTTTTTAATTATGTGCTAGAAATGATTAATGATGATTACTTTGTATTAATCATCATTATTAAATACTGATAAGTAATAAATAACAATAACTTATTTCAACTATTTAAACTAACTCATTTTAGGATATAAAAAGTCAGATTGTACAAACAACTTTTGCATAAAAATAACCTTCAGGTTTTCAGATTTACCAAGAGACTTTTGACATGAAAAGAGGAGAAAGAAGCAATCACTGAAATTATCTGGATGATTTTTCCAGGGGTTAAACTGCACTTTACAAAGGTCAAGAGGACCAGCTAAATCTAAAATTCTAAAAGGACACTGTGAATCTTTCAATAATATTAGAAATTAAAATCTTAGACTTCAAATGTGTCTGTTTTTTAAAAATCGAGCCCTAGAAAGAAAAGTCTGTGCGAACAAGTTCCCATTTTCCATAGTAATAAAAAACATTTTTTTTCCCTTAACTACCTTCATAAAATACTGGGTAAAACTCAGAGTAAACAAAAATATAGATTAGCTGTCAACAGGACATACTCTATTTAAAAAGCCTTCTGACAGGTAACGTATATTAAATAACTCGAGGTGCACTCAACTGACTTTAATCAACTGCTGATTACCACTGCATCAGCATGACTGCAGGTTGTGTGCAATCACATGTGTGTTGTGTGCACTTGGCAATTGTGCATTCATGTATGTCCTGTTTATACCTTATTAATTCCATGTTTGACCCATTTTAAAATATTCAATAGTGTTGTCTTTGCATATTTAATAAGCTGTACATTTTGCAAAATTTGTTTGTGTGGTAAATAAAAAAAATATATATATATATATATATATTATTATATATAATATAGCTCTTTATTTGCTTATGTGTAGCAAAATAATTATGTAATAAATTAGTAGGTCTCTTCAGCACTTTGATATTGTGAATCACTTGTGCAGACTTTTAGCCATCGGTGATAGTCTATTTTGTTGTATTCATAAATATACCATGTTCATTTTTATGAAGTGAGCATTATCAAAAACCCAACTTCAAACCTTGTCTTGGTTTTGTTCATAACAAGCTTTAATTTGTGTGCAGGGTTAAGGAGCTTGCACGAGGTAATTAGCTAATGAATAAGTGAATCTTCACAACACAACAGAGATTTTCGTCGTGTCTTTGGGGTTCATATTGAACATCTGATCTTTGTGTATGCATTTGGAAAAAAAATCTAATGAGTGCTGTGCATGGTCTTCTAATTTCAATATCATTACAGTACTTGATTACAGTTTCACCCAATTAATTTCCCAAGGCCAAATTGCCAATTTATCCCTGCATGTGTACTATTGATTTCACCACAACCGAATTAAAGAGATTACAGACAAAAAAAAAAAAAAAAAAACACATGAAAAGCAGACATGCCCTTGGTCTGGTTTTCTCTCATGCCCACTAATAAGATGACGATTTTGTGAATGTACCATGATACATGTCATGGTGTTGAACACAAAAAGCAGAAATACTTGACTGTGACTCCGATATGTGATGCAATATTTAAAAAATAAATAAATATTGAGCCAAATCTCCAGACAAATGTAGCTACATGTAGGAGTAACTCCAGTCTCAACAAGTGTTATGTACAATGTTTAGCTGTAGACTTCCAAGTGTCATTTAGAAAATAATTTGTTTTGCTGGAAATTTTCTTTTAAGTGGAAGTCTCCCCTGGAATTAGAGCTCATTTAAAATTCACAAGACGCACCCCCCCCCTCTCTCACCTGTCTTAATAACAAGGTGTGAACTCTGCTCCCATGTCCACTAATGGCCCATCCATCTGTATGCTGGTGCAGGAGCACAGAGAGCACCGTTCCCCCTGTTCTCTCTACTATCCCTCCTTTACACTGTGAATGATAGCGCCCCACTGGCATTGCGGGTGATAAATAAATTCTGCAGGGAAATAGGAACTGGATCTGGAAGGGCAGCGTCCATGCAATGCAAAAAGAGATCAATGTGTCTTTTAATTATCAGTGTGGCTAAAGCGCACTGTTGGGTTCAGTGTCGGCTGCTACAGGCACTGGATCCATTACAGACTTTCCCAACCAGATATTATAGTGTACAATCAAGTGTATTTATTACAGACCGGAAATGTGTTTTTGGGCGTTGGAGGTCATTAATCCCACGTTATTAAACATGTCATAAGACATCTCTGGTTATATTAGCAGTGTGTAATCTATAAAAAGTGAGAAGAATGGTTAGTGATTGTGGTTCCCAGCTTCTACGAGCTCGCCTTGACATCGTTTATCAGTAGTAAAAACTAAGACCTAGACTTGTGCTTTCCATCAAATTGCAGACACTGGAGTCCCACACTCCCCACACACTTGTTGAAGGACTACTACAGTAGCGGAGCTGCTGTCAAACGTGCAGTTCCTGTATGCACGTGCATAAACACGCATGTATCAGATTGAGGAGGACGCGAGGTGGTGGGTGAGGATTAGCAGCGATGGGTGGCGAGGGAGGGATTTGGTTTCGTCTCACCCTTGACCATTAATCCCCACTGTAAGCGAAGCAGATGGCAGCCAGCAACAAAATCTAGTGACACTGATGGAATTTCGGCTAATGATGCTCCCAATACACAAAGCTAGACAAAGAGAAAAGGAAGATGAGAGACATGTATTCTTACTCTGTCCCAAAGAGGAAGTGTCAGCATCAAAAAAATCCCTTCCACTTATTGTCACTGATGATGCGTGTGCTGGATCTTCATACGCATTTTCACCTCCTTGGGTGTCATTCTTTGATCCAGAATATGCCCCAGGATGAAGTCAAAGGAGTAAAATAATTGCTGGATGAAAAGCTGCCAGGCTGTGTCTAAACCTTAGTAAGGGACTTCTACTGATCCAGAATCCAGAACCACATGCGGAGTTTGTTTCGTAAAACCAGGTTACACCCTCGATGAGTAGCTGCTGCTGCTGCTGCTGGTCTAACTGAATGGCCCGTCAGTCCTGTTTATTGATGCGGGATGTTTATTATCTGTCCATAAAGACGTGTATAATTCAGGATGTTCAGATACCAGCAGGATCGGATCCTACCGCATTTTTCTTGGTGTGACTTTTTCGGTTGCCATGGTCACACGGTGAGCTGCGGCACTGAACCTCAAAGATTAAATCATTGTGAGCTATTTCCTCATATCATTATTATAACCAAGCACACAGGACACACAAGAGCAGAAGCCACCCTCTCTCTCTCTTTCTGCCCCACTACTACCTGCCTAGGTCACAGGGCTGCAATTAGGTTTACAGTGGGAACAATAATGGGAGCAGCACTTTTTTTAATGCCAATGTTGTAGAAGCTGATTTACAGTAACTTTTAAAAGTAGTTATTGTCGAAATGCAGAAAAAATGACTTTTGCCTGTTGAGAAACAACCAATAACCTGCATTATGAAGTGAAAGCATGATTGTCCAAGCTGTTGCACATTCAGAGAGAAACAAAACAAAGTCTCTCCATTAACAAAAAGTACTCAAGCAACAACATTTAAATGAGTCCTAGGCCATCAGAACATCAAACATTGCTCTTCACCTGCTAACGCAATCCGTACACAGTGAGGCCTGGTGGTACGGTGGCAGACGGGGAGGTTGATCAGGACTGAGAGAAGGATGAATACAACCAAATCTAGAGAAGTCTGAAGAAGACCTTTTCCAACACCCATGAGACCTGAGACTTAACTTGACCTTTCAGCATGACAATGACCTGAAGTGTACAGTAAAGACAACACTGGAGCAACTCTGGAATAAGTCCTTGTCCTTGAGTGAACCGACCAAAGCCCAGACTTAAACTCCTTAGACCATCTGAGGATGGACGTTCTCAGAAACTGGCCATCCAATGTAATGGCACTTTAGAGGCTTTTTTAGAAAGAATGGGGGTAAACCTGCCAGATCCAAATGTGCTGAGCTTGTAGAGACCTACTTAAGAAGACTTGAAGCTGTAATTGGTGATGAACAGTCTGAATAATTTGTAAAAATAAAAAGATATAGATTGTCAGTGTCATTATAGGTTATTCTGCATAGAATATCAGAGTGAATACTTTGAATTCGAGCGACTACAGTACAGATCGTAAACTTTCTGATCCCTTCTAAACATGACATCGGAGTGATTAATTAATACTCAACGTGAAATCGTGAACCAACAATCTCCATCTCTAAACAGATGGTAGTTAAATTGAGCACATCAACTAAAAAAACAGACACTCAAAACATAGGTAAATCACCAGATTTTTGTAAATAATTATTTTGACAGCTTGCAATCCATTGTAATTCCCATTTTGTAAGTGGTGACTGTGGGTGTTAAATATTTAGCACCTCATTATCATGTTGGTTTTTCATTGGCTTGCACCTTCTGGCTGATAATCACCACTTTGATGAATATATGAATCAGTGTTATGGCGTACTGTATGTTGGGTGCTACGTGCTGCTTTCACAATCAATGTGCAACAGCGATTGTGAAATACTAATGATCGATGCATTGCCCTAGAGGCCCAGACATTTATTTGGAGAAACACAGGTCCATCTATGAAAGTGTTGTTGTATTGTTCTTTTCTCTGTAACTTACAGTAAGTGCACTCTCTCGGCATCTTGGCATTAGCATCCCTTTTGTCAGATTGCTTCTTCTTTCTCTCGTCTGTCTCCCAGGCTCTCTCCTCATCCCTCACGCTCTCTGGCTCCGTACAGTTCTTTCAGGGGAGAGGAATCAGCTCATGTTAAGACCTCACAGTTGTGATGAAAAGGGTAATCATCTTGTCACTGTGTGCAGCTAGATGAGCGCTGTTATATTTTTAGAGTCACAGCTGACACCAACCGACGGGCCAGGTCACTGTGCTACTGTAGCGAGTAGGGAAGAGATGGAAGATGAGGGGGTGGGGGGTGGGGGGGGATAAGTGGAAAGAAGAGGTAAAAAGAGATGATCCCGTAAGAGAAAGCAAAGTGAAGAAGTGGAGGAGGTGGAACACAATGGAATGGCATCTTCTTCGCATTCGTAGAGGATGTCGCGCCGTTTGTCAAATGCTGAGAGCACTTCTATTATATGAGGCAAGATTGCTCAGAACAAATACGTAACACAAGTGAGAGGTCATTTTCACAGGAGACATCTTGACATGTCAAGGAGGCACAAAGGAGGACACAACAGGCACAGACACGTTAGCGTTTAACTCGTAAGCGGGACGTCTAGAACTGTAATGAAGGTGTCAGCTCAGTCATTCTATTTGTTATGTGCTGAGTCACCCATTTCAATATTTTGTAGTTTTGGTGCCAACTTCCTTGCGCATTATTATATTATTAGTATTATGTACTTTAAATTGTCACACCTGCTTCTTTAATGCCACTGTCCTCTGTTTGTCCTGTATCAATATGTGCCACGGCATTTCAGTGGGGGACAGAGTGATGTCACACAAGAAGGGCCCCCTCTGTCTCTGGATGCCAGAGAGGGAGAGACGGGTCATTGGGCTGCACCTGGGGAAAGTGGCGGCAAACAGAGTATAGGACAGAATGCTATCAGCTCTCTCTACCATACGCTGATGGCATTAGGCACGGATGGGTAGGTCTCACAGTGTCAAAGGTACACGAGGGACTACGATTTACACTTGTGTGAATATCTGTGAGTGGATGTGTGTGTGTGCAGGGCTGCACATGTGCTCGCACAGTTGAGGGCGAGTTGGGGCCTACCAGTGACTGACTTTTCTCTTGGACATCACATCATTTTCGCATATTGAAGTACCTTTTTTTTTTTCTTTCTTTTTTTCCTTGCAAATAAAGCTGAGCAAACAAATTGAAAATAATTGGAGCGCCTGCTATTTGCTGCTCTAGTAGTTACACAGAGGCCGGCTGAGAGCTGCTGGTGTTCTTAATGTACTGCATGCATCAGCAGTGAGTTGAGTTAAAGAGTTGGTTTAAATAAAAAGACTAATTTTCTCATTTGCTTCTAGATGTGTCTTACCATGCAGGTAGGCGTATTCGTTCAGGTACTGCGGCCTCTGTCAGTGAGGTAGAAGGAAGAAGGTCCTGTTTACGGTGGATGATCCACAGACTTAAACTAGCAGACTAGCTTTGTAGTTGGGTCGTCAGAGTCTGAATTTTGGGCCATCTAGACACAAAAATAGTGAGACAACATTCATTTTCTCTGGATTATAGAAAACCTTGCCTCAGAAGCTAAACTAGAATTCAATTATTTTCTTAAATTGCCTTATAATACACCTTATGTTGTTTATTTTCTCTCTATTGTAGTGTTTTTTTCATCTTCTTCTATATCTTCAACTACTTTTACTTCATTTTAGCATCGCTTACAGTTTTTATCACTTTCTTCTATTCTGATCTTGGTGCATTTTATTGTGTTTATGTTCTTTTCCACGTTTGCATTGTGCATATAATGTGGTTTGAGGAACTAGTGGAAGCTTCTCTAGTAGCAGTACTTGTAGTATAAGCTCTGCAGTACTGCTGTGCACTTGTTACAATAACACTTGAATAAGCAGAGGATGCGTGGGTACACGGACTCTGCAGATTATCAACTTTTACACACCTTTGCTTCCGACCCCTAATCCCATGAGTGATGGCACTGCAGTACACAGGGAAAATGACATTCATCATAGTGTAATGAAGAAGCCATCGCATTTATGGACGTCTCAACTCCCTTCCAACTGCGCCGCTTTTTATTCATTGTGAGGGTAAAGACAATAACAGAAATGAATATTGAATATGCATACATCTCTGAAGAAGTAGAGGAAATAAATGCAGCTAGATGAGCTTTTCATGTCATAGTTTGAGGTTAGCACTGATTAAAATATGTGCAATTCCCGGTGGGGGATATTGCAATTATTTGTTTGTAAGGATAAGTCATAAACTTCAAAAATGAAATCCACCCTAATGAAGAAAAATTGCTGCTGCAGAGGAGAGGCAAGATTAGAGAGGATTTTTCTGCCTTAATTGCACAATTCATAAGAAATGGTTTACACACATTTTGGGTTTTTCTCTTGAGAAATCATCCCTTAAAAATTCTCAACTCAATCCATGTGAGTATTTCTTCTATTCTCTCCATATTAGTTCAACAATGAGGCTCGAACAAAATGCTCATTTGGAGTGGGAAACATGTATATATGTCTTATTCAATCTTTAAAAAGTCATGCCTCCGGAATTTTTCTGCTTACCTCCCACAAACCACTCCGAATCCAAGACTCTGCAATAAGCAATCCCATCTAAATTACACCTGCCAGTGCCAAAATACATCTACCCAGTAAAAGTGAGTGCACAGCAATGAATATCTTCTCTTCCCTCTGAGTTTTTTTTTTTTTTTCCTGAAGCACAGATGTGCATTTTTGGCAGCGGCACCCTTCACTGCATCTGCCTGTACCTCAGTGCTCAAGGATTAACTGGGACAACTGAGAATAATTAACCATGCAAAAACCCACCCTGACTCCTCATCCACCTGCTTAACAGGATAGATAAATAAATTGATGACCCTGGCTTGCATTAATATTCAAGTCTTTTCTCGAGGAAACTGTAAACATGCTCTGTTTTTCAAAGGGTTTGTTTGAGGAGCGGCGCGCCACTCTTCCAGTTTCACTGGCAATACTGAATGTGTAGGAAGAAAACTTCAAGAGGGCACCTGTGGGCTTGGAAATGGTATATTCTACCAACCCCTCCTGCTATATACTTTCTTACTATCTCCAAACATAAGCTTGGAGATGAATCGGGCAAAGTGCTGATGGAAATCTCAACTACTTCGGCTCAAAGCAGAACAACCAAAACGGAAATCTGGGAGGTGTTAAAGTCACTTTTCAACTTTATTACACATGTGTAATGAATTCAGACACCCATATCTGTGCTTTTATTTTGTAGGGGCAGGCGAGGAAATATGCATTGATTGGCTGAATGTGAGAGTTTAGGCAGAGTAATTCTGTCACCTGCAGAAGATGCTGTTAAGAGGATTACATGTAAAGATTTCACCATGTTCTTGGTGCAAATAGGATCACTGAAACGACAGCTGACACACATTTTTGGAAGTCAACGTTATATGGTGGCGTAATAGGATCATGTTAAAGGTATTAGGTGTCATTTAAGTTCAACTCTTCAGCCATTTATGGATGTGTGGAGGGAAAAAAAAAATGTCCAAGCCCGTTGTTGGGTGGCAGGTGGTGAGAGAGCTTTTTTCCCTTAACCAAAAGGTCACACAATCGATCGGCACAAAGTGAGCGCCCATCCGTAACAAAGTGTCCTTGAGTAAGACACCTAGCAGCTGCAGCAGAGGTAGATAAAATGACTCACTGGCACGTATCAAAAAGTACAAATCCTTTTTTTTTTTTTTTTTTTAAATCACAAAACAGTTTTCTAGATTGACTTGCTTCCATGTATATACGAGCCACTCAAAACACAATAATTAATAATATCTATTTTCTGGAGGAAGAGAATACAATGCACAAATTCCATCTAAGGGTCTCAGACAAGAGAAAGCATTAGGTGCTGGGGAGACGGCTCGCCTTATAATGCCACGTTCAAATGACATAATAATATGTTATGGATCATTTGACTCTTCTCTCATCTTCTCCCTCCCTCCCTACCACTTGCAGCTCCCTGAGAAGATGGTACATTTAGCTGGCAGGGTGAACAACGGTGCCTCCTCTAATGTGGCATCTGGCAACGGTGAAATATCAGAGCGCGGAAGGCAGCCCAGGAGAGAGGGGGGCGGGTGGATGTCTGGGGAACCGGGAGATGGGAATCTACAGCTACGTACAAGTGGCTTTCAATAGGGTGTGTGCCATTCAGACCTTCCACTCCCTGAAGCTGGAGGGTCTTTAAAGAGTCATCTCCCTCTTTTTGGTTCTACGAGCTAAAGAAGTGGTATTAGAGAAGCTCAAGAGGCTCTGTCACATGATTCAGTGGGCCATTGTAGGGAAAGGTGTTTAGGGAGTGGAACACACCATTGCATGAGAAAATTGCAGCAGGGTAGAGTGTGTGTGGAAATGCGTGTATATGAGAACGAAAGGGTGGGTGGGAGGTCATTTATGAGAGTGGGAACAGGTTAGCAGGCAAAAAAAATCATTGTATAAATGTGGGCTCTAAGCAAGCAATGAGGAAGAGTGTGCATGTGAGACTGGTGGCTTGCTGCTTTTTACCCTGACATTTGCCTGAGGTATTGCTACAGTGACCTTTCCATCTCAGTTTTTAATTATTATTTCCACTAAGATGAAAATAGAAACAGATTTACAGCTGAATAAAAGAAAAAAAAAAAGAAAAAACTAAAAAGGTGTTTGATGTTCTTTCACTTCATTTATCCACTCTCTGTTGTAACATTCGGTTTTGACAGGCTTGTGACTGTGTCTGTCTACACGTTTGAGGCGCCAAAGAAAGGGAACGAAGCATAAAAAAAAAAAAAAAAAAAAAAACGACAGACTGGGAGAAATAAGAAGAAAAAGTGAGAGGCAGGACTGATAGTGGTGAGACTGAAAGAAAGAAGGAAATTTGCATTAGCAATGCAAAGCAATGATTAATATCAAGAGACAGACGAACATTTACTGTGGAATGAATGGCAGCCTGGCACTTGCCTGGGATCTACTGTACTGCAGATGCCCAGGGGCCACGATTACTCATCCTCTTGCTGCATTAGAAGTGCGTCTGTTAGCTTCGATAAATAATATAAAAAGCTTGGCATCTTTTGCTTAAGATACCATACTAGCACATAATTGACACACGAGCATCCCCCCTTCCACCCCCCGTTGCCTCCCACCCCACTTTATCCCCACTTATTTTCTCGCTGGCATTTCATCAAAAATCACAGTAAATACATAAAACACTCAAACTAATTAATGATTATGGAAGACTGTGGGGTAATGAAAAGTATATAGATGGTGTAGGAGTGCTAAAACCCATTTAATTTCATTTAGAGATGAGAATTAATTAGGGGATGGAAACCCAGCCAAAAAAAAAAAAAAAAAAAAAAAAAGGAGCAGATTTTTACAAGCAGGGACTTCAGCCAGTCATCCTTCACTCATTAGGGTGCGGGTAATGGTCCTGACGGCAGAGCGACTCGTGCATGTTTCTGTTGTGTTTTTAGCATGCTCCACAGTACTTTAGGATTCTCCAACTTTTTGGTTCCAAACTAACTATGGCGGCTCCGGTCATTCGCACAATCCTGTAGTATGATCATGTATCTTACATATATTGCTTTAAGAATATTTATCACTTACATGAGCAAGGAAAAAAATTTATATAAGAAAAAAACATTACAAAAAAAAGTTGCACCCAGTCTCATTTTGCAGTTTGAGTCCTTGGACATTGGACCCTGCAGATTCGGCAGAAGCCCCATTAGTGGTAGATTTTAGACTTTCGGAGGCTGCTCTGTACCGGATGTGTACCACTTAGAGTTGACAAGTGTACGGTTACTTTGAGAGACTTTCTGAAATTTCTCAGCACTTTGAGACAAGCGCTGACAGCACTTTTCCGTGAGAGTAGTGAAAGTGACACCATTCTTGTGATGGGGAAGGTGGCGAGAGGAGGGAGGAGAGAAAAAAAAAAATAAGGCAAGGAGACGGAGAGGGAGAGAAAGTGCAAGGGAGAGATTTGGATGGTGGTGGTGGTGGTGGTGGGGGGGACTTTGCTTTTGCATTTCATCTCTTGAGAGCGCTGACTTCAGCATGGATTAGGCGACGTGTTTGTTCTCGCTGCTCTGTTCTCCTGTTGGAAGGAGGAGACGAGAGAAGCTGTACTTCACGCACTGTCAAGGTCAGCAAATGCCTTCAGATAATGATATTCCACTGTAATTGTACCTGTGTTGAAGTCAGCCGTCAGCGTGAATAGATGAGGACCCAAAAGTACACTGTGGATGCTTGGAATAAACAGTCTGGGTGTGTTTTTCAGTGTAGGTGTTCACAGTTAGACGCACTAATATCCACCTCTGTGTCAGTTTCTGTGTATAAATTTGCCTACAAATGCGTTCTGCTGGAGGGTATATAACAATTTAAAAGTGGCTGTCGATTTTTCTGGATTTCCAGTGGTAACTTTCCCTTTAAGATAATGACAAAGTGCCTTGAGAATCTCCCCTGCCATTTGTGAAATGAGCCTAAGGAGGCAAGCCAAGGAAAGGAAATCCCTTTTGAGTGAAAGATACAGGCAGTTGAATCATTGCCATGATAACTTTCCTCTGGTTCACAATGTGCTGGCTACTGGAGCTCTCTTCTCTATAATGAACCTCATGGGCTTTTGCAGAAGACACTGAGCTGCCTGAGCTGTGTGTGGTAGCCCTTTCCCATAGCCTCTGGCATCGTAGCACGCTAATGATGCTGTACTGGTTCAAAGTGTTCCACTGAGCACACTCCTGTGTGAGCAGGATACCCAATGTACTGTGCGTGTGCATGTGTG
The DNA here is from genome assembly GCF_900324465.2 of Anabas testudineus. Lineage (NCBI taxonomy): Eukaryota > Metazoa > Chordata > Actinopteri > Anabantiformes > Anabantidae > Anabas > Anabas testudineus. The sequence continues at coordinate 18,511,933 of NC_046627.1, read as the reverse complement.
TGTGTGTGTGCATGCATAGGTGCACTGTGGGTGTGTTTTCTCTCTCATGTGTATGTGATGGAATGTATTCCAGTAGCCAGTGTTTTTAAAGCACACAATGGATTCGTTCTGATTAATGAAAATTAGCTTCGAAGGCTACGGAAATAGCTGACTGACATTCGAAGGAGGAGCTGACAAAGGTACAAATAAGAAAGTCCAGATGCTGTGTCGTCCCATGGCACTGAGTTATTAATGCAATTCCAACTGTTGCTGGAGATATTCCAGCTTAGAATAATAACATGGTTCACCTGACGTTGATCCTTGCTCCTTTACCTTTTCTGTTTCAGAAAAGAAATCCTGTAACATATGGTGAGAACATGTTTTGTTAGCACTTGCAGCTTTAAATGTGTTACCAACAATCAATCAATATTGATGTGATACCATAATTAAAGCTACGTAAACAAAATGGGCAAGAGGTTATTTCTGCTTTCTACAGGTCTGCAGCTAGTTCGTGTAGGGACTAGATATAAGGTACATGCTAAACTTTTCTCTTATGTTCCAATGCCTCTCTGCTTCTAGCCTCAAAACCGGTGCACTAACCCTGCAGTCCATGGGCCACTGCGCAGCCAACTAAGCCACAGCTGCCAACATCTGGAGGAGGAGGTCGACAAAGACTACGACGAGCAGCTCCCTCTGAAATAGAAAGCAGTAAAAGTAAAAAGTGTTCTACTTTGAGTTGTGCTCGTAACGCTTTACTGCACAAAAACAGCATTACAATGCTAACCAGCAAGTTATCTGTGGCACCATGCAACCCGAACTGCATTCATCCCCTTTGCAATGCACCAAACAGACCAGCTAAGCCTCTCAAACAATCCTATGCTAGCAAGCAACACACCTTATACTATTTAAAGCACCTTTAGTTCACACCAAAACATCTGCATATGAATATATTTGTCACAGTCGCCCAACTTTCTTCCAAGCCTCAGCTGCAGTGTCGCTGCCTGATTTATGGTCCACTCTCTTATCAACCTGTGCTTGGAAGTTATTTGTATGTTTGTGGTATATTTTATTCAACAACACGGCTGCAGATTGGCCTCGGCTGCCCACACCCACAGCTGGTAGCAAACCTTTTTCATGAGGTGGGGAAAAAAGACAGTATTGAAGCGCTGGACTTATCGTGACCTCTGCGGTCTAGACTGTACACAAGAACTTTTGCTGACGCACTCCTCGGCTAAAGGTCTTCATACGACGTCACCTAGCCGCCTTCGATGCCAGCAGTTTCAGTTTCCTTAATGTCAAGCCACTTTTGTGCATTCAGCAGCAGCCTGTTCCTCTGAGGAAAAGGTTAAGATGCTGTGTTCGAGGGTTCGGGGCAGGATGCCTCCCTTGCTTGCAACACACTAAAGTCCCACGGGGGGAGGCCACAGCTGAAACAAGCTGACAAGGCCACTTTGCCAGTAGGTCACTGTGTAAATGTGAACCAATTAATTTTAGATGTAAGCAAACAACTCTACTCATTTTGATTTTAGACAGCAGTGGCGCATACGAACTGCCACATTGAGCGCGCGTGTGTGTGTGTGTGTGTGTGTGTGTGTCAGGGCAAAAAATATTTTGCTGTGCAAAATGCTGCTGAGTGTCTTGCCCTGAGGGCTGTGGATTCCCAAAGGCAGATCCCCGGGGTGACAGTTTGTGACTAACAAGTGCAGCTGCTGCTTTGTGCCGTTTGATCAATGTGGATTCTATGGACTTTTAACCAACGATTGTGCCTGATAATGATGCAAATTTGTTGCGTATGACCAGCGAGAGACAGCGTTAGTGTCTGTTTATCAAAATAACGGCTGGTCTGTTGTGGAATTATCCTGTAATTTTCAGAAAGTTTTATTTCCACAGGGTGGAGAGGAATTTCCTATGGGGGGACTTGGTGTTCAAAGCTGTCCCGCTGCTTTTTTTTTTTTTTTTTTTGTACAGATCTTCTCATCAAAATGACAAAGACAAAAAAACACAAACGCAACGGGAGGACGTCTTCTAATCATGGAGCATGACTGAGGATTTACAGGAAGAGAATTACACAATCTGTATGTGCGACAAACAAACAGTGCATTTGTTTCAATTTACCAAAGGGAGCGAGGCATGAATAATTCAGAGCCTCCTTAGTTAGACTTTAACAGTACATAATCCTCCATCTTCTCCCTTTGTGGAGAGTTGTATCTTGACACATAATACACATTTAAGTGGGCAAAGTAAAACTACTTGCTGTCAAAATCAAACCTCCTTACAATCTTTGCATTGATTTGCAACTTTCTGGGAAAGAAAGCGTGTTTTTTTTTTTTTTTGGCCCTGTGTTTCTTATGTAGACTTTCCATTTATATTGGGATAAGTGACAGTGCTACATGCTTCTGTCTCTTTGCACTGGTGTTACTGAACTGACTGGAGTTGTAACTATCATAACCGTGTTTAATTAGCCTGGGAGAGTGGGCTGCGATAGAAGGAGGAAGAGAGTTGTTCTACAGGAAGGATTTTGGATAGACCGTTTGGTTCCACTGACACACACACACACAAAAAGAAAAACATTTCTTCAGCATTTATATTTGTGTTTATTTACTCGCCCTGGAGATCAATTAACAGTTTTGTACATGCTGAATTTTCAATCTGGAAGGCAGAGAAGGAAGGGGCTGCTGGCTACCTGTGGATCAGCGATGCTTGCAGCAGGCCCTTGGCACCCATTTTCCCACATTCCTCTTGTTGCTAAGATCTATACCACACACTGAGGTAAAAATCCCCCGGCCCCCTGCTGGCAAGCTGTACAGTACATTCTGACCTGGAAGTATCTCTTTCATAACTAATTAATGCTGCGTTTATAGGCCTGATCTCCCAGTGTACAGTCACTTTTATGTTTTTCTTACTGTACTTCATCATCAACTATGACAGCAGGGACCTGCTCCCTTGAATTCACAGAGCGTCACCGCGCAGCGGGGAGGAAATCATCTAAATGAACAGATATTTAACTCAAAATTCAATAATGCAACATGCGTCACCACGGTTTAAACAGACGATCTGGCATGCGGGGTCTACGTAGCTAAAGATCAGCTGGTGTTACTCATCTCAGATTATGACAACATACTGAGGAGGTAAAGACGAGGAAACAATCAGGGCTGACGTGATGCCAGCAAAGGGACGTCGCAATTTGTTTAGTATTAGTAAGTAGGCAGAGAGTTAACATCATTAATGCAGATGCTTTTATTTCTATTAAGTGTGGCACTGTAGCATTTTATCAGCAGTATTCACTGAAATGTGTTATTTAGGAACATGGTGTGAGACATTACACTTTAAGAATTTTATGTGTAAATGATTGTTTTGTAGCTACTACGCAGTAATTAGCTACATGTGAGACTTATGTGGGATATGCACCAGATAAACTATGTGCAGTGTAAAGAGTAGCAAAGATGATACTGGGAAGGTTTCATACTTTGGTTTGCAATTGGACAAAGGCGTCAAGCCAGAGAAATGGAACAGAGCCATAGAAGCCTGTTCGTCTGGCCGCTTTATTATACTGTATGTCTTTGTTCGCAAAGAGATGAGTCACAGTGCTGCAATTTCAAAATGCATCCTAACAGTCCTCATTGTTGATCAGCTGCACATCTGCACTAGAGCTTAAAATTCAAGGATGACGCCGTCTTTTACTGCATCCAAAATAACTCTCTCATTTATCCAGTCCCCGTAACAGACATGAAGTAGTTTAGGATTCATAATTGTATTTTTAGAAACGCTGAATTATCCCTTTCACAGGATATCATTATCTCTGCTGTCTAATGCAAACACATTCATACATTTCCTTAGAATTTAAATAGAAAACAAGTTCTTTTTCTGTATCAGAGTAATCCAGTGAGAGTTGTCGGAGCATATGCATTCCTAACAGCTAATTCATCATATTTTTAATTGAACTTTAAATTCACTAGGTGTGGTCCACAGCGCAACTCACAGCACCGACGTTATGGTTCCAGTCCACTATGTAAGCTGAAGTTAAACAGAAGGCAAATTTTATAAAATGAGCTTTTCAAAAATAAGCATTATCATTGTTTTTATTAACATTAGTAAGGCTCTGTATGGCCCACCAAGATGAAACTACTAACCCGGGTGGTGCAGTTGTCATGTCTGCCTAGCAAGTTTGAACTAAATGCATAAGTGGGGCATAAAATCTCCAATGAGACTTTGGACATAACTGAAATAAAACAGCATCACATATCAATCAGCCACAACATTAACACCACACAGCTGAGGATTTTGGTGATTTCTTGGAGGCCTACAGCTATGAACTGGCTTCTGTCACTGTCCATGGTGCTGAATTTTTGTCACTATTGTAGAACAGCTCTTATGTAAAGTTTAATATTTCACTATTACTGTATGATGAGCTCTTTAATCACTTGTAAAGTTATTTATATCTATGTACTGAATCAACAGGTTGCTGGAATACTACTATATTTCATCATATTTACATTCTATATATTTAAGTCCCAGCTTAAACATGAGGGGATTTCATACTTTAAATGCTAATCTGAAAACTCACAGCATGCGTTTGTGCAAAGTTGTTTGTAGGAAATGTCATTTGTTGTTCAAAACTGTGACAAGATCAACTTTTATGAAGGGAGTGTAGGTTGGCTTGGTAGGAGGTCCATCTGGCGCTATGGGTTGCCCTTGTCACTAAGGGGACACAGCATTGATATGCACCAAGAGCAAGGCGACAGATGCCAAGAAACAAACAAAAAGCAAACAACAAAAAAAAAAAAAAACAAGAAAAACAAAAGAAAAGTACACGCATTGACAGGAGCTACAGCTGGCATCCGAGGGTGGCATATCCTTGACATGCACCCGCCTCTTCCTTGATAAGGAAGTGAAAGACAAGCGCGTGAAAGCAAAGGGGAGTGTGTGTGTGTGCGCACGCGCGTGTGTGTGAATGTGCATTTTACCGTTTGTGTGGGGTAGAGTTTTCCGCTGCCTCAGCTCCTTGGCGGTGTCTGTCTGTCGCCAAGGGGCCCCAGCTATGGCCCCGAATCAGCTGCCGAGCGGTGTCCACTCAGCACTTCCCCCGGCTGCTGGTAAATTAGTCCCTGCAATATGCCACACCGCTCCTCACACCTCTCTCTCTCCTGTGTGCTATTGTTCATGCCCTTGAGGAAACTGAGTGTGTGTGTGTGTGTGTGTGTTTGTGTGTGTGTGTGTGTGTGTGTGTGCGCATTCTGCTTCTTCCCGTCTGTTTAATGTTGTTAAAGGAAACTAGGAGTTAATTTACTGTGTTCTCACTCTATGGACACAAGCCAAATTAGTGAAACGTATTACAGTTATATCTTTTGTAATTTATAGATCCCATCCGGGATTTCTGTCATCATAACAGCAATTATCTTGCACTCTAAAAAGCCAACAAAGACTTGGCATGAACTTCGTTAGAATTAATAAATAGATTCTAAATTTGCCTCACCGATTGCTTTTGTTGTCGGACACTTCTGCAATTAACATATCTAACAAGGAGGTCTTGCTGACTTTTTGTTTTTATGAATATGAAAGATTCACAGTATGGTTGGAAGTTGCACAAGGCCTCCTTACTTAATTTTGAAAGACTTCTAAAATGGTGGGCGGGACTGCAAAAAGAATCATTAGCATCAACCCGGCCGTCAACCTCCATCACAAAACCAATGCAACATTTGTGTCGTTAAGTTATATCAATGTAGTAATAAACCCTGTAATTAAGTACTAAGACAGATGTGGAAACATATATGGTCAACAATGTATTGTCTTAACTGTGAACATTATTTCATCCACCAGTGGAAATTCACTTCAAGCAGCTTAGAAATTTGTCAAATGGCACGAAAAAAAAACCTTTACAGCAACAGCATCGGCACTGTAGCATTTAAAAAAACAACAACAAACAAACAAACAAACAAAAAAGTGAATGTTCACTTTCACCACCCGACAATAATGTATTTGTTTTTAACACAAGATAAGCTGTGTGGAGTGTGAGATATGAGACTTAAAGGGGCCCACGTTGTGGCTCTAAACCCACAGGTGAAGTCCAGTGGGTGGGGGGAATTAGGTTTAAAGACTCCCAAAGCAAACAGGGCAGGTACACAGGCAACTGTTCTGCAGTATCACCCGAGTTGCATTTGCTATGGCTGGGATTTTTCAGTTGACACTTTCAGCACAGCATTTATATTTTTTATAAACTATACCGTCATCACTTCACATTCTTCCACTTCTGTCTGGGTTGACAATGTCATGTGTATGTAGCTTCCTTTCATTGTTCTGATCAATACTCTGCGATCACTGACAGAACTCCTGTGGCATTAACACGCCTGCAGACACGGATTGCATTGCAAAGGGCAACATGGTCAATGTTTGCGTATCCTACCTACCAATCACCTCGATCATGATGATCTCCGTGTGAATATGATCACTTATTGCACAGGCAGCAAGGTGGATTGCCTCTTAAGACATGAAAGTAAAACTGATACATGCTTTAATACATGAGGAAGTAGTGTTCCTGAAATCTAAAATGCCCCCTATCAGCATCTTGAGGTTGTGCTATTGATATATCCCCTGGATCAATCGCCCTGACTGTCCAACCTCAGCTTAAATCAGACAAAAGGAGCGAGTTTTAGATGGTAATTTTCTATTGATGGGGAGAAGCGGGGGCCACGGAGCCGTGTAACATTCGAGATCAGAAAGGGCACCCAATTTCTGGTAAGAACAAAAGGTGACAAAATGGCAGTCTTGGGCTGAACGGCGATGTAATTTAACTCAAGGCGAAGCTCTCTGTTGTGTATTAGGTTACTAGAAACAGGCCGCCTTTCTCAGATCCACTCTTCAATTCATTAAATTCCACAACACATGGTTAAGCCATAAATATTAGAATCCAAAGGGCATTTGTAGGAACTTGTAAATATGGTGGGGAGAAAAAAAAATGCTCTGCTGGCTCTGGTTGCCATAGTCTGGGGAAATGTAATTTAGCATTTTGTATGCAGACTGCAGTGGAGCAGCTCCGGACTGTAGCATGTAGACACCTGAGAGATGAAGTGCTGATATCATGGGTTTTGTGGATTTTTCCTCGTTGGATTTAGCTTTGTACAATTCCCAGTGGTGTGCTCAGCTGCTCCCACCTCCTCTCTGAGTTACTGGAATGTTGTTGTCCCAAATCCCTTTTTTATTCACATGCTAGAAAGCACCTGGCCAAGTTAATACCATTTATCGGGAACCTTTAGCATAGCCGATGCCTTCTGTCAGGGGTCGTTTGCATATCCTCTTGTCTTTCTGGTGAGAGTGGTCTCCTTTATCTCTGATTAATGCAGGAATATTAGGCGCGTGTGCTGCACGCCAAAGGAGAAGGGGAGTGTACAGGTTACACATTATAAACACGACAGATCGGCCGAGGCGCTCCGTTCTTGCTTCATTTGAGTTCCCTACTTCACCCATTAACCAAGTTTCGTGCCGTACTGTAAGTTGTTTCCATCGTGAATTAGATGTCTCAACTTTTCTCGTTCTGAATAATTGAATGTAAAATCCAGTATGATGTAGGGAAACAGATTTCTATTTGAATGTATGGACACAGCAAAGACTTTGTTTTGAAGCATGAGAAGCCGCATATCATGTTTTTACATGCTGAGAATGAGTTTCCTTCTCCTCTGACCCGTTTCCAGCGTTCATTCCTACATACAAGTTGCCATTTTAGGCCATAATCTTGTCACGTAGGCCTCCCTGTTTGAGTTCGAGCAGCCCACCACTCAGAAGCCTTCAGATGAACAGCGGGGCTCCTCGCAACATCCACCCATCAACTGAACCTCGTGGATATGATCAGTTGTGGCCACAAACTAAAACCTTTCTTTTCTAAGTTGCAACAGACACTGTCGACTGTACATAACATCACACATTCATACGCGCCTCCGCTAACTGGATGATAAAAACCGCCATGTGACCGTGATCTTTGCAGCGCATATTGTCTGAAATATATATTTGCAGGGTTTGATGAGAGCAATAACAATGCAGGCAGAACTGCTGGTTCGGCAGGCACAACAGACGCTGCAGATTGCACCGTGCCATATATTTTATTTTTAATCATGCAAAGCCCTGAGTCTAACGACCAAAACAAAATGCTACATCAACGATAATGATAATGGCACTCATGATTAAGAAAGCAAAGCACTGGTAAAGTGTAAAAGAGTTTTGCGGTGACAGAAACCACATTTACTGTCCATATGGTCGCCTGTTGAACCCCATAACTCACAGAACAAAGCATGGCAGAAGAGAAACCTGGGAGAAACGCAAAAACAAGCAACCAGAGTCAGAATAAAAAAGAAAAAAAGACGATTTTTAGTCAAACACTCGAGCGAGGCTTACAATTACCCTTACATCAATCAAAGGAATAACATTCATTTCCAATCATATATGAATCACAGAAGAACTACTTGGTAGTAGAAGCCGCAAGTGCAATCAGCGAGTAATTAGTTCACTTGCAGTTTCAACACTGACACTACACACAAACACTAAAATAGTATGTCACAAATTAGAGGTGATGATAATCTTTGTGGAAATGTGCTGAGGAGTGGAAAAGCAGGGCAGATGGCAGAAGCTTCATCACTGGCCTGTTCAGCAACATACCAAGCGGCTTTGCCAGAGCAATATCAGCCTCCATCCCATATGACCAATTATCAGGGTTTCACCTTGGGCTGGTGATGGTAATGGTTGCTTGTGGTGGGTGGGAGGGCGGGGGAGGAGAGCAGAGGAGGCAAAGGCAGGAGCACCTGTTACTGACAGGAAAGTGCCGTCTATCTGTTGTTGCCTGTTTTAAAAATGTTTCCATTCCCTCGTTCTCTTGTTAATTGTCAAACGGAGGCTGTGACAAAGGATTTCTGCGCGAGGGGATAAATGTTACTATTACTGTGGGAAGATGCGAGGAGATTGTTCGCAGGGGGGGTGTGATCGGTAGATGCTCAGCCTTTGATGCCCGTGGCTTCTCACCATCCTCTAAATTTGTCAATTACACCTTTATTGTGTTCGCCCATTGTTAGTCCTTTGCACGCCACACAAAGCCAAATTTCTGGCTGTGCTCAACAGGGAATCCCATCTTCAAAAAGCATTGGGAGGGGGGGGACTGTGTTTATTGGATTTGAGAACCTGGCCGGAGATAAGGTGAATTACCCCGTTGTGTCATCTCCCAGATGCGAAAGCGAGTGTGAAATACGAGCCGTTCGATGGGGAGTAAGGAAATCACAATCACAGATTAGTGCGTTAAATTACTGGAATGTGTAAACGCCTCGAGGCCTCCTGAAATATTTATCTCCACAAACCACTCACCGCATTAACAGATTATTGACAATCAAGAACGTATGCATTACAGGTCATATTTATTTAGCAAAATTGTTATTGTTTCAGTTCCTTTAATTATTTATTTCAACCATACATCTATTACTTTTGAAGTATTGTGTACTCTTGTTAACTTTGTCAACCATTAATTCAGTACTTTGACTTTATTATTTCTTTACTTTGAGCTATTTGATCATGTTTCCACTACTTTCAGCCAACAATTGCAACAATTGAGATATTTTACTTTTAGATACTTGAATGTATCCAACATTTTTTGTTCATTGAGCCAACTTTCTTTGTTTTAAACCAACTCAGCCATTTACCTCAATTCAATTGTTTCCATACATCGCTAGTTCAACTACCTGTCTTATCTGTTTTCCAAGTTCTACTTTCTGCTTGGCGAGCACTACCTGTTTTGAGAATTTCTGTTTACGCACACTCACTAGATCACAACCTCTGAGTGTTTGTTTCCCCACAGAAATACTAAAGCATTGAGAACTGAAGGACTCTCTCCTCAGCTCTGAGAGACAGCATTAGTCACTTTGAACTGAAGAATCAGGTGTTGAAATAGTCAGCCAGCGAGCGAACGACATACAGAATTTCCCTCCTAACTTGTATTCCAACTTGCATGTCTGACACTAATGTCACTGCTCCACCTGGCTTGAGCGTCTGCTGTCACCTGTGGGAAGCGAGTTGAGCTTTTGCCAGCGTGTCGATCAGCCAAACTGTCGTTAGGCCAGAGAACAGTTACACACTGCCAACTTTATGTGGCTGCCAAGACGATTTTGCATGCAAGAATCTCCTTCGCTTCACCCGCTCCTGCTCCTTTTTCCCGTTCTTTCCCTTTTCTCTTCTCACCTCCCTTCATCCTCCTCACCACCTGTGCTGCATCCGCTGAGATTGAGTGTGAAGTTTCTCACTTTTGTCACTAAGACAAGGGATTGCGACTGTGTGCGAGTTGTGTGCGTGCGATGGCCGCCGTTGCTCGTGAGTTGTGGGGTCTTCGAGCTTGCTGGACCTCCTATTTCCCCCCAACAGTCACCCTGTCGCTGCGCTGAAGTGGGGTCCATCTGCTGAGTGTCTGTGCGTCAGCCTTCCCAACCCACACAAGGACCCCTCGCTATGCCACAAGTTCATCTAGAGTACAAACCAAATGGAACACATCTTGTGTTAGACAGATGGACTTCCTTCGTTTAAAAAAATAGGTTACGACTCGCTGGAGTTACTACGTGATTTGGCTGAAGAGAATCCGTTAATGACTATTATGGGTTTTTATCCAGTACACATGTGCAGCTTTATGCAGTTCTGACCTTTAGTCTGCACGGAGCATATAGAACAATTTACAAAACTAACAAATGGTTTGTGAAATGACAGATGGTGTTAGTCACCTTTTCGCAGTTCAGTCATCTGTTCCAGTGAGACATGGTTTCGTAATCCGTTCATATATCGTGACCTGGAAACTGCAAGGCGGCATCCATCCATGTGTTAGGTGAGAGGTGGAAAGAGACCACAGAAGACCAGCATCTGAACGCTGTTAACTCTTTGTGTATTGTTATTCAGTGCACAGTTTATTCTCTTGTGTCTGGTAGAGGAGCCTGGGGGGAGATAACCAGAAGTTATGTGCCCGGGCTTTTGATGAGCCTCCACGAGTGGAGTGTTTTGGTGTTAGTTTACTGGGGCTCGACAAAAAGGACGAGAATAAGATGTGCAAAATATGCTACCCTACAAATGTACTGATAGAATTTGAATAAAAGGGACTTTAAGCACAAAGAAATGCAAATCTAATAGATTAACTAAAGTTAGCATGACTTGTTGAATACAGAAATCAAATAATTGATAAAAAAAAAAAAATAATAATAATAATAATAAAAAAAAGCCTATTCTTTGAAACTTCAGATCTAGCAGATCAGTTTTTGACAACATCAAAGTATCTCCATCCGTGGTGACAGTGAAAACAGAAACTTTCAACCAAAGGAGACGAAAGAGAAAAAAAAAAAGAGAAAGAACAACAGCAATATTTGCCTTTTGTCTGGTAGTATACATTTTTTAAGGGCTGGAATAAAACACATCTTTTGTACCAGTGGAAGATCTTTCTTTATTTATACAGATCTTTGCCGCTCTATTTTAAATTGCATTAATATATGTATATGTTATTTTGTCTTAGCTTGTGTAACACAACCCTTATCTCCTAAAAACATAATTACTATGCAAGTAAACTGCAATCATATTATGTTTGTGTTGGACTAAGCACTATTTTTATTAATGGAATTGGATGGTAGGCATATCAAGTGTAGGATTGTCACATTGACTGTCACTGTCAAATCCTGTTAGGATTTTCAGTATAAAAGCACACCATTATCACTAATCTTAACCAAGTGCTGCGAGTGCCAAAACACAACCATAAAACGCTTAATGATGCTGACAAAGCATCAGAGCTGAGTACAAATCACCTGCAAACTGACACATTTCTGAGTAGAAAACTCCAAATATGATACGCCTGAGGAAGACATACTGACACTGATGAAAACCTGTAAATATGAGGAGTAAACCCAAAGGCCTAAAGTTAATAGTTTGATTGATCGCCATATTGAATGTATTTGTATTGAGACTCTAAATCACACATAATGTAGCTAAAATCCTGACACATTACATGCATTATATCCAACACCAAGTTTCTCTTGTGAACAGTTAGTTTCCTTTTCAATCGAGAGTTGAAAGTTCCAACAATAAAGCTGCGAATTAATCGAAGGCCTTTTATTAATCATGTTCAATTTCGTATTGGTCTCTGGGGAGAGAGATGCTCGGATCCCAGTGTTTTGTCTGAGTGTGTTTTAGTCCCGTATCTATTCACCACAGTCATGAATGCTTATTTAGTTTGATATGGTCTACAATGTGGGTAATGTGAAGATGGGAATGCATGCTTGAGTGGAGGGATTTGCAAAAGCAGGACCTGTCAATTTTGATTAGTGCTACAGCTGTGCAGGCGTAGGCAGACAAAAGAGGCAGGAAACTCAGGGGACTCTTTCTTTAACTCCCTAAACCCTCTTAGAAGAACTCCTTTGAAACAGGGTTATACAGTATTTATTTCTTTATTTTGGTGCGTGTGGGTGTACGCATGTGTGCGATCCATTTCCAGAGTCAGATCAAATTCACCGTGGTTTATATGTTTTACAAACCAGTCTGAAAAAGCTCACCTAAGATCAGTGTGGAGAAAGCCAGTGTTCTTTTGTGATGACTGCGTATAAAAGCAAAGAAAAAATAAAAACTCTGGTGACAAACAAATGCCCCGTTTCTTTCTCTGTTACATTTCCACCACAGTTACTAACAACCTTGCCGTTTTTTTTTTTTTTTTTGGGGGGGGGGGGGGGTTTGGAACAAAGATGCAATAATGTGGAAAATATATTGTGCACTTTTCCTGCACGCATTTCACTGTAGGTGACTTAGAAGAAGAAATGGTCAGAGCTAATGCAGCTCGATCTCCAGCCCCCTTCAAGTACACCTATTAAGCTTGATGAATTGAAACCGAAATGACTGGAATCCCTGCAGTGAACATATAAATAAGCTTCTCTCTGCGGGACAACAACAGAATGGAGTTGGAGATTTATGGACAAGTTCAGAAATGGTACGGTTGGAGGGGTTTGGGAAGACAGATTTTTAACCTTATGTGTTGCAGCATATAGTGAACAATATGCTGCTATAATGTGTGGATGGAGTCAGTTAAAGGGCACTGGAGGAAGAGTTTCTGTTAAAGGGCAACTTCACTGACTTTCTATGATTTCTATGAGTCCAGAGTGGGGACTGTGTGCACGGCATGGCATTAGATGTCCCCCCTGCCCACACAGATTTCAATATTTTTCTGCTTCTCAGAGTCAGATGACATGTCACCCGGAGGATATTTTAAGCTCAGATGATGTCATGTGGTCACTCAGGACCAAACCTCTGTAAAACAATTTGCAATCTTTTTTTTTGAGATATTGTGAATTAGCTGTTAAGCTAACCCTGGCACAGGGGTACTGTACTTATATTAGTGCACTGTCCCAAATAAATCACTAATCATCATACAGAATGACTCATATTTCTGCAATTTTTTTTCTACTGTTGTAAACTATCACTAAAACAAACCAGCATGTAATTCAGGGGCAACGAGTCAATAAAGGTTGAAAAACAGCTGTAATATTGCAATTTGTTATAGAAAATGTTTATCTACAAACAACTAGTAAACTACAGCTGTCACAGAAGTACATGTATAGTGGAGTTAGACGTATTAAGTATGAAAAGTAAGTGAAGTACCTAAGTAAAGTAAACATATCAGTAGGCCTATCTCAAAATAGTATTTGAATAAATATACTAAGTTGAAGAAATGACAGAGACCAACATTAATTTAGGTTTAAAAAAAGGTTTTTTTTTTCCTGTAGTGTAACAGAAGCAGCATTTTGATTTTACTGACCAAGGAACTGTGGCACTGTGTTTTCATTAACTTTTTTCTTCTGCACATTCTTTTAATATATAATTTATTAATAAAAGCTGGCAGAGAGACAAAACCTATTTTTCTTAAATGAAGCCCCTGGAGACAGAGTTATGACTGGCAGCTTGTTGGATAGTGTCTCACACTCGTGCCTAATGAACTGTGAGATGGTGATCAGTGCCCAGTTGCATAAAATATATCATATTACCTACCTTGAGCCTCTCTTTTTTAGTGTTTTGTTTTCCTCTCCCTAGGGATTCTTTTATGGGTGTCTCATACAGTTTCACAAATATAATCCTTAGCCGGGGGGGGTTTAAAAGATTTTTTTTTTTTTTTTTCTATACACGTTATCTTTCATGATAATTTTGGCCGTAACACTTCATCTGAGTTACTATGGAAACTGCTTGCAATTCTAAAAGATTGTCAGCCACTTAGTAAATATCACAATTATTTTGGAACAGCTTAATAACTCACATTTAGCATGAGCATGACTGGTTTGACTGATGAGCACAAGTTGATTCCAGTCTATTACAACCGTGGTTAATTAATTAACTTCATATAAGGACAATTAAAGGAGAATATTACATTCTTTTGTAATGGCAATTCTACTTTTAACTCAGGTAATGAGTTTGTGGACCCCTGCCACCAGCAGTTGGTCTCCGGTCTACAAAAGAGTTTCGTAAGACTTCCCAAGGTAATCCGACTTAGTTAAAATGCTGGAGACTTTGATTATATAGAACAAAAAGGGAAAGGGACAGGTGGGGGGGGGGGGGGGGGGGGGGCTTCATTGTTGCATGGTTCCCCTTCAATTAGATTTAGCTGTAATTGAACCCCTGGGGAAGCACTGATCGTCACAATAAAGTGCGACATTACCTCAAACTGGATTTAGTGGCAACATGATCCTCCACTGCTCTAGGTGAGACATTTAATTAAGTCCCATTGCCTTTGCAGAGCAGCCATATAACTGAATTAACAGTGCGGAGAGCCACCAGGCATGCATTCGCTCACTTCATTCAGTGTCCTTGTATACAGTACTATCTTACTCTACTGAGCAATAACAACAATTGGATTTTGCATCTGTGTTGGAGAAAAGAACAAAAGCACAATAAGACGGAAACGTTTGATAAGACGTATTTACGTGTGACCACCAGGCACCAGGACTCATGTAAAACACGTACGACAGCTTCTACCATCATAATGTTGACAATCATGCGATTTTATTTCAATGTTTGAAATTTTCAGTTTCTCCAAAGCAGTCACAGATATTTCACTTTGTTCACCCAGTTAGTTTTTCATTACATTTCCTTTTTGTTACTAACTTTTTTAATTTTTCTATGGAAGAAGTCAGTGAAATAAAATCTGTCAAATCAAAACCTTTCCAAAAAAACATTTCTTTATCCTAAACTCTCACACCTGGCACTATTATTTTAGCGTGTCTCCCTGTAGACACAGTGAAGAAACCTTTGTTTCTGAATAAAAATCAACAAAAGCTTGTTGCTTTGTCAGTTACACAATCAACTCCTCCTTACTTCAGTCTTTACTTCTGTCTGTCTGGAATCTAATCTAGCTGTTGAACCAATGAATGTCTATATTGCATAACCCTAACATATCAACAATACTTAAGGTGCTCATTAGTGAGTACTGTTAAAATTTTGCATAACAAATATTTCGGCAATACAGTTGGCTAGAAATCCTAAATGCCTCGGAGAATGCCTCTTGTTTTGCCATCATCACTGCAAGATCAACAAAAAAAACTATCAGTGACAGTGTGAGCTACTTTTACATCCAAACGTGTAGGTGCTATCTTCAACTGCATTTGTCACATCTCACACCGAGCGCAGCGTTTCTGCACCTTTTCTGCAATGTCTAGTCTTATTGAAGTTTACTTAGATTTACTCCTGCTCCTTACTGCCAGACCAAGTAAATGCTGCACATCTCCCTGGAACAGTGGCCCACGGAGAAGGACCCCAGGACTTTAGCCTGCAGTAGTGTGGCTCTGAGCTGGGCATTTGTAGACATTGACTCACCACACACACAAAACTTAGTGTCTAAAGAGAGGAGAGAGAAACCGGCAACGGTGAGAGCAAGAGATGGACAGCACCAACATTACTTATATAAACTGACAGAAAGTGAAGAAGAACTCAAAGTGTTTACATGCACAAAAAACTATGTAATGCATTGGTATAAGCTGGTATTGCTGACAGTGGCCAACCTGGCTAGAGCCGGTGTTATGGTTAATCTGGTTGGTGTACTAGAAGCAGCCCTGGGTGTGACGTCTCTGAGTTCTGTGCTAAATAGAGCACAACATTGACTTCTGTTTCACAAATGTCTACAAACCACTGCTCGTTTGTGGAGCAGTAAACACTCCAGATGTGGTCAGTGCAACTATAACCATTTGCATTGCTGTGTATATTTAAATGAGACGAACCGCAAACAAACAACTTTGGTTAGGCAAGTTTTCCGCTCTATCATTTTCTTTTATTTTTTGACTGGACCAAGAAAAAAAAAATCATTTCAGTGTTCCGCAAGACAACATCTGTCAATGTAGCCCCCCCCCAGGCTTACTCTGAGTGTGTAGGGTCAATAGATCTAAACTGACCCAAATCTCAGAGGGCAGCCCGGGCACAGTGTGGCAAGGGGAAGACAGAGGCAAGTCGGGAACGAGATTATTTTCATCAATTTTCAGGCAAGGGCGCAGCCTCTTGCTCACTTGCCTGTCACACCCAGACAGACAGATGAGACATGAGACGTTTGTGTCAGTCTAAGCAGACGTGCATTTATAAACACAGACATGGAGGCAGCGCTGTGCATACACATGCACATGCACGTCCACAAACAAACAAGCAGATAGATATGTTATATTTTCTTTCTGTCATGCTGAGCCTCCAAAAACACACATATATGCAGTGCTACTTTCCGTCAGGACCCTTTAACTGTGCAATGCATGGCCAGTTGGAAAGAGGCTTTGTGACTACACAGTGTCCCTTTCAATCCACTCTCAGGAAAGCCAAAGCTCTGGAGATCCCTCAAACCAGTGGCACGATCTGGCCACTTTGATCCAAAAAGAAACTTTGGTGCCCCGCATCAGATTACCTGCTGATTCCCGTAAGCACCAAATGTCCGCTCTCTAAAGATTTAACAAGACCCGAGGGGAAAACACCTCATTTGATGGCTGTGCGTTGAGCTGAGTTTCCCCTGGCTAATCCCTGCTCAACACTTTGGGTCCATCTAATCTAGATTTTCATTGAGTTTTCGCTCAGTTGTGGTCTTTGGGGGTATCCACAGTGGTTGGAAAATATAAACAAAAAAGACAAATGATGCAGGCTGATATTAGTATTCTGTGTTGTTTGGGTTATGGGAATAGCCTATGGATTACCTATCAAGCTGACATTTAGCTTCGGGGTATAAAAGATATACAGGGGAAAAAATAACCTGTGTTACTCTTACTCAGCTCTCTCCTGACATGTATCCTACAGCCAAAACAAAAGTTACACGAGAAAACTAGAGGTGTTCGAAGCTACACACTCATTGATTTTTTGGCCACAAGAGGGCGGAAGAAATTCAAACGCAGCTGACAGAAGTCGTTAAGGCCGACAAACAACTAATACCAAGCGTCATACTCTACTGGAGGTGTATTCTTGGCCACTAGACAATTCAAGTCTAGTAGCTATTACATGTTCAACTTTCCCCTAGCAGCTGCTTGTTAAATTCTCTTATTTTGTGCGGCGAATGTAGAAAATTGCAAGTTTACGATATTTCCCTAAAAGTAGGGAACGTTTAAAAACGTCGTTCATTTCCACTTCATTTTATCTGACAATTTAATTTGATTTTGTCAGTAGAAGAAAACTTAGAATTTGATGCCTGCAAAAAAAAAAAAAAAAAAAAAGAAGGCATATCTGCCCATGTTTGCCTGAGGCATTTTTTACATCATTTTTCCTTTTACTTACACTTTCAGGTAGCTGGGGACGTGAGGTAATTGTTGCACTCCCATACCATCCTAGATGCTGACTTTTCCTCCCTTTTTGCTAAAAACAGTCTGGGTGGTCTGTAGGTACTGTACAGTACACTGAACCTGGTCAGTAAAAGCACTGAAAATCTTTTCTTTGTACTTTTGCCAGATAAATAAAGATTCAAGCGCACTGAAAAAAGACCCAGATTTGACTTTTTGTTGCATTTTGGAAAACTTTACACATCCTGCATTCAAGGATTTTAGTGTTTTCACTGAAACACCCAAGTACTTTCCTTATGATGTACTTCCTCACAGACAATGTCAGTCTGAGCAGGCTTTATAATAACAATCAAATTCTTCCTTGTCAACCTGAACTACAGCTTTGAAGTCGGAACTACATGTTACTACCCTTATTGACATTCACAGCATTCACCTCGCTGTTTCCAGAAAGACTGGGGCAATTGCCCTTGAGTGTAACACTTGAGTAAAATTTATTTAACTTCCTGCTATTAAGATATCTTCCCACTGGATATATGAGACGTTATCTATCTGTATTGGATGTATTATTTATGACCAGCCATGCTTTAAAGTCTACTGTAAACAAGCGACTGAACACAGGAAGCCAAAGCCAAAGGGAGTGACTGTGTTGTATCAAGGCATCTTGATGCAGTCTGCATTACTGTGGAGTCTATAAAGGCCTGATTAATCAGATAATAGCACCCCATAGTATTATATCACCCTCATTATCAACACAGTTAATGCTAGCGAGAGCTTTTTGAAAGAAAATGACAAGACTACACCTCAGCTCTCCCTTCAAACAATGCTGTGTTTGACTGGGAGGTTTTTTTTTACAAAACATTAAATCTGGGTAATAGACCAGTGGCATCATATCTGCAGCGCACAGTGTGGTCACGTGCGACAAAGAAATGTGCAAATAGTAATCACAAGGTACACTGATTGTTATGTTTAATGTGCCATTTTCATTTCCTCAGATGTAAGAAATAATTGGAATGTCTTTTCAGTTGCCTTGCTAATAGCTTGCCTGGAGGTAAAAAAGCTCAAAAAAGGGGGGAGAAAAGAAAAGCAGGAAAGCGTGATCAAGACCTATAATTAATTGCAGGTATTGTTATGAATTTTTGGACGGGATTCGTGGACAGGTGTTCACATGCCATCGCACTTGCACAGGACACGTCGACGGAACTCAGCTGGTCTCACAGAAGAAAATAATACTTTGTGCAAACACATTAGTAGCTTGTGATCTCAAATGATTTAACTACTGTGTGCTCGCCACTAACCGATCATGACAACCTATAAATGAAGCTCCTACCACTACAATAATATGCCACATGGGAACTGGCCTTCTATTGGTGTTGAACTGCGAATATTGAATCAATGCAGTGTGTTTACAATGTAATAAAGAGCAGCAAAATAACACGAATGTTAGGTTACTTGAACAGCTGCAGTAAAGATAAAAAAAAAAGGACAGTTTAGGTGGTACATGTTGTTTAGAGGCTGTGGTAAAACAGTAACAGATTAAAACAGGTACTTTTTAAATACAACATTACATTGAATGGAGCTTTGGCTTTAGCTGCTATCAAGTGGACATACACCACAAACTTAGTGGAAAATAGGGCTGCAAACTATTTTCAGTAGCAAGTAGCTAAACACGCCTCTAAAGGTGCTAGATGATGCCACATGTTAACGGATATAAAGACATATAAAGAAAAAATAGCTTACCAGACAATGCACCAAAACAAGAAGTCACAAAATCTAGCAAGAAAGTTATTCATTTGGCAGCAGCAAATAAAAAAATAAAAAATCAGTGGGGATTTCTTTTATTTAGAACATATTGAACCTAGAAACAGAATACACAATATACAGCCTTTAAGCACATAGGCTATGTTGAAATGTTAACGTTGGTGCTTTTTTTTCTTACAGAGTGAAGTGTAGACCACTGTCGGTGAGCTGAAAACATATTCTCCAAATGTCTAAAGGCATGTCTGTCTTGTTTTTATATGGTTGGCATCTTCGGATGTTTTTGGTTTCAATTGGTAAAAGATTGATTTTATAGCACGCATGATGTTTTCTTCATACTTCTGCGTTCATGTCTGTGTCTTATTTTTTTTATATATAACATATTTATACAGTTCCGGTAAGTGCAGGTGATGATAAGCTCCCTCCTGCGCCCTCCCAGCTTTGTCAGGCCAAAAAAAGGTTCACCTAATTCTTCTTGGCATTCATTCCACTTAGTCTCCACTCTTCTCTCACTCATTGGGGAGTTGTTAGACAAGGATAACACCTTTCTCTGAAGAGAGAGAGAGAGAGAGAGAGAGAAAGAATGAGTGGGAGTGAAGGAGACGGCTGCTAGGATAAAGCAAAAGCACACTGAAGCAACAATTTACTTAATGACAGACTTTTCAGAGAATTTTCTTGTGCCAAATAAAGTGCTGCCAGTTTTAACTTTTAAAGACGACTGCTGATCTTAAACGTCTTCGTTAAAGGTCTGTAAATTGAAGGGTGTGCTGTGTTGTGCTGAGTGATGTGAGAAAGCCAGAGTCCAAATAACTTGGATGGATTTTTGGAGGTTCAAAATATTAATTAGTTAAAAAAAAAAAAAACTGACTACTACAATGCAATGAAACAACAGAAGCAGGCCTGTGACAGACCAGTAACATGTGGACGTTGTAGTCCATGAGGTACATTTCAACCCTATCTGATTGTCCTTGAGCAAAATACAAAATCTGAAGTGGTGTATAAGAAAGGAATCCAGAAAATAAGGTACTTTTTAATCATTACAAAGAGTATTTATCTGTAAATACAATCCCACACAGCCCTTTTCCTATTGATCCAGTGTAGCTCGCTGTAGCTGCGCCTTAGCATGCCAAGTTGTGATCATATGTGTCCTGGCTCTTGCCTCAAAGAGACATCCTTGTTAGTAGGACCAGACCACGATAGTCTGCTGCTTCAGCCAAACCATGCATTGCACTAAACTGACTCAACACCTGTATGGTCATACAGGAACAGAGAGAGACAGAGAGATCATTTCTTGCCAGTGTCACGCTTTGTTCAGAACCACTAAGAGGTTTTTTTTTTTTTTTTTATTGTGAAGCTGCCAGAAAACTGTGCTGAACTTTGAAAGGTTTTCACACTTTGCACATATCATATGTGTTTAATGTGTTTGTATGCCAGCCTAGGGGAATCATATGAGCATTGTGTTTGTTTCATATTCATAGGCTAAAGTGGTAGCCACAGATTTTGATGGAAAATCAAAAGGAAGCCCTGCAGTAGAGGCTTCATGCTGACAGATTACATACCCTTTATTTTTAATCTTTAAAATGTTTCAACATCGCATTAGGTAAATACATTTAGAAGATCAAAACACTAATAATCAGCTTTCCTCCATTGTATTTTCCCTCCTACTTGCTCAAAAGCCGACTTTGGTTATGGACTAAAGCGTCATTTCAACCTTGCCCCTGAACCAAATTTTCACCTCTGTCCATGTTGCGAACAAAGGTTGCCACGGATACACCAAAGCATAAGATAATGTAAGTGCAAAATAAATGTTATAATGTGATCAAATGCGATGCTACATTCACTTATCATAACACTTATCCCTTGGCTGCCCACTCACACAGCCCCTATGGACATTGTCAGTGTCTCTGTCACCAGTTGTTTGGCCCCTGAATGTGTGTGTGTGCGTCCATTCACTCATGCACACAAGCCCGCACATTATGGATGGCAGGGAAAATGCGGACAGAGGCATCCTGTCCGCCATCACTGCAGGGCTTCTGGAAGAGTGGACACCAATTACGGCCAACCAGACCGAGCCAAACCCTGCTTCAGTCCACCAGCCGCCCCTCCATCCGGCCGCCACAACCCCCGACACCCCTTTCTCTCTGCCTGGCTCCATTGCGTTCCCTTTGGTCATAGCTGTACGATAGCCAGCCATGTGTTACAAATGGGATAAACTGCAGCGGCTGGGTGATGTGTGTGTGGGTAGATGTGAGTGGGTAGCTATGGAAGCCAGCAGCCAGGACACAAGAGGGAAGGTTGGGGTTGTGGGTGTGAGAGGAAAATAGGTACAATTTTATGTGTACGTGTGAGCCGGTCTGTGTGAATGTGCCTACATATTTGCATTTTGTTTTGGCACAGGGAGGCAGACGTTTGACAGTGCCGAGTATATGACTGCAGTGTCTATACTAACCTTACCCATGCAGTAAATGGAAGGAAAAGATGCGACGCTCTGGTTTCAGATATACCTTAAATGCTTATCGCATGTGTTTGTTTATCCACAAGGCTTCATCTATTCCCATGGTCCTGACACACTTGGCAGTGGAGGGGGCGGAAATGACTTGTGCTGGTGGATGATGCTGCGCAGCACTGCCAGTCCCTGCCTTGGAAGCACATGGCGGATCTGCAGGCGCACTGGGCCACCATCTTGACCTGGCACTGACTGACACATGTCGGGAGAGGGAGGTGTGAAGAAAAGAGGAGGAGAGGTCACCGACCTTCTAGTCTCTGTCATCGAACGCTGCCCGTGCCCTCCCCTCCGCCTTGGAAGGACAGAAAACATCTGCTACAATGCTCCCTCCCAACCCGAACCCCTCCTACCCCCTGGGGGCATGGCCAGCTTGAATGCCTGCCACTCCCGCACACAGTACTGCCCAGCCAAGCCCGAAGAACAAACCGAAAACAAACAGCACTAACCTCGGCACTGTGGCTCCCCTCTGGGCAACTCATCCTGCGACAAACAAGCTTAAGTACCATTAGCCACACCTGACCATCCAAATGATTGATATGCAAACAAAAAGAGCCACGCTTGATGTGGATATCTGTCAAAATCACGTTTATGACACAAGACAGGGACCCGTAAGCTAGTGTACACTTGAACCACCAAATGGAGTCAGACGAGCACGGGGTGTGTTTGATTTGGACCTTGATCTTAATCTATTGGGATATTTCATCATTTTTGTTGTGATTAAAACACTCCCCACACACCTTCTCACATTCATACAAGAACGCCATCAAACAATTGGATTGGAATAGAGCGTCTGATGCCGGAACAGGGTCGACTGGGAGAATTGATCTGCGTCTGCCGTGGTGACAACTTGCTCATTTCTCGAAAAGCGATTCAGCTATAGATGCAAAGCGCTAATTAGGTTATACATCAAGCTGCAGCCGATATTCTGAGAGTTGAGGCTAAAAAGGACCAATTGAAGAAAGACTCCTCATCTCTCTACGTGTTATCTATGTCAGACAGTACTGCTACTGTAGGAGATTAAACCACAACAGAAAATCTTGTGTTTTGCATTAACAGCAGTAAATGTCCTGCTTTGGTTTTTCATTAGCCATCTGAAATTTGTGTTTGCGTGCACTCTTGTGCCTAATTGTGTCTTTGTATCAGCCACATGCACATTTACACTTGGCATTTAGCTGAGGCTGTTATCTTGCTGCGAGTGGGCAGGTAGGGGGGGTTAGAATCTCACTTAGTAACCGTCTGACAAGCCAAACAGGTCTTTACATTTTTAGGTTGTGATTACAGGTTAAGATGAAAGCACAAAAGCTGTAAAGAGTACACAGGCATACGTTTAAGTTTATCATTCAGTGATTTTGTTGCATCCCTGCTGTTAGGGATGTCTGTCTAACATTTGGCCCACCACATTGGTCCCACATGAAATCCTGAACAACTAGGAGACAGTTGGCAAACATTTTTGTGCAGACATAGATGGTCCCCAGATGGTGTATCTTAATGAATTTGATGATCCTATGTTTTTTTTTTTTCTCTATCACTTTGAATCATATTATTAAATACAAGTAAGATACACTGCTGAATGCAAAAATGCTAACAAATTTTAAAGCTTTAGGACTCACTCATGCAAAACTAGTCCACATAAGTCTCAGTAATACTTTGTTTTCAGTGCCATCTTGGGAATGTTAGGATCCAAACACTCTAAACTAAGATGATGAACATACAGAAGTAAACATTAAGTCAACAACCATCTGAGTTTCTGCATTGTCACTGTGAGTATTTTAGTATGCTGATGTTGGCATTTAGCTCAAAGCATTGCTGTGTGTAAGTACATCTGCTAATGGCAGCGCTAGTCTCCTAGTCTTGTTAAATGACATGCACTTATACAGTTTTCACCAGCACAGAACTACATCAAAATCAGTTGGGTAACTCTAGGTGCCAAGATTTTTTTTTTTCTACATTACAGAATTCATTATAATTCACAGCACAAAAATCCAACAATTCAACATCCATCTTCATTAAGAAAATCACTTTCCTTACACAATATCTATTAGCACTTAGGTCCTCCTTTGCCTCCGTCTCACCCCCTTCTCCTCATCTACACTTGTTTTATATTTATGATTCTGCTGATGACTTTGAGTAGTGATCTCTTATACTTCACACCGTTTATGATTACTTATTTTGCTGATGTAGGTGTCTGAACAATTTATAATGGGGCACAAATGACTCTTTGATGCTCCCAATTTTTTTTTATTTTTTTTTTTTATAAAGTACAGCTATGTCTGTCTTCATTAGGTAGAATTGAATAATATTAATGGAAATAACAGTGGTGTTTTGACTTGCCTGTTGACAGTAAATAGCACATAAAGATAGTGAGTACGTTATCTAGTAAAGGTCCTGACCTGCACCAGTTAATGTGATTTACCTTAATCAAATAGTTAAAGAAAATATACTTTCATTAAATATATTATTTAAAGAGCTTCTGTCTGACATAAAATACAACTTTGGCCATAGGGTATCTGCTTGACTGACCAGTGTAATGGCTCTTGTTCTACCCCCAACCTCTTGATCAGACTGGAGCCCAGATGCTAGCCTTAGGCAAGGCTCACTGATGTTCAATGTTTTATTGAGATGGCTGTCAATGCACAGACCTGTAATTGAAAGATTTGAGATTGAAGTTAGCAGAAAAGCACTGTGTTTACAAAGTACAAAAAAAAAACCCAAGGCGTGTTACAGACAGTGTGTAGCTCCTTGAATGTCTTCTCCCTTCCTCTGGAAAGAGTAGAAATCTAAACAAAAACAAATGAAAACAGGAATCATAATTTGCATCTTAACTGAGTTCCCATTTAGCTGTGAAAAAGTGAGTCAAGTCAGCCTTTATTCTAATTGGTAAATGACAAATTAGACTTTGCCAATATTTAATTGAAAATGCTGGGCAAAACGCACCCACGCTGTTGCTGCCGTGCTGTTGTTAGAGTAATTACCAAACTAGTCCACAAATGTACAGAGGGTGTAAGAATTATCATTTGTCTTCATGGCTGGAGTTATTGGGGTATTGCTCTTGGGGTCAAATTAATTCATACTGGCTATCCATGTGGTTAAACAGTGAACTGTTTCACTTGAATACTGATTAAACTAGTGTTTTATATGATTTTTCATGCTGGTGTTCAAATAATTACATTTTTATTAAAAACCTTTTTACAACAAGGACACTTGGCTAACACCACTCTGCCCTTACAGAGACTAACAGAAAAATGAGGACTGCTATTGAAAGGGAATTGAAACTGGACAATCACTGTATTATACCTATTCTGTGGTTGAGTGTAGTAAACCAAGGTCTGAGACCCTTCATTCTGTTGACAATGCTAGTATGGTCTAATTTCATCATTTCAGTAAATAATAGATTTGCTTCAGACTATTGCACAGACCTGAACTTTCAACATTAGCCTGAGAGCTGACAACAAATTCAGCCCAAAGTCAATATTTTATCATCAAAACATTTTTTTTTTCTGTCTTATAGGCACATAGCTACACATACACATTTACACCAGTGCCTTGTTCAGAGTCCTGGTTTCCTCTGCTGCTATTAGTGTAATGCATTGACTCTGTAACACTGTCCAACCTCAACAAGTAAATTCACACACTCTCTTCTTATTCCCCCAATGTCTGAATATACCTTAAAGGTCTGCGACATTGTTCCAAAGTTCCAAATTAAATTGAAATAGTCTCAGGCTCTCATAGATTATA
The DNA here is from genome assembly GCF_900324465.2 of Anabas testudineus. Lineage (NCBI taxonomy): Eukaryota > Metazoa > Chordata > Actinopteri > Anabantiformes > Anabantidae > Anabas > Anabas testudineus. The sequence continues at coordinate 18,486,196 of NC_046627.1, read as the reverse complement.
GATGGTCTGAACTTTAAAAAAAAAAAAAAAAAAAGCATTTGTCTTTTATTTCTCTTTGTACTTCCTAGAACATATAATAAATCTCAAGATGATAAAACCTTGCATACTAATCTTGGCCTATTTCCATTTTCCACTTGAGAAGTAAAAGGATTTTGAGCCACAGATAATGTTCCTTTCTATCTCCCCTGTTCATCCCTAACCTTTTGTGTTTCTCTGGGGTAGCTATTGTCTGGAATATGCACGGGCCATTTCAGGACAAAAGAAGCAGCCTCTAAGTGCAGCCCCTGTACTGTAGCAGTTAAATAAAAAATACTACAAAGCAGAAATCAGTTTGGCACAATCTTCTTTTCGCATGCTATAATTATTTCAGTTATTTCTCTTCTTCTCTTCGTCGTCCTTGTAGTAGTTTAACGTAGGTACTTACAAGGTTTGTTACTTACACGGGCATTTGTGTCACGCAGCTTAATGTGCACCACTATTTGCTGTATGTGCAGCCGTAGTGAGATTCAACATTGTTTCATGGGGTTAGAAAGCAGACCTTTATGTTAACGTTTCTAAAAACCTTGAAAAATATTACAAACCACCATTTCTAAAATATGAGTCATCAGGTTTCTGAGCCTGACACAACAATGGTGAAGGCTTGAGTACGTTTATGCAGAAATGTGACTTGCTCGAGGTTAGGGAAAATACTGTATTATGGTTTGGGTTAAATAAGTACGCTTGAGCGAGGGTCACAATGATAACAACCACAACCACAACCACATAATGATTGAGGTCATGGGGAAATGAAAGTCGTATAGGGTGACAACGACAGAACCCAAATCTTTCATGTTTTGTTGACCTGCTCAACAATTTCTATCTGGATGAGTTTGCCACCCTCAACATCAAAGTCTTTTCTCATGCTGCTTTCTAATCATTAGAGTTATTTGAGACTTTTATCAGGTCAAGGTAAAATCTATTATTTCTGTTACTTGATTAAATAAATGATACTGTCGTTTCTCTTGGGGGTCAACCTTAAAGTTACACATTCACTGTTTGGATCAGTACATCTTAACCAAACGATGTTAACCTTCTCCTTGTATCATGTGATATACCTGGTGTGTGGTAGTTTTCTACAATGATGATTACAACCACCTACTGCATACAAAGGTTAGAGACTGAGTCAAAGAGATTTTGCCTTCTACCCCTTATTCAGAATACTGCTTGTGAAAGTAGAAAACGATTATGGTGGAGATCATCACAAATCCAGTAAGACAAGTCTTAGCTTTATCATTTTTCTACTTTGCTGTAGCACAGACGATGTAGATTTAGGACTCGTTATTCTTAGAGAGTGCTTGAAGGTCTCTACAAGAGCCTAGAGTGCTTCATGTGGTTACTTGAGACACCAAAAGGCGTCAGTGGGCTTCAGCTGAAGTACTTCTCAGATACACTTCAACCAGCGTCTGTACCCCCCCCCCCCCCCCCCCACTCTCCAACCCCCCTCCCCGCTCCCCCCCAAAAATCCTCATATACATCATAATCTTCTGAAGCCAGCAATCCAACAGGCATGTAATTCATCATTTGAGTGGGTGTTTGTTTCCAGGTGAAAAAGAAGTTGGACATTTTGTCTTGAGCTCTCATTATAATCCACACAAACTATAAATGTGACCTCCTTCTACTCCTATTTGCTGGTAAGTTTTTCATGCCACCTTTGACTTTTGGCATTTCAGAAAACCCTTTGAATTTGAGAGCACTGAACATGTTGAACGTCACACAAACAACCTCTTTCAAGCACACCTCGGCTGAAGGCTTCTAATTTCCTCCACTGCACCACTCTAATTTCTCCTATTTATATTTGACACATAGTGACGGCTGAGCCACGTTTCTCCCTCTCCCACTGGTGCATGTGAGGACATTGTACACATCTATACTCTACATACACCCAAAACATGGCCAGACATCCTCAACCACACACCCAGCTGCTTTAGTTCACCTATGTCCTTAAGTCATAGAATCAAGGCAGGACATCTGATGTTATCCCACCAATGATGGATGTAAACTCAAAAGGCTTTACCTCTTTATTTTCTCTCAGCATCACTGCAGGTGTTTCTGTTGGTACGCCAATAATTCAGACCACTTGGCTGTATAAAATGAGGAGGAACAACAAATTTACATGGCGAAATTAGCCTCTTTCATTAATGGCTCCATGTTATTTCAATTTCCTCCTGTAAAGAGGTTATATAGGAATAATTATTGGGGCAAATAGTCCTGCCGACCTACAAGGAAATAATTGGCTTTTAGCTGCAGAGAGAGATTTCCTTGGCTGCCTGAACACAGAGACAGCTCTGGAGTTGCTTGGCATGCTTACAGCATTAGCAGGGGACCGGCAGTGTGCAGAGACCCCAATGGCAGGGAGAAATAATTATGAACGGAACCAATGTTCAAGCCAAGAAGCCAATTTGTAAATGTCTCCTGGTTGCTGCCGCTGTTGTGTGTGTCTGTGTTCCTCCGTGTTGTGTGTCTGTTTGCATCTGATCATTGTGCGGCTACGCATTGCATATGCGCGTGTGTTTATTAGTGACCGCTGTTCAAGCAGATGCTGTGATGACTCCTCACTCGTCAACTCCGTGACCTTCAGTCGCAGAGCCTGGGACTTGCACTGTAAACACGGAGGATGCTGGATTGGACAAACATTACTTGGAAAACATTTACCTGATTTGAAAAAAAAAACAACAACAACACACTGCTTCTAAATGAAGACAATAATATAATGAAATGATGAGATCCTCTGTGGGTGGTAGACTGTTGTATAAGCAGTGTCACATATTGCAATTACCACTGAATTCTTAGAGGTAAGCTCAAGAATAAACAAGGCTTTCAGAGGAAATCCTGCAATACTTAAAAAACATTTCACACCTTATAACCAAGTTAAACATTACCTACTGAGAGATAAGAAGTGGATGTAGAACAGTATTGGGCCTTAAAACTGTGGCTAACTCAGGCAGTATCTGCCCCGCATTCTCACCCTGAACACCTTGATGATGTCAAGTATGAGCACATTGATGCTCTGGGCCTTCTGTTACATGGAGTCATCTTTTTTTTTTCCTGAGCCTCGGGGCTCTCCTTGCCAGACTTGGAGGTGTCACCTGGTATGGCAGACGGTTTCCCCCTGTCCCCACACCTGTCACTTTTGCCGCTATGTCCCCTCACTCTGGTCATCAGCGCTATCGGGGGGGGGGGGGGGGCTTTTCCATGACAAGAAGCCTGCATGGAGGCTAGTAGCCCTCAAAACCTGTTTGGCAAACAATCAAACACATTGATATCACCTCCCCAGTTACACGGAGTCTCTTTAAAACAAGAAAGAAAGCAGTACTTGAAAGTCAGTGACTTCCACTCAACACAGTAGGATTGCTTTAAGGGTGTGCTAAAAATAAGGCAGATTTTATGGTAGAATGGGATGGGGGTTGGGGGGGGGGGGGTTGACAAAATTAATATGTATGTGCATATTTATCCGGAAAATGATTACTTGCTGGAGCATTCATTAATCGTTTTTCATAATTCATTCTGTGCATATTCTCTTTTTTATTGAATTTAAACAAACCCATTAACGGGGATTAACTTCCCTGAATGAGACTTTGGTTCTCTTCCCAATTGCTTCCAAAAAGGGCCCCTTGTTCCGTCAAGTGGAATTACTTGCGAGCGTCTCCAATCTCCTCGGAAAAGAATTATAGAACACAAGGGTGTGCTACACCGTCCCTCTTTTCCATTTTTGCCACTCTCCCTCAAGTCAATTTATAATCACTTTTCAAAGGATATATCCTCTCATTGTTCTTTTTTTAGCAGATGGTTGTGCGGAAAATGTTTCTGCAGTAATGAGAGCATTATTGCATGTTGTTTTTAATAACTGCTAATTTGTGTTTGACCATCATCACCATCTCTCCCATGGTTGTTGTCAAGTTATTTTGCTGGCCTTTGTTGCTGCTTATTACATGGCACTAATTATAGCCAGAGGAGAATTGCTTTTCTGGACCCTGACCTCTTCCTTCTACTTAAGGCCACAGAGAGGATAAAAAAAAAAAAAGGTCAAGAAACGAATGAAGGAGCTCATAGAGGGTACAGGGGGCTTTGTAGTCGATTAACCATAAGGCATATACTGATGATAATTAGATGAGAGGATGTAAGTGGAGCCGTGAGCAAGAGATGCACTCCTTTTTTTCGAAGGAATACTCGAGATTCTGTTCATCACTGCTCTTTTTCTCTCTTCCTCAAAGAAGAAGGAGGGCATGTCATCAAGTCTGGGTGGAAGATGTGACTACCTTGGGGGTTGGAGCAACACAGAAAGACTTGATTGTGTTGCACTGTGTAATGCTGTCCCAAATCTGTAATTACAGCACACATAGCTTTTTACAGAGTACAATTCATTTGCATTTCTATATAAATTCTGATGTTTTTAGGTATACGACATGCAAAACAAGCTTTAAGCACTGGAATTATATGATTTCTGACAAAATTTAAGGTCTTTCTATTTCCACAAAGTCAGCAAATGTGACCCAAATAAAGTAGCTTAATTCTAATTTCACTGTGTATCATCTATGACAACTGGAGACCTAAATAGGATTTGCCACCCAAGTAGAGGATGCGTCACCCAAGGGTAAACATGGCCGCCAGCATTATTGTTCAGGGTGATGAGTCTCTCAAGCAGGTGCGCCTGTAACTACAAACCTCAAATGAGCATAGCAATAAAGGAGCTCTGTGGCTGCACCAATGCAAATACATCTCACTCAGGTGCAAAGGCACGGAAGCATAGTAAAAGTGCACACGCGTGCGTAAACACACATGTGCAGAACACGCAGTCACGGCTTTTGCTTCAAAGTGCTTACGGATTGTGTACCAGATGAAATTTACTTGGCCTGATGGCAATGCTTGAGAACAGCATGTAAATGACGCCAGGCAAGTTAATTAGCTTTGATTCAGACATGAGACAGGAGGCCGAATGTCACACAAGATAGATGGATATTGCCGCGACAATTTCCAACATGAGTGCATCAAACGTTGTCCAAGAACACAAAAGAAAATGCTGCACTTGCTAGTGGTTGATGACATAATGCATGACAGGGAAAATAAATAAATAAACACAAATGGGGAAAAAATAGATCCAGCTCCAATACAGGCTGCATAGGGTACAGGTACATAGGGTCTCTATGCACCCATTCCTTCGTCACTCGCTTCTCCACCTCTCTCCCCACTCTCTCCATTCCCCCTGGAGCCCTTGGGTAAAAAAATGCCAAATGATCACGCTTCTGTGAGCACCATCTGGCAGCTCCTGCACTTATAGCAGCCATCACATCTCTCACTTTCCAGCCAACCTACTACACTACAGTAGTACAGTTAACCCCTTTTTTTTTTTCTATGGGAGGGAATTTAATAGGAGCAATGGCTCACAGTGACTCCTTTCTTAGCAAGACCAAGTGAATACTGCAACCGGGTCACAGCCACAGTGAATATGTAATATTAAGGCTTGGCAACTAAATGTAAATGCATGTAAAACGTGTCTACTGTCAGTGCATGTGTGAATATGGCTGCATTGCATGTAAACACAAGACCTTCCTCTGACTTGATTACTGGCTATGACTTCTTATTTTGGCAGTGGAAGGCTTTTAATGTGAGGCTGCAGCATATACAGTGTGTTAAACTCTTTGACATGCTTTAAAGAGGATAAGCAATTAACAGTGAGGCTGTTGTGTACACAGGATTACATTAATGTATTGTTTACTATGAATCTTTCATCCACGTGAAGGCCATTTTAACTGTGAGTCTGCCTTGAAACATAAATATGTATATACAGAGAGGTAATTGCTTACAGTAATTCATATAGTGTATTTTAAATTCCATAAAATTGTTTTGATTTCACTAAATATTTATGGAATATACCTTTAAACTCAAATAATCCATAATACAGTAGATAGAACAAGCATTCAGAAAACACACTGGTGGTAGAATCTGAAAAGAATGAAGGGAAATTCAAATTATATAGGCGTCCAGTATAAATGCTATTATTACCTGATTGTGGAGAGCAGTCATTCAAACTAAAACTAATTTATAAGACTTTGGATAGTGCTATATTATGTTATGTTATTTACCTGTGACTTCACTGTGAATGTGAATGTTCTGCTGTTAAAAAGGAGTCAGAGGATGTTTACATCACCCCCTGAAGTGACCTACAAACTGCAAAGAGTGAGGCGGTGGCTGTGAATTTCCAGTCTGGAGATGGACTTGATTTTCACTGCATATTGTATCAAGCAAAGTGTGTTGTGAACTTGGTAATCTGGTTTTCGATAGCGCCCCGTGCCAGAAGCAATTGGAACAAGGCTGAAATTGATTGTGTTAGCAGACACAGATAAGATGAATAATTCTGTGGCAAGATGACATTCAAATATTTATGTAACATTGTGTATTAAACAGTTCAACATGGCCTTGAATATATTTGTGGTTATTGCACAACAAAGGGGTTGGTTGAATGCATTTGGCAAACATTCCCACTGGGGTTTAGTTTATATGCGGCTGACGGGCCAACAGTTTTGTATGGGTCACATTTTTATCATTATTGTTAATTTTTTATGTTTTTTATATGCATAATAGGTTTAATGGAAGTCAAGGGTACAGCATATCCCATCTCATTAGTTTCAAATGCACCTTGAAATTAAAAATGTATTTCTGCCAGTCACTTTGATGCAATCAGCTATGACAACTTTTGACTTTTTTTTCCCCTAATCTCATTTCCCATCTGAACATATGGTACTCTTGAGGCAAGCAGTAATACAGACTAAATAAAAAAATAAAAGCAGAAGCATAATTTCTCACTTTGTACAATTAAAAAAAAACTATTTCCAATTATAAATTCTCGATTATCCATTCCCATGAAATCTATGTCCCATCAAAGTCACTCGACTATTTTGACCCTGCTGTTTGCAAATTGTTGTTAATTAAACCATCAGATACATTTTTGGGTGGAATAAATGACTCTCTTCCACAGAGCAGAGTTGCCATTTAAACTACTAGTGGAAGAAAAAGCAATAAAGAAATATATAAACAGCAAAAGTGCTTTTTGACACAGTTTTGGCAGTTGCAGGGGAATTTGCTCAGCTGGCAGGTGGAAGGTGAGTAAGCAAAAATTCTGGAAAAAATGAGAGATTGAAACGGTGGGTATGGATGTAGAAATGAAAGGACGTGAGGCAGAGCGAGAGGCAGAAACAGAGTGACAAGTTAGTGTGCAAGCAAGAGAAATTGGAGAAGAAAGTAAGAAAGAGTGCAGACACAGAGACAAAAAAAAAAAAAAAAAAGACAACAACTCTTCCTTTTGGACGTAATGAAACTTTCCCTTTGCTTTAATGCGGCAGCCACAATTTATATCCCTCAAAGCTTTTTCTCTCTAATGGTTGAAAGAAATGACTGTCATTCCATCACAGATATTTTCTGCCCACAGGTATTTTCATAGGTCAAACTAAAACTTGAATGAATCATAGCCTACTTGCTGGGACTGGAATTACTGTTCAAATACTAGGTTTATATTTTTACAGTATCTATGCTTATATCTGTGACTCAGCACTTTTTTTTTGTGAATTTTAGTGTATTAATCCAATTAAAGCTGGAGTAGCTTACAACAAGATGTCTACGGCCATATTAACAGCTTTTTAAAGCTCTATATAGGTAAAGTGTTGCTTTGAGCTAAATGCTAAATGTTTTACTGTATGTGCTAATACACATGTTGATTTTTAGCAAACATACTGTTTTGCATTTTCATCACTTAGTTCATCATATTAGCATGCTATCATTTCATAATGAGCCCATCTAATGTGCAGAGTAGTTATGTCACTGGATAAGTAAAATATGTTGGTGACACCAGGAATCAGATCTTCAAGGATGCTACGATGGGTTTGTTTACCACCTACTGTACTACACTGTGCAACATCATGACTTTAACACAGTAATATTCTTATTTGAGAATTTATTTATTTTTATTAAAAGAGCCTCAAATTGGCGCCCCGGGGTTCATTCTCTAGGGGCCGTGGATGTGTGCACAAAATGTCAGGATAAGTTTCTTAGTGCTGGGTTAACTGGACACTACAGAGTCATGCAGCCTGGCTAGTTTAAAAAACATTCACTTGTGTGGAGTAAACAGTGGGAAATTTTTAACTCTAAATTATGCTCGGCTTCAAGCGTGTACACCCTGACCCTCTAGCTGGATGTCCCTGGTGCAAAAACAAATACACAAACCCCACGATTCCTTGTGTTTTCAAGGAATTTTCAGGAGCACAGTAAAATGGTAGACTGGATGGTGGGTACCTATGTGTCTTCTGGATACCAAGCGGTCCATCTTTGGACTACTAATGCATATTTAAATCACAACCTGTCTCAAAAGTTCGCATATACCATCTGTTAGAGGGAAAACCTTAAATTTGCTTTTCAGATACCTGTTTATTGGTAAAATCAAGACATACGCTGAAGCAGTATTACAAACACGGCCCAACAGCAGCAGCATGACAGAAAGGCTGCAACATTCTGTACATAATGGTATTTTTTAATGATTGATTAAAGTGGGAGCCATGCTGTGAGCGACACACAAACAACGTGAAACACAAACACTGAATTTGGATGCAAATGGGTTTGATGATAATGACTTGTGAACAGATTTCTTCAAAGACTGCTTAAAAAGAGAAGAGTAAGCAACAAGTACATAACAACCTAACCTATCTTTGCTGCCCAGCCTTCACTCCTCACTTACTCACTCCTTTTGTCTGCAATATTTGTCATCGCTGTTGCTGTTTGACGAACGGTGACTTGCCTCACTAGTGTTCACTTTGTCAGCCAGTGCAAGATTCAGACTCAAGCCTGAGAACTACTTTTTATTTATAGTTTTATTTATAGTTGACATAAACTTTGACTATTTCAACGTAGTTTTGAAAAATCTGTCAAACTTAAGTAAACTGCTTTCGCCTGATTAATTATAAGCCAAACAAAAAGTAAACTAAAAATAAAAGACAACGACAGATGTGCAGATAATGAAACCTGTACTGTATGCTTCAAATTGATTTCAGATTAACGTCTATCATCCTAATGGACAAGTTACAATTTGTGCTGCGAAATTATCACTCTCCTCACAAGCACCCTTTTCCCTCCACACTGTGAAATTGATGCGAGCCCGGCTATTGAGTATTTTACTGCAGCTGTCTTCCCTGTAATTTCAATCAAGACTTTAGTGGGACAAATCAATAGGACAGGGTCTAAATGAGAGCGTATAATGCTGACTCTCTCCCATATCTTCCACGTGCCCGGTGCACTACACCCATCTCTTGGAAGCTATCTAATCACCCAGGATTTAAGCTCATAACTGCTCACACACACATACACAGGAAGGCATTGTCAATAAAATCATACCTAGACACTGAATACGATATTGAGCACAATAGGGAAGGTGATTTTTACTTGTTCTTTTTCACATGCACCAACAAAAACTTATATTGTATTCTGTTTACACAGAGATGAGTCATGGACTCCAGGCGTAGCTACATGAAAATAAATACCAAACAAAGACCACGTCACTTTAGCCGTGCGTTTTCATCATTTTATCAGCACACCGACCTTCTTTGGCATTTCAGTTTATAACTTCACCATTGTGGTTGACTCTAGGACACGCACACATACGTCACAAGTGAGAATTTTCTTTGTCATCGCCTGCGTTTGCTGTTTGTCTTTGCAGTTTGTGGACTGACGACACCAATAAACCAGCATGAGTCAGACCCTGCATTTTCTGGCAGTAGAAGCCAAGTAGAATGTTGTTTGTCTGGGCCTGCAGCCAAGTCTTCCATTAGGCCTTTGGCCCAGGTGAACAGTAATTAAACAAGGCTGCGCTGAGTCGGCACTCCACATCTCCAAGGCCTCTGTATTCACATTATTTTTGTTTATGTTGCTCTCCAGTGAGCTTTTTTTTTTTTTTTTTTTCCTCATTGGAGATCTTTGCCATCTGTTTTTGTATCTGTATGTCCCGATGCACATAAACATTGTATTTTAAGGAGAGGTTTTCAATATGCGAGGCTTCAGCTCTTCCTTAGGAGGTACGGTGGAAGAGACGTGAGGTTATCTTAGTTTGGCACCCAGATTTAGCCCATTTCACCAATGCGGTCGACATTTTGAGCTCCAAAAGTGACTGTGGACCTCATAAAGGCAACTGAAACCCTTCAGGTCCGACAATAATACCATTTTAAGTCGTACGTCAATCAAATTTGAACACAAGATAACTCTTTGTAATGGTATCATGATGCATACATTTTTGCTATAGTTTTTTTTCAGCATTAGTGTAATCCAGTAATAGCTGTTCGTACAGTACATCTGTGGAGACACTGCAGTCAGTAGCTGTTTAATAGGGTCATCTAACCTACAGCTAGTGTAAACAAATGTAATCAAAGCCTGTAAAAGTCCCAGCTTACAGCCAATGAATGTACCAAGCCAGCACAGAGGAACGACTGCATCATCCATCAAGTCATTCATGTTTAATAGCCACAGATATTTCCCGTTATGAGAGAAAAAGAAACTTTCTATCAGAAGAAGGGAGTGAGCCCAGGCAAGAGAGGCGCTGAGTGCCGGCCTTTTTGTTGTAGTTGTTTGATTCTATCTTACTCTTCCCAAATCTGCAATCAGTGGTGGGAAGGAGAGAAGAAACGGGAGGGGCATTAGTCCTGAAGATGAGATAGAGAGGTGTATGATCGAGAGTATTTCAAGAAGCAATAACAACCAAGAAAGCAGATAAACAAACAAAAGAAAAGACAGACAAAGGAGAGAGGAAGTAGACGAGTGACGGCGAAAGCTGCTTCTTCACTCCCCTCCGTCCTCTCCACACATCTCATCTTTTCACTTACCCTGCTCTTCCCAGCTCCCACTCATGCGGCCGCTGGTTGAGACGGCGAGAAACACAGAGCGAAGGATCGTGCTGAGGCTGCATTCACAGAAAATTACAATGCAGTCTCACAGATCAGGCTCTCCACCATTTTCTCTCCTCTGCACAAGCGATGAGCCTTTCAGCCTTTGATCGCACTCACAGGAAATGCTCTCACACAGGTAGAGAGGAAAGTAAAGACCCGAGAAGTGGGAAGTCAGATTGTGAGGGGTGGAAGCGTGGAAGTGGTTTATGGGAAACAATATTGATATCTCATCTAGGTTTGTATGTGAGTGAGGGGTTGAAGGGAAAAGAGTGGCGATAAGGTTTGAGCTCGAGTTTGTGTGGTAATGTGTGCAGCTCATGAGGAAACACAGTGATATTCAAATCTCCCGATTCATTCCCCACAGGGATGAGGATCGATAGCTCTTTATAGAGGGACTTAGTGAACTAATTAGGTATCTGGATGGCTGTGCATTTCAAATGAGCCGACTATGTGCACAATGTGAATTAAGATGTGGAAGTGCAACAGCAAACCAAAGGTGACTTCATTCTCATAAACCTTTGTGAATCTGATGCTCGCGCGTACGTGTCTGAACACAGGCGTGTGCGCACAAAAGCCATGTCTGATTAACATAAGCAAAGTTATGGCGCTTGCAGATGTTGGCGCTTGTTAGCGTGTCGATGTCTATCAAGTTGGATTACTTAGGTCCGGTGACGTAAGTAACCAGTTGAGCGTGAAACATCAAAAAACTAAAGGCTGGAAAATGGAAAACTAGGAGATTATGAGACAGGAATTATAATTAAGGCTAATCTCTACATTACTTTCAGCACTTCAGGCAAAACTGTTCCAGAGCATTTGTATTGTGCGCTCTGATGAATCTCTAAAGAGAGCAGAAAGTCATATTTGCTCTCTAGCATTTAATTTGAGCAATACCGTAGCTTAGCTTCTCCTTCTCGAGTTTCATAGTATCATATTAGAACAGTGTGTTACTTTGAGCTTCGCATCACTTGTTTGCTTAAAAAAAATAATGATAATAATAAACCTTAGCTATCCAATAAAACTACTAAGTTCATGGGATATCCTCTCCCTTTTGGTCTATTGCCAGATTTCATATCTTTTTGAATTCAGTGCAGAAATAATCCCTTTTTAAACCCACCAGTGATTATAGGCCTCATAAAAATGTTCATGAAGCACGCGGGAATTCAAATGATTGTAGCACACGCCAAATCATAAATGTCTGCATTTTGCTTCTGCTAGGGACCTGTGTTGTATGTCATCCCCTCTCATATTCTCTCAACCCGATCCTGTGTGCATCTTGGGAACCGACCCAGTGCGTTAAAACTACAACTGCTTGGGACTCAGGGTGTAAGTGACTTCTATCACAAGCTGAATAGACATTTAAACCAATATACAACCAGTGTAAATGTTTGTAGCTAAGTCAGGATATGCCTTGTATTTTCTGGAGCGTAAGGAATTGTGGCTGTGCCTAACCAGTTTGCATGACAGTCATTTTGTCGCCGGTGAAGCCCTGTAGCAATTTGCCAAACTGGATGGTGTGTCCCTCCGGATGAATCAGATAATTTCTCCGTGAAAATGACCGCTCTGTGCTAGCACTGTCATTTTTATTAGTGAAAAGTACAGCTGGGTGTTCATCAGTGTCAGTCAGGGCTGTTCGCAGCAATGCTCATAAACTCTCTAAATACACCATTTCCAGTAATTCCATCTGCCCTGGCTGCTGCATTACGTTTCCACGATGAGCTCCCCACCTCATCGTGGCAGGCGCACAGTCGACGTACCTCTCCCTCCTCTTCATAGTTCTTGAAATGGCCAGTAATTATTGTCTGGGAGCATATTAGAAGAACTCTGGATGGGGTCCATTTCCCTGGAACAGTGTGGGCCTTATGGATCATGTATGCGCAATTAAACAAGAAATGGTCATCACGTCGCTTGCAGGCTTTTAGCATAGGCTTTCTTGCATCGATGAAGTGCTGCTGTATTTGTATAATTGTCAACCAAGGATACTTTAATTTTTCTTCAACTGAAGTAAAGGAGAGTTGTTGAGTTCAAACACACTGGCAATAAACTTTTAAAGACACGCTGGGGTTAGCAGCACTTTAGTCAAGAATGAAATATCTCAGTAAATACTCTCAGTAAATTCCATTAATATGATCTGTACGGGCTTTTGTGGTCTCCTTTTTTTTTTTTTTTTACTTTTTTTTTTAACAGTGCCTGTAAGAGTATCTATTCCCCTTAAAAAATTTAACCTTCTTCTAGAACATTAAATAATGGTAAATTTAATTAGCTTCTAAAAAAAAACGTAGAATATCCTCTTTACTCTCTCAGATCTTTAAAGTCTTGAAACACATTTGTTTCAAGAATTACACTATAAATGATCTGAAGTAGACAAAATAACACTCTTTAACTCTTAGTGAGTTTAATGAAAAACTTTGATTCAACACCAAACCTAGCACCTAACTAATAAAATTCTCAGCAGCATTTAAAGTTTGGTGCCAATAAGAAAATAAAAGCTAACGTGCTCAACCAAGATGAAGAACATCTCAGGAAACACATTATCACAGTTGTCCTTAAGATCTTAATATGCTGACATGAGCGTTTAGCTTTAAGCTGGACTGGTTATGTCGTATGAATGTACTTGGTCCTGGTTAGACAAACATATTAATTTTATTGACAAAAATCCCCTCAAAACCTCCTCAGTGTCTGATAAAAAAGGCGGTAACAAATGAGCGTGCTCGGTCTATTATTGTATTTTGTCTTTCAAGTAGAAAAATACCACAAAATCATTCTCCTACAAATCCTAGCAGTGCACATAAACGCACAGAGCTATGGTGTTATATGCTCATTTATAATGGGCATTAGCTTCTCTGCTGCCAGTTCCATAATAAGGACTGAAATGAGAATCTCTGTGTGCTCTACACAAATACAAAGCTTCCTGCAAAACAGAAAAAAAAAATCCCTCCGAGCCAGCTCCCACCATCGGGCTGCGGCAGAGAGATTGTGCAGATATGAAGTGATTGAAGGGTTCCAGTTGCTTGGCAGGATTACTGGTTTTGAGATGATAGCGAGATTTAATAGACCTCTGAAGCAAGAGGCAACTCAGCCGCCGAGAGCGAGAACCCTTTTGTCCCTTCCTATTGACCTGCTCCTGCCCCTTCCTACAGACCTTTTCACCTTCATCTCGAACCGCCACGTCTGTGTCTCCGCTACCCACTTCTGCACCTCCTGCCTTTTCAAATTATAAACGATTCTTCAGAATTTGTCAAATTCCTCAGTCCCATTGACCCCACTTACCTTTACCCTGTCGAGACTCGATACCCTTCTCATTCTGAAATGAGCTTCTCAGCTTATTTCTTGGGGGAAATAAATAAAAAATAATACATATTGTGCATTAATAGAATTATATCATCTTTCATTCATTGGCTCATTCCTGGGAATTCACTCATTGCACCTATTCCCTCAGTAACTATCAATTCAAGTCATCAATTTGATCTTAATCTTCCCCTCTGACCTTAATCCTTTTAACCCCACTTCACTTCTCTTCTATCACTCCATCCATCCTCTCCTCTTTAACCTCACTGAGTGTTATATATATATATATACAGTATATGCACAGTTTCCAATAAAACAGGCCGCAGTCATACCCTCTTCGACTAATATTTGGACTTCAGTCAGTTAGGAGACAGACTGCTGCTCTCCTGCAGAGACAATGAAGGAAAACAAATACACTTCCTGTCAAACCTACACTGCACATATTTTCCCACCGTCCTCATTATCCAGAGACACATTTGCTTTTTATCATCTCTATTAGCATACTATATGTGCTGAAGAGCTTTTTGGCATCCAGGATTCTGCCTAGCCAATATTGGAGGACTTTGGTGTTTGGTCTCTCATTGAATTATCAATAGAGGAAAAAGTGGCCCCGCTGCTTTATAAACCATCTTGGGTTTGTAAAGCTGCTGAAGTCTGTTCAAATCGCCTACAAGTTTTGTCACCTGCCCAGGGTCCACGCAGATCCCCTGTGAAGCCCAGCGGAGACAAGTTGGACTGTTGGCACTACAAGCTACTACTACAACAAAAAGAAACCTGAAGTGTAACCTGTATTACATGTTGTTGATCTGTTTTTCTTCCTGTGTAACACAAAGTTTTCTCTTTTTTGACTATTTTTAATGTTGTTGAGACAAATGGAACCAGCCGTTTGTGGTGTCTAGTGCTTGTATCATGTTTTCTAGTGTGCTTGGGATGTGTCAGTGTCAATTACTTGTCAAAAGCAAAAAATTACTGCCTAAAGCCAATGTAATATACTACAACTAGCATGTTATATCACTGCCGTATCACAAATGGTGTCTGTGTATGAAGACACTAATAGCACACTTTAATCCTCCCAGGAAAAAGAGAAAACTTCTGATGAGCATAACACAAGACACAAGACGGGCTATGATTCCCACACATCACTGTGCTGTAATGCTGAAGACAAGTAATAAAACGTACACTGGCCAACAAATCAAACAAAACAAAACAAAACCAAACAAAAAAAAAAAAAACGGTGCGAAAGAAATAAGAGCTAAGAAAGCTAAACTGCCTTTTGTGTTGTTGGTGTCAATTCTGCTCTCTACTAGTATTCCCCCGCTGCGTCTCCTGCAGGCTCCTGTCACTGCCACATGTCACCGTGTGTGTGATCTCAGAGAACATGAAACCATTACTCATCAGTCCTCACTGATGCTTTTTAGCAGTGTAGGAAATGTCAAAATGCACTGCATTGTAAAACCTGTGGTTACCTAGTAAAAGTACCTCTGGCTAAGCTTTTATTTCTTTGCACAGTGCGCGCACACACACACACACACACACACACACACACACACACAGAAAGGATGACATTTAACATATGGAAATGTGATGACATTTACAACCTCTGTGGTGTCTTGTAAAATGTAAGTAATTGGATCAGGGTCAATATGACAATATAAAAATGAGATGTGTGCTAAGGTAGGCACTTGGGACTGGAAGAAAAAAATTAATCACTTGAGCTCCATGGCAACCACTTAAAGCTTACTTTTCTTTACTTTTTTTTTTTTTTTAAATACAGACACCTGGATGAAATCACCTCACCTAACCTCTTACACTATCTCTGGAGGCAGCTTAAAGCAGGATCAACAATGTGACGTATTGCAGGAAACCCACTTCGAATGTGTACTGTAGTAGGTTATGAATTATTAGATAGCTGAACTTTTTTCTGTTTTTTTTTAACATTAATTTTTATCTAAAAAGTTCTAATTACTTTTACATGTTCATTTTAACACCTCATACCTGCAATTAAGGTGAAACCATGACATCCAGTTTCCAGCAGTGTTATGAAAACCACAGTGTGAAATTCATTTTCTTAATCAGATAAAAACTTCAAAACATTAGAAGCTTGCTGCATCCTCTTGGGAAGGCAGAGCGAGGGATTCTGCAAAAGGTTTCATGTAACTCTCCCGGGAGAAAATATGTTCACAGCTAAAATAAATAAATAAATAAGCATGGAAACAAATAGGTTTACACTGCTGGGCAAAAACATGGTGCAGCCACAATGTGGTGAATGCTATCATCCCAGTTAATCAGAAGACTCATTAAATAAGTGAACATGTTGATGTTGGATTCACAGTAGATAGAAGCCTTTTTTGTAAATTGTCTAAAATGGCAAGGGTGTGATATCTTATTAATTAATCTGGTGCTCAGCATTACCAAATACCCTCCAGCCAAATGCATCAGAATCAAAGTGAGTAGGCTGTGTGGTTGATGAATTAGTTAAATTGTAAGATAAATATGTTTTAATGAATGGTTTGATGTTATTTCTCACATTTGTGCGGGCTGGTAGAACAAAGGAGCAAGTCCACACAGACACACACACACACACACACACACACACACCCACACCCTTCCCAGGCTTTTAAAGCCCATCACCGACTTCAGTCGCGTGAGGCACTGGATCTACAAGGAGAGAAATTCTTGACTCAAAGCAGCTAAACTGCTGTGTCCATTTTTTTTCTCCCCATTTAAACCATTTCAGCATCTCTCACAAGAACCCCAAAAAAAAAAAAAAAAAAAAAAAGGAAAAACACATCTCCCAGTGCGGCCAGGCCAAAGCTGTAATTAGTCAAATCTTTTGCCTGAAGCTGCTGTAAACAAATAAATTCAAATACGGTGGTGACCTCGTGGAATTTCAATTAACATAAAAAGCATGTAGCTTTTAAAGAAACCCACTTCAGCGCTAATGGAATATTCACAGGAAATATTTATGGAAATATGTCATGAATATGTGTAAAATAAACAATCTTCATACACATTTCTTTTAACATTGTCTCACATTAAGGGCCCACTTAATAGCCGTCATGGCTGATTAGCAACACAGCTTGTATGTGGACAGTGTTGTTGCTCAACAGAGAGACAAGAACCTGATTAATCACATCATACATTACCTGCAGTACTGCAGCTCTTTTAACTGTATCCTTGTGATGGGCGACACTGAAATAAAGAATTGTACCTTCCCATCCTCTGTCATACCTAAAGCCCCTCTTTCTCAAACGCACTTCTACACTTAATTCCCCCTTCTTGCTAAAACACAGAGCCCAAGCTCTTAATCCTTTATTGGCAAACTGTCTTATTGGCACTACTTTATTACCCAGCCAGCCCTGTAGAAAGGGTTAGTACATTCCTGTCACTGTCAGCTTAGTCATTTGTCAGTAGAAAGGCAGAAGGTTTGCCCTCAGTGTTGGGAAGATTTGCATCCCAATATGATCTATTGATCTGCTCATTGAAATGTATATTTCATCCAAGTCGTCATCCACAAATGCGTCTCAACGCCCACTCACTGAGAGCTGCCTGTTGGTCCTTTTTTTTACTGTTTGATTTGTCACCTTCTTGTTGTTGCTGCTGCTGCTGCTGGGAATGAAATATGTGGACGAGTCGCTTAAAAAGACACTAATTAAATATCTTTGTTAATCTTGGCGATTACACATGTTTTATTTTAATAAAGCCTTTGGCAGTGTGGAGATGATGATGAACATGAAAACAAAACCTTTTCTTTGGACAGTCATTACATATTAATGGACTCGGAGAGCCCAAAACATGCACTGAACAATGACATTTGAAGAATGTCACGAGGTCCTAAGTTAATGGGGTTTGTACTTTTTTTTTTTTTTTTTTTTATCCCTGTCATTAAACATTTTACTTGTTGTGGTCACTACATATTGATTAGTAGACCTAAATATAATGCATTGCTAAACATTTTAAACACAAGCTCCACTTCTGTATGATGGAGTGAAACGCTGTCAAAGCATCTGTGCACAGGTAGCAGCTCCTTTGACAGTTGTTGCTCGATTTCATTGGAGAATCACCTTACGATACTGTGTTCAATAGCTTTAGCTGGCATACCGTACACAATATGTATGTATGCATGTACCACAAACTATGTGAGAACACCCAGACTAATGCTACCTGTGGCCCCCTTTGTGGTCTATCAACGCACACCGCTTCAGCACCAAGGACAGCTCCATGCAGGTTCACAGTAATAGTGGGAGTGGGGTGTTTTAGCTTTAGATACAGTACAGTACGCTGCCTCATGTGCATCTGCTCCGTCTCTCTAGCAAAAACAAATAGAAGCCTATTTCACACCGACTTTAAACTGCTCATTTCTATCTGCTCTGTATCTGTGTTATACGATTTCAACGAAACATGAATACTCCATCTTCATTCGAAAACTGAAAGCTGCCGTTCGCAGGGCTTCATGTGCATTTTGATAAATATCGAAGAATCCCTTTAGATTGACATGCAGCTCCGATAAGACAATATACTGTCGCCATTCAACGATCACACCAATTGTTCAGGAACAATCTCAGACATCATTTCACTTCCCCCCCACCCCCCTCATGCCCGAGCCTACCGCCAAGCTGAAGGCTCGCTCATTCTGCTGACAAATAACCCATGTGAAGTCAGTGTCTGCGAAACATTGTGTTAGAGTGCCCGTGTCCGCAAATGTCAGGCATAGGTCAGAATCCAACCTGAATAGATTGCGTTTTTGTCGCCAGCTACCTGGTGGATTGAACCGTCAGTGGTTAAATGTTGGTCATCTGGTTGGCTGGCTTGGTTCCACAGCGTCATCACGAAAGCCTTAAGCTGCCTAAGAATCGATGTAGTGAAATTTAAGGACTCAGAGACACAAATTCATTGTTACAATTCAAGTAGCAGCATTGTCAGTATTTTCAATATTATATATATATATACTACTATAGTGATCTCAGTTTCTCCTGCCTCTGCTAACATCAGCCCATATCCAATTATCCTGCTCTTCATTCAGACCATCTACTTCTTGTCCCCCATCTTTTGACTGATGAATGGGAGGGGCAGCAAGGTAATTATGCTCATCATGACACATAATAGGAACAATCAAGGAGTATGATTTGAAGTAGTCGGCCTCCATAGCTTGTCCCCATTCACCTAGAAGAAATTAATGAAGTTGAATTGAAGCACTGTGCCAAATTAGCTTATTTTTGTTGGGGAGGAGAAAAAAAAAAAAAAGTTCTAGCATCCGGGGCACCTTCGATTAATATTAAAAAAGGCTCTGGACCATGCAGTTTCAATTACCTCAGAGAATCACAATGCTTAAAAGACCTTAAATTGATTTTCTTTCATAGAGACCGCTGCTTTGAAAAGGAGGCGGAGACTTTCAAAGATATTTCAAAAAGATATACATGAAGTGCTTTAGTTTTTCATCCCAACGTGTGTTGTTTAACGTAAGTTACAACAATTTATTTGTTGCTATTTGCTTGTCAATCATCTCCCTATAATATTTAAAGTAAAAACGCACTTAGCTTTAGCAAAGCAAGGTAACTTTTTTGATAGCTGTGTAAGTCAAATCTTCTGTGTTAAATGAAGAAGATAATCAAACCTGAAAACCAAAAAACATTTTCCTTTCACACCAGCAGCTGGATTTTATTTATTTTATTAGAAAATTGTTTTCAAAACAGCCTGATTTGACCGTACCTTCTATTTTGTGTGCTAAATTGATTTTTGCAAACATTTCACAGGCTCGAAGAGAAAGGAACGTTTCCCCATCACAAGTTGAACATGAAAATGACCAGTTCACTCCCACAGTGATGCAGGACATTTGAAACAGAACTCGCTCAGTGTTAAATGTAAAGTATGACATGAAGCTTCTGTAAATCTGGGGAATAAAGTGTGTCCATGATGATAGGCTGTTTAGGGCCTCTGTGCTAGTAACACTGCACCAGTGTCGGTTTATTCAGTGTCTTGCAAAAGTCACATCCCTTTATTTTGTACAGCTAACCTTAGATGTGCATGTCAATACTGGTGCATCATGGTATCACACATTCATATTAACACACACACACACACACACACACACATATAAGACACAGAGTCAGTGACTTGCCATAAGGTGGAGCGCAGATAATAGATTTAGGCAACTGTAAGCAGATTTGGGCGTGCGCCTTACTTAAAGGCAGATCATTCGGTGGCTGTAAACAGGCTTTGGAGAAATCAAACCGTTAAATGGAAAATACATTTATTAATTCAATCCGCTTAGTTCAGGTTCAGCTCCTTTCCTTCAAATTAAGTTTGCTGGATTTCACAGGATATTAGCAGCCACGAAGAAAAGAGGGGCATCGGGATGGCTCCCGCATCGTTAGCAGTCATGTAGGTGCCTTAAAGACACTTTAACCTCGACTCATAAATGCCTCAGCCTGGAATTAAAAAAAACAAACAAACAAACAAAAAAAAAAACTGCAGGGATGACATAAAATAAATAAAGCAAACTCTGGTAGGATGATTGAATTTTCAACAGCTGAGTGAAGAGCCTTTAGGAACTGGGTGTAGCAGGTAATACAAGAGAATAGCTGGGTGTGCTTTCCCAACAAAGCACACAGTGAGATGGTAGCTCACAGTGTGATTTGCAAGAACAGCTGCTGAATGTTAAATGCCCATTTATGTTAATGCATACACCTATAACATCAGTTGCTATCGAATACAGTATGTCCATTTTGTTGTGTTGGCTACAAAATGCTTGTAATAACTATAAAATATGTGTCTGCCCATCAGGTTTCTGCTCTGTGTGAAGACATCAAGCTAATTTATGTGCTTGTAAAGAAGGCGGATATTGGAATTGGCTTCTAAAGTTGCAGTGCACAACAGCTAAGCCTCAAGGTTAAGTCGCCAAGCAGGAGTGAGTCTTATTTTTTAGTGTAGTGAAAATGAGTGAAAGAGCTGTTTCATTTAAAAACGTCTCCTCATTATAATAATATCCTTAGTGTCTTAGTTATCAAGTGTTTGGTCAGTGTGAGAACGAAATATGCAACTTTATGGTAGAATTAAGACTTTACTGGCAAACTTTAGTCTATTTTAATCAATCCAAACTTTATTTCTGACCATCGTGAGGCTCACAGACAGTATTTTTGGGCATCTATGAAAAGTTCTCATATGCTGTTTCACTAGCTTCCAGTTTTGTTTCCATCCAACACTTTTTAACTGGAAGTTACAGTGCGTAACTTTTTTTTTTTTTATATATATATATATTTTTAGTAGCAGTATGCTCCATGACTGAGGTGCTGTGAAAGCCTCTCGTGACACAGACCCACAGCACAAACGGAGATATTCCCCAACCACAAGGTCAAACAGACACACAAGCATAGCTAGTATGTATCTGTGAGATGCCATGGGCTTTTTGGGTGGATTCATTTCTGATCTCATGCTACAGATCGCATCATTTTTGAGGGTAAAGCATATTGTAGCTCTAACTACAGTGCTGTAGCCACTTTTTTTTATCTGGGAGTGGAAATTATTCTTGTTCAATGTGTGCCACCAGCATGCTAATACAGTACAGTATGCAGCATCATAATTTAATTATTATTTGCCAACATCATGAAGAACTGTTTATTCATCTAAGAGACAACTTTTTTTCCTACTATTTCAGAACTGTTGCAAAAACTTTCCTAATTATCCATAATGAGTGCATACTATGGTCCCTGAAACACCTGAGTAAACACAGCGACAGTGAAATAACAACTAATATTTAGAAAGTTATAGAGGAAATTATTGGAAAATCGCTATTGGAAAAATAGAGACAGGGTTAAAACACTGTTGTTGTTTAGTTAAAATGCAAAACGTCCTGCACAAATAAATCCCAGCTCTCTTTAGTTACATTAAAGTTTTCAACCAGGTATCTAAATTTGGCCTGAGGGTTTCTAATATAACTAAAAGCAGCTGTGATGTCCGTGTGATGATGCAATTCTGGCCGCAACTCTGCTTAATTAATTGCACAACAGCTTAAAAAAATGTATATATTACAAGCATCGTCGGAACAAAGGTAGAAAAACTCATGCAAATCTGCATCAAGCCGCTCACACAGGCTCATGCATTGCTGTAAAGTTGCATGTCTGCTGTAGAGAGGAAGGGAGGTGCCGCTTGATGCTCATTCTTTATGCCCAGACAGCTTCATGTGAACCCGCACCTCTAGAATTACTTTACTCCTCCACCAGCTGCAATCACATTTCTCATCCTTAAATATAAAAAAAAAAAAAAAAAAGAAGAAGAAGGGAAAGATGAAAGAGCTGCGGTTCTGAATCCAGTCAGTTCACACCTGGTCAGGATGATGGACAATGGTGAGAGAGTTATCTCCAAAAGCCCGAGAGCATGCGAAATCTCCTCTGCTTCTGCTGAAACTTTCAACGCTGATCTTTAGAGCTCGCTGTCAGCGCGTGGAGGTCAAGCCTCGAGGCTGAACTTGAAACAGCTGAGGGCCTCATGAAACATGGAGGATGCCTCACTGTGCCTTGCCATTTCTCTTTGGCCGTCTCACTCGCACCCCTGCTGCACCTATTTCTGCCTAACATTCATGTTCTCTGACCTTCTCAC
Source organism: Anabas testudineus (assembly GCF_900324465.2). NCBI lineage: Eukaryota > Metazoa > Chordata > Actinopteri > Anabantiformes > Anabantidae > Anabas > Anabas testudineus. Next base: position 18,463,361 of record NC_046627.1, on the reverse strand, counting down.
GTGTCTGTTCCCCCTAGTTGCAGGTTTCACACAGTGCGGCTCGTGAAAACATTTATTTTATTTTTTTTTTTTACAGCCTTCTGTGTGAGAGGTAACAAAACCTACACTGCACAAGATGGAAATTTAACCCCACCTACCCCCTTATAAAGAAATAAAAAAAAAGAAATGATTTATGTTGTTGGATCTGCTAAATCACCCTCAAAAAATAATACATCACTTTAGCATTGGCACAGCTAATCGCTAGCCTAATGGAATGTGTGCCAGCCATATTGATCAGGAGTACAGCAATCACTCACAAACATTCCTCGAATGATCCACTGACTAAACACATGATCGGACCTCTGCACCTGCTCGCGACTGCCAATCAATACTCTCTGAAAGAAAAAGCCATTTCTCAAATCACACACTGCAAATGTTCCTCTAAGAGAGTTAGATTCGCAGGGATTCCAACATTTCTTGTTTGGATATTTTATTATTATTAATATTAGGAGTATTCGTCAAGTGTATTTTGTTTGGTTTTCACAGCAAGAACACATTTATTACCAAAGGTTGGAGCATATTTGGAACTCTGCCCACAGAGCTCTAAATACGTTTCAGCCCTCAGTGATACATTATTTATTGTGAAAACCACACTTTTGGTTACCATAGCTTTTAGATACAGACCAGCAGCTCTTGATCTCGTAAGAATTCAATACTTTGATCGGGGATCAGTCAGACCCTGCTTGAGAATGAAGGGTCCTGAACCTTGAGGCTGCTGCATGGAAGGATGAGCTTACCCCCATAATGCGTCCTACAGCAGAGTCGGTACAGTTGTTTTTTAAATGATCAGTATCTATAGGCTTTTGAGAGAAACTGATATAATTTGTGTTTTATTTGATCTATTTAAAAAGTGATTACATTTAGATAGAGATGGCAACTGAAAGGAAAAAAGGGAAATCAAAACATCAGCACTCACACACTGAGACTTAAGTGCCCCGTCTATTTAGAAGAAGAAAAAAAGAAAGCGTTTCATCTGTGGTTCCTTAATTGGTTGAGAAAGCTCGCTTTTTGAGAATATTAATGGCTTTATTTCATTTCTGTATGTCTTCTGAAAATATAGAAACTCCTTGCAATTAAGTGATCACTTTGCGGAGGAGATGTCTCGCACTGATTGATTGGTTAATAAAATTCACATCGATGTAGGCCGTGATCTCAGACGGCTCTGAAGCGGTTTCAAAATGCAACACAACAGCACATCCTTAAGGTCTTGTAGTGTAACTCTCTGCAGCGATTTGGCAAAGAACAATTTAACCTTTTCAAACTCGCTTACAGCAATTTCAAACTCAATTAGCGCCAAGCACGAGTTAGTTTATTGCAGAAATTACCGGTTCGTTATCATTCAGAATAGCTTTTTTATTCTTTCCTCTCTGGCTGCCTGGGTCTCCGGAAACCCCCCTTAAGAGTCGCTCGATACCGTGATGCTGGGATGACGACATGAATCAACAAGCGCGACGTAATGCGTTCCTAGTGGAGGCAGGTGCTCAGGGCTGACCCTCCTGAACGTGCTCTGGTGGGTTCTCCAGTACCCTGGAGAAGCAGATTAAAGCCCTTCTCAATACACACAAAGAGTGCCAGGGGTACTGATGTCCTCCCACAACCACCCACCACTTCATTAGCACCAGCAGTTCCTGTGTGGTATGTGCAGCTTCATTTGCATGTGTTAAGTTTACTACACAGTGCAGACAGTGCTCTTCTCTTCTCAATTGGTATTTAGGACTGTGTATTTTTTGCTAACACCATATCGTACCATAACGTTATCAACCTCATACTATCCCAGTGCTGTGTTTGGAGCTTATAAAACGCTCCCTTATGCAGTTGAGGTTGCTTTAAAGGCCATTTTTGTCCAAGCTGCTGTTTTTTTTTTTCCTCCCCAAACGACCATTGTGAATAAAAGTATTTCAGCATAGGAATGTTACTGTAAATTATTAATTCCTTATTACCGTGATTCACTTCAGCTCAGTCAGGGGCATTTAAAGTGCACATATTATGTAAAAACAGGTCCTTGAAGTTCCCAAAATGTCCCTGTACACCGTCATGCTGAAAAACAGTGTACATTTAAGTTTGAAAATGGGCGCGAACACACCCTCAAAAAGGGAAAACCAATGCTGGACTGCTAGTGCTAGGCAAGAGGTGTTAATTGACCATTCCTAACTTGGCCTGTGTGACTACACAGAGCTCTACAGGATTCCTAAATGTAACGTAGAGGTGCTCACGGCTAACATTAGTAAATCAGCTAAAACACATTGAAATAAGACAGGTTAAGAATTGTTACGAGGTGAATTTCTCTTCTGTGGTAGAGGCTAACCTGCTTCCCCAAGTCTTCGCATGGCAACTAGCTTACAACAGTAAGTAATTCCTGCTAATAAAATCTAACTGGGTATTACTCGTTAATACTTCCTTACTGTGTGTTAGTAGTTACTGCTCGACACTGATGATCACCCATCCCAGATAAATCCTATCCTACTGAATCCCATTCTGACCTCCCTTCAAATCCATATAGATCATATCACATATTACTGGAAGAATGCTGTTTGTTTGAAATGAGTCGGAAAAAATAAATTTATCCGGAAGTCAGTATGTGTCACTGCTTATATTTGTCTCTGTTCTTGTCTTTTTTTTTAAATCGTGTTTGTGATGAACAAAACTCAGGTTATCCCAACAAAGCACCGATGCAGGCCAGGGAAGGTTAGCCCTTCCAAATAGCACGCCTAATTAAAACTCATTCAACTTGTTCTATCATCTGCTTCACAGATGACAAGTGATCACAGGATCTCGCTGATAATTATCACGGCGCTTTGAGTTGTTTTTCTGCTCTTCGTCTCATCTCACTTCACACTGCTCATCACCATTCTGATTTCGCACTTAATTGGCCTTTCATGGTTTTTTTCTTTTTTTTTTTTGACGTCTCTCCTGAGTTTTTCGCTTGTTCCTGTTTGACCCAGGGAAGTTCAGATTGTTGATCTTCTGTAAATCTGTCACGTTTAACGCGCGGCTCCACTTCTTCAGCTCCATCTCGCTGTCTTTAGGTTCTGTCTTTTGCTTTTAGTCAACTCAACTTTTTTTTGCTTCTCCCATCTTTGTATTCTGCCTCTGCCTTTTCAGTTCCTCTCAACCTCATCCGTCTGCTTCTCTCACTTTTCTGGAAAGCGCTGGAAGGCTTTACCAAAACAGCAATCTGTCAGGGCCATAGGTTACATTTTGCCATCTGCTGTAAGATTAAATTAGGGGAGGTTGTGTATCTCTCATTGTTTGGGCTGCCTCTGCCCTCCACGATATTTCCTTTCACATCAGGCCTAACATGCTGAGACTGTGTAAGAGATGGAGGGAAAAAAGGACAGAGAGGGAGAGATGACCTGGATGACAACCAAAGTTGAGATGAGTGTTTGTGCTCCGTGTGTGTCTGGTAGTGAGATTAGTTGGCATCTTGCTGTGCCATTTTTATGCTTTTTTTATGGCCTCAGACGTGCACTGGCAAACGCACACATCAGCGCTGCCCTATTCCTATTTAATTTTGTTCTCAGTATAAGTCCTTGGACAGTAGAGCACAGATTCACCCTGAATCTGAATGCTCAGGAATGAATGAGAAAGCTATATACATGTATACAACTCGTGCTCATGCAACACATACATGTACTTGTTCTGTGTATGCCTCCTCACACGAGACACAAAAACACCCTGCACTAACAGGAAGTGGTAACACATAATGGAAAAGACCATGGACAATACCAGAAATAGACTGAAATAGACTTGGCTTGTGTGTTTGACCTGTTGTAAGACTTTCTAACAAGCCTCTAATTAAAAAGCTAATTTTCTTCTAATAAATCGATACCATGTGGCCAAAGGTGCTTAAAGAGCTCCTGTGAAGTTGTCATTAATACAGTGCATCATAAATCCAGCACTTCTGCTGAAACACCACGGGCAATGGCACTTGAGGTTGTGAAGTAAGAAGAATTTGGACATATCTAAGTATGATCCTTCACCAGATCCCCATGAATCACCAAGAGAAGCTGGTTAAAAGACCTATTGACCTTGTGAAGCTGAATGATCTGCCATTTTTCAGAAAACGCCACAATGCTGCTGCCAGCGTGGCCCTCGTCTGATCTCACACCACCCTTCGCTCATTTCAGCAGATGTGTAATGTGCTTCACCTGCTAAATGACGGGGAAATGGGCCTGTGTGAAATGGACTGGACAAATGGAGCCTGGACCTCTCCGTGTCTGTCCAGGCAATTAGGGAACAGATTAGCTCAACCACAGAGAAACAATACAGTATTTGCTAATAGACCAACAACTCAGCCACAACTTTGGTTTAATGACCACGATAAAGACATACGAAATGGACTTTATAAAAGACACACACGAGGACATGCGTGTTTTTTTGCGACACAATAAAAAAAAAAAGAAGAAGTCTGCAAACCAGGATTTGTACTTGCATGAGCACACAGTGGAAAGTAAAAATAAAGCAAAAAACACATGGAAGAAAACTAAATTGTGTAAAATTAGCTAAAATTATAGGAAGTCTCCAAGAATAGTTTTTGCTGCACTGAACAGGGAAAATAAATACTAGACTAGAGTGGTAGAGGTGGACAGTGAAAGGAAGAGTACAAGGGTCTGAATGAGAGAGCGAGACACAAACACACACCTACACACACACACAGACACACAGACACAAGCACGCAGCCAAGCCGACCCTTCCAGTGACATCTGGACAGCGGTAATAACACGGTGCAAAATGCCATCCCAGAGAAACTGCATATTAACACCCGACTAGTGGCATGCTAATGGCAGTTATCACAGGCACTCTCCTCAGCTGTCCCTCGAAACAGGCCAACAGAAAAGGGAGAAATAAGGAGAGAGAGGGAGAGAGCAACAACAAAGCGTGTTCAATGATATGTACCGAGGGATACAAACCATTGCTAAGGCTCTTTTGAGTATTTTTTCATCTTCCACTTGTGTATATGAACAATACAGTGTTACTAAAAATACTATACTGTCCTGAAAAACATGAAGTAGATCTATAATGTTAGGGCCTAGGATACACATATTTAATTATGACATTTAATTGGGACCTAATCACACTGATCACGGTTAGCTTAACAGAATGCTGTGATAACAAGATGTAATATGAAAACCAAGCACTAAGTACCACAACTGACACTGAAAATTCATTAGCACTTGTAACAGCGTTTCGCACTTCACGTAAGTAATGCAGAGGGATGTGGCACTCCGCGCCGCTAATTTCCGTTGTATTAATGTTATGTTTTGCCTCACTGAGCGGGAACACTTTGTATTTACAATTCACGCCACGGGTCAGCTCGCACGTCGTGAAGAAAGCCACTTTTAAGTGTTCCCACGTGTTTCAGTGCATCCACCCGTGAGGCAGGTGAAAGGATTGTAGAGTAGGTCAACTACAAAAAAAAAAAAAAAAAAAACAGGCAGCATGTTAGGCATGCAATTTGAAGGTGTAGCCCAATCCAACCGCACAGTGAAGCAAAACAAGGGCAAGTTTACTTATATGCGCTGCAATCAATATTTCTTTAGAGGCAAAGAACCAAGCCTGGACGGGAAGAGAGTAGTGACTGACCATTACAGTGTGCATCACAACTGCTGTATTACGCTAATTCTAAATACTGAAATGTGAAATATGGCATATAAAAGTAACATTTAATAGTGACATTTATATTTTAGGCCTAGACGTGGAATAGGGTTGAATGTGTTAGTACCCGTGGGCACAGTTAAAGCCCTCATCTTGCTGTTGTCTTATACCGGGTCATTAAACATAATTAATTGAACTTCACAACCCAGGTGTAGAATTTACGCTGCAACATACGCAGAATGAGCAGAATGAAAATGAGAAGAGCGGGACATGAGGACTGGAATTGAAAATGATCTCAGTATTATGACATAGGGAAAATATTGTATGTAATATTGTAAACAGAATGAAACAGAGAAAACAACAATGGTCTGTGTCGTACACACACGTACAAAAAAACCTCTCTAGGCTTTATCTGAACTGAACAGGGAAAGTTAACTTTGTATTTTTCAGTCTTTGAAATCATGTTTTGAAACCCTTCTATTTTGTATTTTGGGAAATTAGACTTTGAAAAGCACTTTTTTATTCTTTTTTTTTTTTTTTTGAACTTCAAAAGTCCCTGTCTAGTTTTGGGGGGTGTCTTCTTCACAGAAGCGGAGACATCTCTTTACGCACAACAGAGTCCCAGTGTTTGATCAGATGCATTTGCGGCGCCTATATCGAAGTACAGACACCATGTGTCATTTTCATTCTTCCAGTGTACAAATGTATGTGTGCGCACACATTTTCAACCACAAGTCATCGTTAGTATAAAACGCTGTGTGCATTGGTGTGTGTGCGTTGTAAATGCTGCTGAAGGGGTGTTTCCATTTTTCATGCACTACTGCACGCTTTAATCTTCCATTGGTAACAGGCAAACAACAGCAGGCCTCCCTATCAGCACAGGGAAGATACATTTCAATCGAAACATGCACACAGACACACCATGTCTCAGCTGCAAACCACACCGTGTACTCTCAGAGTCGGCATTTGGGTGTGATTCTATTCGACTTCATTAAGGTGCAAGGTAGCAATGGGCCTTGCTGGTCAGAGTCACTCTGCATTTACAGGAACAAAAACAGTTTATAAAGAAAAACAAATGTATTTCTAATTATTAATTCTTATGAATATAAATATATATAGATAGTACAACATGATTTTTTAGTAGAAATATAACTAGTAATACATGATATCAACTTTACTCCACACAATTAGACCTCTACGGAAGCACTATGGAGATATTCCTTAGGTCCTTGGCACATGTGACATCTTGGAGGTTGGGGTTTTAATTGCACAGTTGCATACCCATGGTGCGAAATGCGTTTTTCTTGTTGAGTACTATTGTAGTTTTGGTCATACACCCCATCCCACCACAAGGCCCTTATGCCATCTGTGGAACATGGTGGTGGCAGTGTCATGCTTTGGGACTTCTTTGCTGCTTCTGGATCAGGACAGTTTAATGGAACTATCAATTTTACAGAAAGATGTCAAAATGAGCTGAAGCTCAACAAATTGTGAATTGTGCAGAAAGACAATGACCATCATACACAATTTGTTCAGTTAAAGCAGAAGTAATGTGATGTTTTATTATGGCAAAGCAGCAGCGGTTACTGAAGGCACAGGTTGACACACTTTCACAATGAATAAATATGTTTATTTTCTGTTTTATTTGTTTAATTGGGTTCTTCTTTTCCACTGTAGTTACATAACTGCACAATATTTATGCAGAAATTGAAAACATTCAAAAGCGAAACATGTATATACATGCAATATATCTATCCATATTATTACATTCTGAAATATTCACCTTTAGATCTCTTTCTTTCTACCGTTCTTCTTTCAGATGAGTTTCATATTCATTCATATTCCCTGTCATCATAGACACTCCTTCCCCCAAAAGTCCACATGGAGATTACAATCAGAGGCTTGTCATGTTCAATCTCAAAGGCGATTTGTCCCAATTGCCATCTCTCCATTTCCTCCTCATTTCATTCACTTATGTCACTGTGATCAAAGGCGTTCACCTTAGTTTCCTTGTTGCAGGGGAAAGGACAGGTATTTACACTGGCACTTTCCATAAGGCTCCTCTGACAGGCTCATCATGATAAACAATCCTGGGGAAGAAACAAGGTGCAAGATGCAATATTGGACAATATTGGGGCTGTTTCTTTGAATCCTATTCATGATATGAATAGTGTGAGTTTGCACATCCTTCCCCTACAATGCCAGGGCTCTAAAATGACAAGGAAGAGTTCTAAAGCCAAGAAAAACAAAACAGTCATTGCTTAATGCAGTACAGTACGCAGTATGTGTAGTGATCATATAGTCAATGCAGACAAAAAGGTCAGTACATGCAAACAATTCAGCCACCCAGAGGCTAAACCTTTGGCTCCATTCAGAACTGATGTCATGCGAAAGGGCATGAACTGTGATTAGAGACTTGTAGTTGAAACGTGTCTCTTAAGGCAGAGCCAAAAGGCCACTGGGACTGTGATCTCTTCCGGTCAATGGTTATGAGGGAAGCTTCGGAACAAATGAAAACTTTGAATTCACTGTATAACTGAGAACGCGTTAGGGCGTTCTGCTGGAATAAAACCCTCTGAAGTCATATCAATCGACTGCAAACTCGGAAAGCAGGAGGTAGAGTACAAGATCTCCCTAGCAATACAAAAGAAATAGAGCACAAGCGAAAAACCGAACAAAGGAGAGAGACAGCTGTCTAAATGGAAAGAGATGCTGCTGTAGAAATGTATAAAATCAGTTCAGAGTCATCGCTTGGTGACCTTGTTACTGACACCTCTCCCTATTCTCCAGGACATGCTCACGCTCTCCTAAATATGAAGCATGACAAGGGATCTACACCAACTGCAGTTCTTCTTTGCTGCATGCTGGTTAAACATTAATAACACTGACATGGTCACGGTTGTAGCTGTTCCCTCGCTAACTGACCTTCTTAAAGAAGATTCACTTCAAATTACATTTGTTACTGTTTGATGTGCGTTTTTGTCATCGGTGCACAACTGGAAACAAGATTCCTGACTTTCTATACATGCATTTTTCTATGTGTTTTATGTCTCACTGGACTACAATCAAATGAAAGGTTGTAATAATTATAACCAACTTTGCACCAGTGATGACCTATAGAGTATATATATAGTATATAGCCCCCTTTCACAGAATAGTGAGGTCAGTAGCTTCACTGACAGCAGCCTCTGTAGCTTCTGATGCACTGTAACCACATGTTTTGATTGAAAGAAAGAAGCATCACTTGGCAGAAAACCTCTCACCCTCTGCTTGAGCTCTTCCTCTCGCACTTTTCACCCGCAGCTGAGGATAACAAGTCTCTCTTCTCACAACCGTAGCTTATATACCGAAATACACTGCTGCCAGAGGTTGGAATTTTCCTTTAACGTCTATAATGAACACGTAATGTTTTCATGTCTACAGACGGGTTTCGCCGTGAAGACCCAGCAGTCGTTTGGAGAGACAAGACAACAGGAACAAAC